>NC_137027.1:31586332-31621332 GCF_032717465.1 Coenobita brevimanus
TCTCTCTCTCTCTCTCTCTCTCTCTCTCCAAGGTGAATAAGTCAAAAAATTGCATTATTTTTTGGGTGTTAAGTCTAGAGAGAGTGGAATGTGTGTGTGTGTGTGTGTGTGTGTGTGTGTGTGTGTGTGTGTGTGTGTGTGTGTGTGTGTGTGTGTGTGTGCCATGCACGTGACTTATGTAAGCATGTATAATGGGGAAGAATGAAAGTATGTATGTATGAAGGTGTGTATGTGTGTGTGTGTGTGTGTGTGTGTGTGTGTGTGTGTGTGTCCTTTGACCCTTCAGTAATAGTCCCTTCGTGTCCACTGAATATAAAGCAAGCCGAGGAAATGAAGAGAGAGAGAGAGAGAGAGAATGTTTATTACTACGCCAAAACTCCTAATTACACCCTCTGCCTGAAGGGGTTAATGAGGGTCGTCTCTTAACTGGGCTAACAAGATCCAACAGGGGTCATTACACCTGATACACACCCTTAATTAACCCACCTTGATTAAATAAAATGGACTGGCAATTAAAGGTAAATATATCTTGCGATAATTAGCGGTCAGTATGCAATTTGATACAGGTAATTAACGAGCAATTTTATATATAGACTGAAGTCCGTAATTACGCTTCGTTAGGGGCTCCCATGGCTGTTCCTGCTGCTTGCTGGAACTGCACAGTCTGCTGGTGTGGGCGGTGTGGCAGTGGGAGTAGGAAATAAATGACTCAGTGTAGACATTGATAACTTACTAGGGTCTATTCTGCGTGGTTCTTGACATTATTCTTTGTGCGATTTAACTGGGAGGAGGATCTGTTTTTAGCTAGTTGGGGTTTTGGATTTACTTTTTTTTTTTTTTTTCCAAGGAAGAAGGAGCCAAAGGGAAGAAGCCAGCATATTGTTCCCTCCAAGAAAAAACAATAAGATGACAGTGAGCCAAATAGCATCTTTATATATTTACTATTAGTCATGCTGACGATGTATAATTCAAGCTATGACGTATGGTTGTGAGACTTGGAAACTGACAAAATCGATGGAAAATAAATTAATTCGTTCTCAGAGAGCAATGGAAAGGTCAATGTTGGGAATATCTTTAAGAGACAGGAAAAGATCTATTTGGGTGAGAGAGCAGACAAAAGTCAAAGATATATGGAAGTTATAAAAGAACAGACATGGAGGTGGGCAGGCCATGTAGCAAGAACAAGGGATAATCGATGGAGCAAGAGGTTGACTGACTGGACACCAAGAGATGGTAAGCGTAGCAGAAAAAGGCCTGACAGGAATTGGAGAGATGAGATAGAGAAATTTGCAGGGAAAACGTGGCAAAGATTGGCTCAGTCAATGAATTCGTGGAGAAGGTTGGGGGAGGCCTTTGTTCAGCAGTGGACTTGTAATGGCTAATGATGATGATTATATATATATATATATATATATATATATATATATATATATATATATATATATATATATAATTATATATATATATATATATATATATATATATATATATATATATATGCTATGCGCACATCATGAAAGTGACGTACGGACGTGAGTTCCCAGTCGTTTTTGGCGATTTACTCGAAAACTATGATGCATATCGAAACCATTTGTAACTCCTTAGAAAGCTGGTGAAATTCTGCATAATATTATACAATAAAAATATAACATGTGCAAGAAAATTTCAGAATTAGAGGTCCTTGAATTAATTTTCAAAAATGGTATTCAGTTTTGGCTATTTTATCGAAAACTACACATCGTATAACAACTGGATTTGTCTCTTTAGAAAGCTGATGAAATTCTCTATCAAAATTTCTTATAACATTTTCCTGTATGATGGAAAACATTCGAATAGTGATGTTGGGAAGTGAACGTGACGTTGCGAAATGTTTATTCACGGCCACCTAATGTTGTTTTATTCGTGTTTTCCTTTTTTTTTTTGGTGGTGGTTATCAGCTAGAACAAACATCGACGAATAAGATGATATAGGTTTCATGGCAGTATATTGATGTTTGGGTGGCGAAAATAAGGAGAGAATACGTGTTATTTGCCGTGCTCCGGCAGCCGGGCCAGGCGGCTTCGCACAAAAAATCGTGCGCCGGAAAACTTACTGAAAACTTATCTTGTGCGAGAGGGTTAATCAGGTGTTCAGAAGGTCGTAGCTTATCATCCCTGTAATTTTAGTCAAAATCACACAACTAGTTTTCACGTAAAGTTGTTAACAGACAGACAGATAAACAAACAAACAAACAGACAGACAAACAGATTAAAAACAATAGCCTACCAGTTTCCAACCCCCTCCGGGTCGTGGACGGGTAAAGATAGCGTACAGGTCCTAGTTTATGCCCCCCCTCTCTCTCCTCTCTCTCTCTCTCTAAATATATATATATATATATATATATATATATATATATATATATATATATATAAGAAATTGGCATAACTTTTAGTGCATATCTATATATTCAATACCGCTTGATGGGAATACGTCTTTGGTAAAGGCTTGTTATTATTGCTGTTATTATTATTATTATTACTACAACTAAAATCATTATTATTATCTTTACTATTGTTGTTATTGTTACTATTTTCATTATTAATATCATTGTCACTATCACTACTACTGTTATCATCACTACTACTATTATCATTATCGCTACTATCATCACTGCTGTTATTATTATAACGAGTACTTTTATTATCGTCACTAGTACTGATATTATCAGTACTACAATTATCGCTACTATTTTCATTAGCACTGCTACTGTTATTATCGTGACTACTACTATTATTATTATCATTACTACTTTTGCTATCATTACAACTATTATTATTAACATCAATACTTCTATCAGTTAAGAGTAGGTAAGAGATGGGTGAGAGCTAGGAGGGTTAGGTGTGGCAGGGAGGTTTTGAAAGTGAGTGAGTTGGATAAAAGAGAGAAAATGATAGAGTATCAAGAGAAATTGAAAGATGAGTGGAACGCAGTGAAACATCAGGAAAGTGGCAGTGTGGAGGAGGAATGGTAGTTGTTTAGGAGTGCTGTGGTGGGGCATGCAGAAGGGGTGTGTGGTGTGAGACGTGTGGGTGGTGGTGTAAGAAAAGGAAGTGAGTGGTGGTGCGAGGAAGTAAGTATGGCTGTGGCTGAGAAGAGACGTGCATATAAAGTATGGCTGCAGAGGAAGGATGAGGTGTAATATGAGAGGTATAAGGAAAAGAGGAATAGGGCGAGAAGGGCTGTGCATGATGCTAAAGTGGCAGCAGATGAAAGGTGGGGTAGGTGACTGATTGAGAATTTCCAACAGAATAAGAAAATGTTCTGGAAGGAGGTGAAAAGGGTGCGAAAGGGAGAGTCTGGGAAGGAAGAGCGAGTAAAAGCAGAGGATGGAAGGATGTTAATTGAGATGGATGCAGTAAGGAAGAGATGGGCAGAGTATTTTGAAAGATTGTTAAATGTAGAGGAGGAAAGGGTGGCTGAGATTTTGGCAGATGGAAGAGTGCAAGGAACAAATGTGCTGGGAGAGTTGAATGATTCTTTGATTAAGAAGGAGGAAGTGGAGAAGGCAGTAAAGGAGATGAAAACAGGGAAAGCTGCAGGTATGGATGGGTGTGCTGTGGAATGCCTGAAGGGTGGTGGAGTGACTAGTGTTGACTGGTTAGTAAGATTGTTGAATGTGTGCTTTGTGAAAGGTATGGTGCCAATTGACTAGGCAAGTGCTTGCGTGGTCCCGTTGTATAAAGGCAAGGGTGATAAGTATGAATGTACTAGCTTTAAGGGTATAAGTCTGTTGAGTGTTGTAGGTAAGGTGTATGGTAGAGTGTTAATTAAGAGAGTTTGAGAGGGTACAGAGGGAGTGATAGGTGGTGAGCAATGTGGCTTTAGGAGAGGGAGCGGATGCGTGGATCAGGTGTTTCCTGAGACAAGAGTGTGAAAAGTATTTAGCGAAAGGCAAGGATGTGTTTTGGGCATTCATGGATTTAGAGAAAGAATGTGAAAGAATTGACAGGAAGGCTTTGTGGACTGTTTTAAGATTGTATGGACTTGATGGTAGGTTACTAAAAGGGGTGAAAAGTTTTTATGTAAATAGTAAAGCGTGTGTAAGAGTGGGAAATGCTGTGAGTAATTGGTTTCCCGTGAGAGTGGGGCTGCAAAGGGATGTGTGATGTCGCCTTGGTTGTTTAATATTTATATGGATGGTTTTGTAAGGGAGGTGAATGCAAGAGTGTTAAGTGGAGGTCTGAGTCTGGTGAATGTTGACGGTGGAGAGTGGAATCTGAAGCAGCTGCTGTTTGCAGATGATACTGCACTGGTGGCTGATTCAGAGGAGAGATTGAGACAGTTGGTAGAGGCGTTTGGAAGGGTGTGTGAAAGGAGGAAATTGAAAGTAAATGAGAATAAGAGTAAAGTGATGAAGTGTACGAGGTTGGTAGATGGTAGGGGGATGAATATAGTTTTGAATGGCGAGTTGCTTGAGGAGGTAGAGTGTTTTAAATTTTTAGGGTCACATGGTGCTGTGGATGGAAGAATAGATGCAGAAGTGAAGTTCAGAATTAATGAAGTAGGTAAGGTGCTGGGAGGATTGAAAAAATGGTTTAGATGTCGTTTGCTTAGAATGGATGTAAAAAGAAGGCTGTATGAGGGTGCTGTGGTACCGACTGCATTATATGGGGCTGAAACATGGAATATGGGTGTAGCAGAGAGGAAAAGTTTGAATGTATTGGAGATGAGGTGTCTGAGGAGTATGTGTGGAGTGAAGCGTATGGATCGAGTGTGAAATGATGAAGTGCGAAGGAGAACTGGAGTTGTTTGGGAGATGCCTGGTAGAGATGAGCAGAGGGTGTTGCGATGGTTTGGGAGTATGGAGTGAATGGATAATGAGCAATTGGTGAAAAAGATAACTAGATCTGATGTGAGAGGTGTAAGGCTGAGAGGGAGACCATGAATAGGATGGATGGACAGTGTGAAGAGAGCGCTGGATGTGAGAGGGATGTCTGTTGAGCAAGGAAGAGTGGCTGTGCGTGACAGAAATAAATGGAGAAATTGTGAATGAATAAATGATGACGCAGCCCTGAGGGGACATTTTCCTGCAATGGTCTGATCAGCTAGTCAGGTCAGGTGCGGGTAAGGGGATAGGTCTATTATGATGTGGCAGGGGTAAACCAGCTCTGTTGTCGGGCCCTGCTGCGCATATCACTGATTGCACTAGGGAGTTGACCCTTGTGCGGTGTGATGCGGTGAGGATCTGTCCCTTCTCCCCTTTGGGGCTAAGATGCGAATGAATGTGATTGAATGGATGAGTAAATGAGGAGTGTGTCGTCCTGTCTCGGCTACCTCCCTTTCCTTGGGGGAAGCAGCCTAGGTATATAGATAGATAGATAGATCTATCAGTACTACTATTATTGTCGTCACTATTACAATTATTATTATCACTACTACAGTTATTATCATTACTATTTTTATCATCGCTACTTTTTCATTATCACTACTACTGTCATTATCAGTACTATTATTATTATCACTACTGCTATTTTTATTACGATTACCACAACTATTATTATGATCACTGCTTCTGTTATTATCATTATTAATGTTATCATTATCACAACTGCTATTATTATCATCATCACTACTACTGTTATCATCACTACCATTATTATTTTAACTTCCTAACCCACAACAGGTCAGAGAGAGCTCCCGCATGCGGTCGATCGCTGCTGCCTCCGATTGAAAGACGGCTCGTGTTTCTGGCATCATTGCTGGAGGAAGAGGTCGTCCGAGGAGCCCACCACGACCAGAACAACAAAGACGACCAGTGCGACTCGAGGTGACCCCAGCATCGGCAGTGTGAGCAGTGGTAAAGGTCGTCGTGAAGCCCCCAGTGGTCGTCGCGCAGTATGGCAGTCATAAGCAAGAACTCGGCTCCATTATCCTCAACAAGAACGACAAGAACACCAACAAAAACAACAATAACAGAACAACAAGAATGATATAAACAAGAACAAACAACAAGAACAACAATACCACCACAACAACTACAAAAACAACGAAGTAAAATAACAACAAAAACAATAACGAGACCATCAACTACAAAAACAATGACAAATATAGTCCCTTCACATTAGCTTGGCCCAAATTTTCGTCCTTTTGCAGGTTATTTCACGTAGCTCAGTGCCAGAATTAAGACAATGCTACGGCTCTACATCCCTCCCATAGCACTTCTTCGTGACTAGCAATTTGAAGGGGTTAATGAGGGCTACATCTCCCCCTCCCCGTTCCAAAATTCCCTCCTGTGCTTAATAAAATCACTTGGATGTGATATGGATTACATGGAAAAGTAAAAAAATCTCTCTCTCTCTCTCTCTCTCTCTCTCTCTCTCTCTCTCTCTCTCTCTCTCTCTCTCCAGATATATTGTTCAGAGAGTGAAATACCATGTCTCATTATCCTGTGTGGTGTGGTGTGGTGTGGTGTGGTACGGTTGTTACTGACTGATGTGGTATTATCCTGTGTGGTGGTGTCGTGTGATTGTTACTGACTGGGATGGTATTATCCTGTGTGGTGGTGTGGTGTGGGTATTATTGACTTGTGTGGTATTACCCTGTGTGGTGCTGTGGTGTGGTGTGGCTATTATTGATAGGGGTGGTATTGTCCTGTGCGGTGGTGTGATGTATTATCGACTGGTGTGGTATTAATCTTGTATGGTGGTGTGGTGTGGTGTGATGTGGCTGTTATTGACTGGTTTCGTATTATCATGTGTTGTGGTATGGTGTGGGTGTTACTGACTGGTGTGGTATTATCCTGTGTGGTGGCGTGGTGTGGGTGTTACTGGCTGGTGTGGTATTATCCTGTGTGGTGGTGTGGTGTGGTGTGGGTATTATCGACTGGTGTGGTAATATCCTGTGTGGTGGTGTGGTCTGGTGTGGGTATTACTGACTGGCAGTGTAGACAGAAATCCAGGCAGCAACAGCCCCCTTGCTCCTTTCAGCCTGTCTAGTGGAGAGTTTAAATGATGTAGGTTATAGGAAGAGGGAGAGACTGACTGGGGGCCATAGTTCTTCATATAATGATGATGATGATGATAGCGATGATGAGGGGAATGAGGAAGAGGAAAATGATGAAGGTGGTAATAGTGGTGCTGTTGATGGTGGTGGAGAATAAGAAGAGCAGGAGAAGAAAAAGAACGGTATTTGTAGATATTCCGTAACACCTCTTCCTTGGGAATTGAATATACACATATTCCGTAACACCTTCCTTGGGAATTGAATATAAATTTTTTTTTTTTTAAGAGAAAATGAGTTGAGGAAGGAAAAACGATGGATAATAAAAAGGAATGCCTACTGCCTAAAGGCATCTTCCATTAATAAAATATTTTTAACAACTGGAATTAAATAAAAGTGAATTAAATGTTTGTGGGAAGCAACTCCCAGGAAGCGAATTCCAGAAAGTAGTAGCTCTGGGGATAAACGAACATTGTAAGCAGAGGTTATGCATTGCGCGGGAAAGAAAATAAGTTCATGGGTGCTCCCAGCTGCCTGAGTATTTCGGGAGAAAATGTGAAGGGGAGGCACAACTGAAGCAAGTTTGTCAGAGCAGTTACAGTAAAAATATCGGTAAAATAGTGCTAAAGATGCATCATCTGTACATACTGATAACGGAGGAAGGTCCTAATTTTTATTGGCAGGATTATTGATTTATCTAATGGCTTTATTTTGGATTCTGTCCAACTGCTTCAGTGCAACCGCTCCACATCCACTCCACATTGGCGAACAGTCTTCTATCTGAGAACGCACGTGACTTTTGTATACTGCGGCCAACTGCTCGTCAGCGATAATTCACGAACTTTGTACAGAATTCCCATTTTTTTAGAATCATTTTCAGCAAGGGATTTAACATCAACTGTCAAGCTTAGGTTGGCGTTTAGTGTGACACCTTGGATATCAGTTGTAGTGGATATGGGAATATTGACATAATTTAAAATTATGTGGGAGTCTGAGGGATTCCTTCGGTTGGAGAAATTACTGTATTTAGTTTTCTGAGCATCAAATGAGACTAGCTTTGTTTGTCCCCGCTAATTAATTTTACAAAGGTCCTGGTTCAGGGAAATTGCTGTGTTTATTTGGAGTTTATAATATCAGAGTGTGTAAAAGATGTACTAAATGTGAAAGAACTATGAAGTGTCGTGTCTTAAGCATAAGAGTGTATTGGCTTGTGAGTGACAGATAGGAGGTTATTTACTGTATATGAATGAGAAAGAGGGTTGGGGCCAAAACTGATCCCTGAGGTATGCCAGCATTTATGGAATGAAACTGAGAATATATTCCATCTACCATGACTCTTATTTTTCTGTTTTGAAGGTAAGATGAAATTAGAGGAGCCAGTGATGCAAGGCCATAGTGTGACATCTTAGACAATATTGTCCGGTGCCACACTCTGTCAAAGGGGAGCTTTCAGCGCGTCGTCTGCTACCTAATTAGGTCATACGGAAGCTCTTTCCCAGTTACCATGCATGTAATATTTGTGGATTATTTTTACTCCCTTGCCGAACTGTGAGATATAATAATGGCATATATCATTGAGAATAATAAAATACTACTTAGAAAACTCATAACCAATATGAATGCTCTTTTTAATTTGTGCTATTTCATGAGTTACGATGGTAGACTCACTTCTTAAATGTTAGTACTTCACAAATTCTCTTTGCATAAATGCTATTTTGATTGTTGGAAAATGTAGCTGATCCCATACATATATGAAGCCCCGATCATTATTCATTCTTAACACCGATTTTCAACATGACAATAATTGTCTTACCTGTAGTTTATTAGTTTGTAAATTTTACCTCTAAACATTTCTCCAATACACTCGCGCATGCGCACCAGAGAGACAGTCCCGGATTTGAGAAAAGGCCACCGAGAGTGTTTACAAAAACAGAAGAAGGCTAAACATGGTTGGAGAAGAAGAATGTGGTTGGTGAAGGGTCAGGTTCTTAATGTGCTGCTACCTAAGGTGTACAGGAAACCATTTGGTTTTTAACTCAGTGTAAAGTTACCCAGAGACAGAAGGAAGAGGAAAGAATGAAGGAAAGATAGAAGAGGGAGTGTAGTCACCCGTAGACAAAAGGGCGAGGAAGGAATGAAGTAAAGAACGACAGAAGAAGAGGCAAAGAAAGAAGGAAGGAGGAAAGGAAAGGACAGACACCCGAGAGCAGCACTACATGCCGTTACCTAATAAGTGTTGAATGATGTTTTTTTGTCATAAAAGTGTTTTCTTATCCATTTCGTTTTTCATAGACTCTTACCATTGTGGACACATAATTATTTTGCAGTTGCTACAGTTTCTACATTTCTTATTCCTAGCTACCTGTTAACCTGTAAGTGCATACTCCCAAGAAAATACACTTTCAAACCGGAACAAATTGCCTTCCGGTGGCATGTGTAATATACGCAGAAGTCTTACCAAGTCTCCAGTGCCATTTAGAATCATTTATGTTCCTTCAATTTTTGGAAGGGATGGTAAAATAACTCATAAAACATGTACCAAATGATGATCAGGTAAGCCTCCGAACCTCTGAAAGATTGATGTCAGAAGCCTAACTTTTTCAGTCTGAGGATATAGTTTTATTCTTGCTGCCAAACGATTTTACCATTTAGAATACTCATACTGAAAGGGGTTAATGAAGCTGTATCGTCCAGTTCAGTCTCTCCTGAGCTGAACAAAGTCGTCGGAATAAAGAATAAAATCATTTACGTCCTCACAGTGAAGGAAGTAATCACGCTCATGTAGCAGCACTAAGCTAAATTGTAATTCTTTTTTTAATCCTTATTGTATAAATCAAGGTACATCATACGAATCATGCAAATATTGGACTTCAAAACCTTGGTTAATCGCCATAATGGTCTATTAAATGAACCGTATACACATCCGCCTTCATCGAGAGCTAGCAAAAAGTGAGCTATGTTTTATCCCACCATGGGGACGGTCACCTATGGCGTATGGAAACAGATGTCAAGTGGTGGCATTTGGCAAATATTAAATTTCAGAAAACTGAGGCAATGACAAACTTCAAGAAAGCACTATTCTTACTCAAAAAGATGATACGAATGTAGATATGAACGCCAATTGCATTGAACTCAACAGTAACACAACGAAATGACTGTGTGTAAGGGATTGCCGGATGGAAGCCCAATGTACGCATGTGCATAATAGCCTGTCAAAGGTATTCATTCATGGGCATATTTTTTATCAGCGAGTATTTTAATGACTATAATGGTCTATAGTGTTGCTAACTATTGTAAGTTTATCCAGACATATCGAATAGTCACAATAGTTATGTTACTATTCTAGGTCTGGACCGAAATAGGGCTCAAAAGCTAGGTAGCAGACGACACCCGAAAGTCCCTTAATGCTTTTAACCCCTTAAACTCGGGCAAGTCGGAGGCGTTCTGTGCACCACACGTGGGGATATTTGCGCTCCGACTGTTTAAAAATATTTGCCAAAAATCAATTATTAGCCCTAGAATATTATAATTCTATATGCATAAGGCATATACCTTCAGCTTTCTCCTGGAATGTTTGTTATTTGTTAGCCTTCGTCGACTACCTTAGGACTTGTGGAGACTTCTGAAGTTGGGTAACAGTCTCCACTTTACACTTCCCGACACCACGTAATATGATTACCACAGCCTGATACTATCACTAGAAATACTATTCTATGATTTTCAAGTAGTTTGGAATCCATTCTCCAAAAAAAAAAACACACACACACTGTGAAAGCAATTTAATTTACCAGCTCGTACCAGCGTCCCACCTGCGCTCGTTCCCCGCTGGTATTCTCCCATTTATTATTCATAAACACACTCACACTTTATATTCCTAGTCCTTTATTACACCTATATATATCTACAGTATTTATCTATAAGTTTCCTTCAGTGACAGTAGTTTATTTTCACTCCAGGCATTCACTTTCTCATTCAGTAAACTATGTAGAGAGAGAATCTTTTACTGTCACTCATTACTCCAAATATTTGTACTCACATTCTTATATTACTAACTATTTACATTTCTATTTACATTTTCTATTGTATTTACATTATTTACACGTCTATTTTATTTACACTATGATATGCACTGTCACTTCCAGTAACTTATAAAACTATATTCCACTGTTCAATCATATTTACATCCATTGCTTTCACTTGCTATTTACACATTATTTACATTTCCACTTGCACTGTTATAGAACTGCTTCAGGCTGTGGTAATCAAAGAAACATGTTACGCCGAGGGGAACCTGGCACTCAGTGCACTGCCAAGAGGTGCATTTGTGCTCAGGTGTGTCTGGTGGTATGTGCACACAGCCTTCCTCTTGGTTGTGGCAGGCATTTGCACCATTCTGTGCCAATCCATGTACGCCCTCTGCTCAAGTCTGTCAGGAAGTTTAACAGAATGGTGCCTTGGAGCTGCTGCTGTCACCCTACCATACCTCTCCAGCAGCTGCTGAACACAAGTCCTGGCAAACAACCTCAGGGAGAAGGACTTGGGTGGCTTTACCTTCATCTCGTACAGGATGAAGGGTGTCACGAATCAAATTCGCGACATTTTCCTTTTGTGAGAAACCATGAACTATTAGTGGAAAACTCACTGTGTATCGCTCAGTCAACCGTTTCCCTCTCCATTTCGGTGGTATACTTTTCAAAACATTCGTCACTGTTTCAAAAGTGACCGATCTAATGCACGTCATTAAGTGCTCTACTGAGCGATATTACTGTTTCTTTATTGTTCGCCCCTGCTTGCCTCAACCGTTAGCCACGCCTTTTTCCGCTGGCCAGTCCATTACCCATACATCGTATTTGAATTCAGTCAAGTGTCTGTCGTGACGGAGTGAGGTTCTGTGCTCCAGCAGTGAGAGAGTGAGAGGTCAGCTAGCACCCAGACTCCACTAGACTACAGTTCTCCAGGCTCCCACCCTTCTTCGGTGATACACCACATTCACTGACCAGTATTTTCTTTTCGTTTTCCTAGACTTAAGAGTTTAGTTAAGGTGCTTTTCCTAGGCGTAAGAATTTAGCTCTTAAGTGAGTGAGTGAGTACAATCTCTTTATTTGAATTCATTTTGAGATGTAACGTTAAATTTATTTTTGTAATCAATAAATTTAACAGTTCTTTTTCTTGAGCTTAATGTAATGTAAAGTCGTGTTTCATTTCTCCACAATTAAGCTTATTTCCCTTATAGCTCCTAGCTTGCATAAACGTTTGCTATTCATAACTGGTACTTAGGCCAGTCTTGTTGTATTAAGCTTAAAATCTGTTGTGCCTTCTAGGAGTTATGCATCAGCAAGAACCTGATATTATTAACCCCTTAACTGCGGGGCGTCACCTTCGTGACGCTTGGGAACAAGGGATCATACCGCGGGGTGTCGCTTTTGTGATTCTGTGTTATTTAGAATTCACCCGGGCTTCCAAGTGGGGGCTTGTATCATCTATCAGTACTGCCAATGTCCAACACTAGTCAGCACTCCTAATCTCATCTGTACTCCCATCCATTGTTGACAATTTAGCCATTTCTCCCCGTTCTTGACTCCCCTCCCTACCCCCCCTCCATTACCCTATCCTCTCACCTGCCCAGCCGTGCTATGCTGAGTAAATCTTCCCTGGAATTTTTCACTGATTTCATCCATTGAAATAAGCCCTATGTCCTATTCTTATACCAAATAATATATACAAGAAAGAAATAAGGTAAGTGAGAGTGCCATACACCTGGAATTGGCTAATTATCACCTGACAACACCTCACGTGCACTCGTTCGCTAATTTCCGCTGTTTTTTTCCCCCTGAAATATGCCGTATAATCTATTTTCGTAATAAATATACATGTAAGGAGGGAAGGGAGAAGCCTAAGTGATATTTACATTCACCTGGAACTACCTAATTTATAATGTATTGTCTAGATTTCCTGCCAATCATTTCAGTGCTAGACATACCTGTTTCAAGAGCTAACATTGGTAGCACTGAATATCCCCTAAGTAGGCCTCTACCCCGGCCCTCCGTTATCAGTTTACTCTCATCTTCCGAAGTGAGGGTACGTATGTTTCTTCTTGCTGACATCAGGGACTTTTTCATCCCCATGCAAAGGGACCTGTGACCTTTACCCCCTACTAAACCTCGTGTGGAAAGAGGTAAAGGGCTGACAATTGATAAAAGAGTGACTACGATCTTTCTATTGAGTAAAACAGTGCAAGTGGAATTGTAAATAATGTGTAAATAATGTGTAAACAGCAAGTGAAAGTAATGAATGTAAATATATGTGAACAATGGAAAATAGTTTTATAAGTTACTTCAAGTGACAGTGCATAACACAGTGTAAATAAAATAGAAATGTAAATAACGTAAATAAAATAGAGAACGTAAATAGAAATGTAAATGAGTAGTATTATAAGAATACGAGTATATACCCTAGGAGTAATGAAAGTGAAAGTTTCACTCTAGCATGTCTGAATGCTATGAGTTATGAGAGTGAAGATGAAAGTGACATTCACTTTCAATGCTAGTATACAGGACGAGAAAGTGAATGCTACGTATTTTACTTAAAGAAATTGAATCCCTACAGTGACAATAAACTAATACTACTGAATGAAACTTATGGATTAAGACTGTAGATATATATAAGTGTTATATAGTAATAGAAATATGAAGTGTGAGGGATTTTATGAATAATATATGACAGAGTACCAAGAGCGAACTAGTGCCAATGCGACGGTCAGACGCGCTCGTAATTTTCATTGCTTTCACAGTGGGTTTTTTTTGGGAGTATGGATCCCAAACTACTTGAAAATCATAGAGTAGTGTTTATAGTGTTAATATCTGGCTGTGGTAATCATATTACGGGTTGTCGGGAAGTGTAAAGTGGAGACTTCGTTACCCAACTTCAGAGGTCTCCACAAGTCCTACGGTAACTGACGAAGGCTCAACAAACATTCCAGGAGAAAGCTGAAGGTATGTGCCATAAGCATAATTAATTTTAATATTCTAGGAGTAATAACTGATTTTTGGCAAATATTTTTTGAGAGTCTGTCAGAGCCTGAATAACCCCGCAGCACACGCAAAACATCAGTAAACATGCCCGCGGTGTAGGGGTTAATAGTATTAGTTATTTATTGTCATGGGTGAAGTAACTTTCTCCAGAGGCTAACAGTACTAATAAACAGCAACTGAGTAATTAGTCTCTGCTGTGTTCTGTTGAGAAAGTTTATAAATTCCCGTTCTTAGAGAATCGTGCGAAGCAAGCCAGCGTAAAGTAATCATTACTTGATTTAGCAAGACAATTTTTGTTCCTGCTGTTCAGTATTATTGAACACTATCATTTAAATAATCTTGCATTTATTTTAAAAACCCCGTGACAAAGGGGTTCAGCATCATTATGTCAATGAGATGCAGAAACACTCTTGTACCATCTTGTATTCTTCCTGAGGTAGTCGATCTCTTCAATCATCATGGTGGATTTGTCCACCAGCCACATGTTGATATTATTAGTCCATGACAGCATCAGGTTTCATCACAGGTTCGCCTGTCCTACGATCGACCTTCCCACTGTCTTTCAGTTCCCCCTTGTGTACCGTGGTGAGCATGTGCACGACCCTCTTGTCATGCCACCGTATTGCCAGCATCTTCTCAGACTTGCATAGGTGCACGTCTCCTTGCGTGAATTTACTGCCTCGGGGAACTTGGGGAATTGGGCACAATTGCTTTTGACAGTGCCGCAGGAGCCAATGCCGTGCTCTGAAAGGTATCTAGCAAGTTTCGGTGCTGTATGGTAGTTGTCAGTATACAGCACATGATTCCCACCAAAATACCTTTCAAGCAGCACTTTCACTACACAGCCTGAGAAGCCAAGGGAATGTGTTTTGTCCAGATCGACAGTGCTGCCTGAATAGATGACGAAGTCAAGGATGTACCCCGTCTTACAGTCACACAGTACAAAGAACTTTATTCCAAACCGATGAAGTTTGCTTGGAATGTACTGTACGAACCTCAGACGTCCTCTGAACAGAACCAAGGATTCGTCTATGACAACCTTCTGAAATGGGTAGAAGAATGACATAAATTTATCCTTCATTCTGTTCAAAATCTCCCGGATCTTCTAGAGTGGGTCAGTCTGGGAATGTACATCGTTGTTGGTGAAGTGCAAGTTTCCCATGATGTTACAGAAGCGATCTCTGGCCATGTACTTATTGAAGGTGGGTGAGGATAGTAAGGGGTCCATGGACCAGGAATCTTCCAACTCATGCTTCTTTGAATGGGTCATGAGAAGCATGAGGGTGAAGAACACATACAGTTCTTGCACTCCAAGCATGGTCCATTATTGCATTTCGCTGCACCAGCACCACTTGTAGCACGTTGTGACTCGTACCTGTTGGTCTCATCACATATGTGCTGCATGACTTCATCATCAAGGAAGACCAAAAGGTAGTTCACACACTCAGCATCCTCGTCAAGAGTGAAGGCAGGCTGTTTCCCTGAGGAACTCTCATCAAAGTGGAGTTGTTCAGGGACGAAATCGGAACCTTCCGTCCACACGAAGGCGTCCAGGGTTCCCTCTCGTGGTGGTGTAGGCTGGGTGAGGGTGGGTGTGAGGCAGACTGGGCCGTTTCAAGGTCACTCCGACTGACCCTAGGTTGCCATGTACCACTAGCAGCTCTTACTCTAGATGCTACTCAACTTTTATGACGAGTCAGGGATTTACCTTTTCCCCTATGGCCTGCCTTCACTGTAGGTGCTGGTGGAGACTCCAACGACGAAGACTCAGGAGAAATTTCTGCTGAAGAGGTGGAAGATATTAGTGAATTGGGGCTGGGAGAGCGGGGAGGTGATTCACCTCGGGACTCATGGCGGGCTGGGTCACACGGGGCCATTGTTCTGGGGCTAACCCGCCTCCTCTTCACTCCTTTCCCAAACTCCTTCCCTTGGAGCCAGGATGAGCTTGGGACACTGAAGCACTCATACTGGCAGTTTCTGTCACAATTTCCTCCCCAGGCTCATCACATGATTCACCGGAAATATCAAAGTAACTATCCATGATTATCATCGATAATTCCACCAGCTCACGTTCCACAGCAGAGTCACTTAGTCCTTTACCTTTTCCCACATGAAGTTTAGTAGGGGTAGAGGTCACAGGTCTCTTTGCAATGGGCACAGGAGCGGCGGGAATGGAGGGGCGCAAGTGCGACATGGTTTCACCTCAAGTGACAAGACTGAACTGAATGACAGGGAGGATATGAGGCAGGTAAGCATTGACAATGTCTGTGTGGTGACAGCTGCTAATATGTATGCTATGAAATGATTAGTAGGAAATCTAGACAATACATAATAAATTCAGTAGTTCCAAGTGAATGAAAATATCACTTAGGCTTCTCCCTTCCTTTCTTACATATATTTTTATTACGAGAAGGTCATACGGCATATTTCAAGGGGAAATTGCAGGGAAAATTAGCAAACGAGTGCACATGGGGTGTTGCCAGGTGATAATTAGCCAATTCCAGGTGTATGGCACTACCAATTACCTTATTTATTTTCTGTATATATAATTTTGTATAAGAATAGGGCATAGGGCTCATTTCAATGGATGAAATCAGTGGAAAAATCCGGGGAAGATTTGCGTAGCACAGCGCGGCCAGGCAGGCAAGAGGAGAGGGTAATGGAGGGGTGGTAGGGAGAGGAGTCAAGAAAGGGGGAAAATGGCTAAATTGTCAACAATGGATGGGAGTACAGATGACATTAGCAGCACTGACTATTGTTGGACGCTAGCAATGCTGATAGACGATACAAGCCACCACTTGAATGCCCGAGCGAATTCAAAATTACACAGAATCACAAAAGTGACGCCCCGTATGATCCATTGCACCCAAGTGTCACAAAAGTGACGCCCCATAGTTAAGGGTTTAGAAGATCAAGAGTGCTATTGTGTGCATTTCACCATGTTGATCTATTGTTTTATTAATCTAATGGGTAAGAAGGCAAAGAATGTCTACAGTTGAACGTCCTTATCTAAATCCATGCTGCCGATCATTGATTAATTTATTGATTTCTAGGTGCTTGACTATGTGCTAGTTTATTAGTGTTTCAAAAAAATTTACCAAGAATGGAAGTTATAGCAATTGCTCCATAGTTTGGTGGATCAGAAGTGATCCCCTTCTTAGGAACAGGATGGATATTTGCTTTTTTCCAAGAGGCTGGAAAATTTGAGGTACAGATGCATAAATGGAAAATTTTTTTCAGTACAGGAGCTAACAATGGGAAGCAATTTTTAGTTACTATTGAAGAAATTTCATCTGGACCAGTAGTTTTATCTATTGAGAGATTCTGTAATACAGCTTGTATCTTTTGTAAATCTTGAAATAGGGTATTTGAGGGGAATCAAAATCAGGTGCAGGAATATTATGATTTTCTGCATTTAACGATGAGTTTGTTGAAAAAAATATCAACAAGAAGGCTGGCTTTTCCACATGGGTCACTTACTAGATTTCCACTGGGGGACTGTAAAACGGTGGAATGAAAGAGGTTGTAGTGAAGTCAGATTTGAATGAATTAAGGGTTGACCAGAATATTTTGTTATCATTTGGGATGCTTAGTGGTTTGTTAGCTTGTCTATGAAGAAAATTTGATTTGAAATATTGATAATAGTTTTGGCATGGTTTCTGATATTTCTATAATAGTTAAAGGCTTCTTTAGTGTTGGTCCTTGTATAAGTGCTATAGGCTGTTGGTTCATGTTCTGTTACTCTAGCAAAATTGTGGTCACACCATTTAGGCAAATTACATTTTTTCTGTAACTATGATGGGGAATGAATGTTTCCATGCCGACTTTAATGCTATCCTGTATGTGGACCAACGTGGAGTTTGCATCTTAAAAGAAAAAAGAGGTTCAAGGAACATCCATGAAAAAATTTTGGAGACCCTCCCAGTCTGCCCTGTCGTAGTGCCATTTAGTCACCACGACAGGTTCAGAACTGGTGGCTTGTATCAGACAATGGTCAGAGGATCCAAGGGGGGACTTCACTTCGACATTATAATTATCTGAATTGGTTGTTAGAAACACGTCCAATAGTTGGGGATTTTGACTGGGGTTGTCTGGTACATGGGTTGGTCGATTGACTAACTGGGTGAGATTAACTGAGTCTGCAAATAGCTCAATTCTAGTGTGTGGGGAGGCTTCCCACATACAGCTCTTCTCAATAGGTTGGAGTCAAAGGCTATTCATCTCATCAACTCTCCTCCTCTTACTGGCTCCCTTCAACCTCTGTCTCTTTGTTGGACTGTTGCATCTTTATCTCTTTTCTATCGCTACTCCAATGGCCACTGCTCCTCTGAACTGTCTACATGCATTCCTTCACCTCTACGACGGGCTTGTAGCACCTGTCTAGCAGCAAACTCTCATCCCTTTTCTGTTCAACTCTCTAATGAAAGAGTTAACCTTTACTCCCAGTCTTTTATTTATGCAACAGGTCAGCTCTGGAACTGTCTCCCTCTGTATGTATTTCCTGCTTCCTATGATCTCCAGTCTTTCAAACACAGTGTGTCCAGGCATCTCAAAATGATCGGATCTTGAATTTGGCTCTCCTTTGTATTTTGTTTTTCTCTTGGAAGGAACAATTTTATGGGCTCACAGCCTTTGGTTCCTTCTTCCTCACAAAAAAAAAAAAAGATGAAGACCTGAAGAGGATGCAGTTGGAGGATGCAGATTTACAACCAGTGCTAGAGTGGCTGCAGCAGAGTACAGTGCGACCATCTTGGGAAGAAGTTTCCAGGTTAAGCCCTGCGACCAAGAGTTACTGGAGTCAGTGGAACCTTCTTCGTCTGAACAACAGACTACTGGAGCATCAGTGGGAGACACCCGATGGCCTCAGCAAGTATTGGCAACTGGTGGTTCCAAACAAGATGAGGGCCGAGATCTTGGATGAGTCCCATAACCAGATCACAAGTGGGCACCTGGGAGTGAAGAAAACTCTAAGCTGCCTGCTACAGACGTTCTACTGGATTGGCATGCATCAGGATGTTGAAGAGTGGTGATGGGACTTTGATGTGTGGTGTGTCAAGAAGGGACCCAAGAAACATGGTTGTGCCCCTCTCCAGTTGTACCAAGTGGGTGCACCAATGGGAAGAGTCGCGGTGGACCTTTGCCACTCACTGAGAGAGGAAACTGGTATATATGTGATGCTATGGACTACTTCACAAAGTGGCCAGAAGCCTATGCTATCCCTGATCAAGAGGCTGTGACTGTTGCTCATGTGTTAGTTGATAAGTTTTTCTGTCATTTTGGGATGCCACAAGTTACATTCAGACCAGGGTAGAAACTTCATGTCTGCTGTGTTCCGTGAGTGCTGCAAGTTATTGGGAATCAAGAAGACCAGGATGACCCCACAAAGGTCACAGTCAGATGGGATGGCGGAGAAATTCAACTGGACCCTGGGACAAGAATTGGTTAAGTATTGCATTGATGGACAAACAGAATGGGACCAGAAGTTACCTGCATTGCTGATGGCATATCGGTCTGCATCCCATGAGTCTACCAGCTACACTCCTGCAAAACTGATATTTGGCCACGAGTTATGCTTACCTATTGACTTGTTAATGGGAAGACCACCTGGTGAAGAGCTGCCTACAGACACCACCAGCTATGAGAAGCATCTTCAGGAAAGGCTGGCTGAGGTACATCAGCAAATGCGAGGAGCCCTCATGTTTTCCGGAGAGGTGATGCCAAGGCAAGTGAGGTGAACTTCAAGGATGGTGACCAAGTTTGGTTATACAATCCTCAGCAAAAGAAGGGACAGTCACCAAAGCTGAAAAGCCCATGGGAAGTGCCTTCCACTGTGTTGGACCACCTATCAGACGTAATGTATCGAATTGGGGGAGGCAGGAGATCTTGCCCAAAGGTGGTACATGTGAATTGTCTCTGGCAGTACCATGGGCCAGAACAGTTCAGCTGGGATGTCTCCAAGGAATCAGTACCATGGGCCAGAGCAGTTCAGCTGGGATGTCTCCAAGAAATCGTGCTTTCCAGCAGCGGAGGATGTTAAGAAGAACCAAGCAGCTGAAGTGCAAAATGATGGTGACACTTTCCCGAGGGAAGAAGCGAATCAAGAAGAGGACCAAGACCCAGGAGTGGACTGTGTGAAGGAGCAAGGACATTGTCAGAAGCAGGTAGAAGACCTGATAAGTTGAAGTAATATTTTGTGTATAGTTAGATGTTTTATTAGGATTAAGGTTTACGTTTGTATAGGATATGCTGTGTATTTTTGTAGGGACGACAAAGATCTAGGGAGGGGGTAGTGTTAAGAGCGAGATTTGCCAGTTAGATGCGAGATGTCTCTCGACGTTTCCCGATGTTTACAATGGTTTCGGTACGAACCAGAGTTGCCAGTTTGCCTGCTGTTTGTAAGCGTAGTTGTTTCGTAAGTTAAGCATTAATTTTTGTGCTCTTTTTCTTTATAATGTTTTATTTAAGTGATTGCTTGTTAAATTATGTAATTTAAGTTCGTATGGTAAATGATTTAGTGTTATATAATGTAAGGCAGTTCTGGCATGTTTTGATATCTCCGAGTTGGCAACTGTTTGTTCTTGTAGAATGTAGACATTTCTTGAATAATGTAAGCTTGTATAAGGACTAGAAGGAGTTCAGTCTGGTTTCAGGTCAGTTTGAGTGAAGTGCAGTTGGTTTTGAGTTCAGTGCAGTGTCAGTGCTGGTAGTGAAGTTTGTGAAGTGTTGCTGGCAAGCTTTAAGTGTAATTACAGTTAGTGAAGATTATTTGCACTACTTGTCGAAACAGTGAAGTGTTACTGAAGTTTGCACATCATCGGTACTTGTGAAAAACTGTGAAGTGTTGTCGTCAAGCATTAAGTGTAATTGCAATTAGCAATGTGTGTATAGCTCCAGTGCTTGTGAGAACAGTGAAGTTGGGAAGCACTGAGTGGAATTATCTGGAAAATAAAGAGTGAACTTCAAGAGGCCAGTATTTATTTTTGCTTCAGCTGATCTTGTGTGCTGAACACCTTAAGGCTGACCATAGGAAGAACAACTTACTGGGCAACATCCATCGTGTATTGGACTACTGCTGTTGAAACCCGTGGCAGTGTGGGGTGAGAACGTAACAATATCAGTCACTATCACTACTGCTATTATCATCACTACTTCTATTATTATTATCACTACTACTATTATCATCATTACTATTATTATTACCACTACTATTATCGTCACTACTAATTATGATTATCGCTACTACTATAATTATCATCACTACTACTATTATTTCTATTATCGTTATCACTGCTATCCTTGTCACTACTGCTATTATTATCATCACTGCTATTATTGTTATCACTACTTGTATTATTATCATCACTAATACAATTATTATTCTCACTAATACTATTATTATTATCACTACTACTGTTATTATTATCACAACTACTATTATTATCATTACAACTATTATTATTAATATCCTGGAATGAGGTCGCCAGATGTCACGGGGGGAAGTGGAAATACGAATGAAATGCAAATAATATAGTCGGTTGACACAAAGGAATCGACTTATGAATCAAGTGGTTAATTTTACTTTATGCTGGCTTCGCCGATTCTCTAAAGACGAGAATTTCATAAACTTCTCAACAGTACACAGCGGAGACTAACCGCTCACGAATGTTGTATTGTTAGTACTGTTGGCCTCTGAGAAAGTGTCCTTGCCCCTGACAATCAATAATAATAATCATTATAAATATATAGGTTCTTGCTGGTGCTAACTCCTGGCTGGCACAACGGATTTAAGAATTAATATGAAAGAACTAGCTTAACTATTAGTCGTGGTTAATATAAGAAGTTTGTGTGAACTGGGAGTAGCAAACTAAAGTTAGCACGATGTGGTGAAATCAAACAAGACTGTTACATTTAACTGATCTCAGAAAGAAGAACTGTAAATTTATTAATTACAACAAATAAATTTATGTTACAAGAATCTCAAAGCAAATTCAAAATATCAGGTAAGGAAATACACTCACTCAAGCACTCAAATAGCTAATAATCTTAAACCTAGAAAAACAAAAACGAAAATACTGATCAGTGGAGAAAAATGGAGCTTATCAACGAAAAGACTGGTCATCTGTCTGTTGCTTCTCGAGGCGCTGCAATTCGCTGCTAAAGTCCATTACTGCCGATTGCCAACTCGGTGGGGAGATGCGGGGAATCGTTGAACTGCTGGAGACTAGCCGCTACGATGGGGATCCTACTCTCAACACTGGGCACAACTTCACCTTACTCCCGTGGCTGTCCAAAACTAAGTAACGTAACAAGCTGGGTACAAGGGCGTAAGAAATGGGCGTGGCTTAACGGCCATAGAAGCAAGGCGCGGGAACGACAATTACACAAAAATATCACTCAGTGAAACAGACTGTATATACATAGAGGCAGTCACTTATGAAGCAATGATGAAGGTTATGAAAACTCGTTTCAAATATGGGTGCAAAAGCGAGCGGTTTAGTGACTGAGGGAAATTCTCGGGGTTTCAACTTTGTTCAAGCATTCCCAATAATATTAATACAATGTCACGAATTACCATACTAATAATACAGTCTAGTGAATTTGTGACAAACACATTCACAAAGGTAGGTGTGATGCCTGAAGGTTAGGGGTGAATATCATACCTGTATATGCCATCGTTAAAGCTTGTGTGTGTGTGTGTGTGTGTGTGTGCTTATGCGTGTGTCTAGAAATATTTGTAAATAGTTCCAAAAAGGTAATATTTTTTCATGTTTTTCTACACGTAACGGTTAATTTGAAAGAGTTTTAATTTTTTCAGCATTTTCTCAGTTGACACTGACTCCAATTAATATAATGGTCTCAAAGTGTAGAACCCTTAATTTTTTTTCAATTTACCTAAAAATAATATAAAATAAATGATAGAGAATTTCAACTCAATTAAATTTTAAGCCATCATAATGCTAAAAGTCTGTGTGTTCTTCTTCTAGGTCGCAATTCAGAAAGAATAATATACTTTAATATACGGTACAGCTACGTCATTATCTTTTCAGTGTACAATGATTAATTACACACGAGTATAGGAAGTGAATGTGTGGGTTTACGTATATCCAAGGATGAGTCCTACCTTGGCAGTGTAAAACCATATGATAACAGAAAGCACACACACACACACACACACACACACACACACACACACACACACCGTCCACATCAGTCCTCTTACCTGTGATTCAATCCCTCTTACCGTGCGCGCGCGCACACACACACACACACACACACACACACACACACACACACACACACACACACACACACACATTCTCTCTCTCTATCTCTCTCTCTCACCGCATCATCCCCACCTATCCTCAAACTCTGAGTGGATCCCGGATGATGACGTCACTGACCTATTCGCAGGGGGTCAATCTGAACCCCTCGGGTCTGAATGGTCTATTTCTGGCGAATGAGGAGAAAGAGGGAAGGAGAGAGGAAGAGGGAGGGGAAAGGATGAGCTGGGATGAAGGAGGGGAAGGGGAAGATAGGAGAAGGTGGAAAGAGAGGGGGGGGAAAGAGGGCTCTAGAAGAGAGAGAGAGAGAGAGAGAGAGAGAGAGAGAGAGAGAGAGAGAGAGAGAGAGAGAATTTAATTTGACCCCGTAGGGCTAGTTTATTGGACACCCCTTCCTCATCCTGTGAGGAGGCAGCGTCAGTATATGATGACTACATGGGTGGCCAATAAAGGAGGAGTTATCTCGTTGAGATTCTTCCCAGCTAGTTGTAAGAGTAATTTGGGCTAGAATTTAGTGGTATGGTGGCGACCATCATCCACTCACTTGATGTAGTGCTGTCTACATCTTCCTTAGTCTTTATCATTCTTTTTCTGTGCTTGC
Organism: Coenobita brevimanus; assembly: GCF_032717465.1. NCBI lineage: Eukaryota > Metazoa > Arthropoda > Malacostraca > Decapoda > Coenobitidae > Coenobita > Coenobita brevimanus. The sequence goes on from NC_137027.1 coordinate 31,610,224, forward strand.
CCTCCTCTCTTCTTATTTCTCCCATCTTTCCTGTCACTTCTTATTGCTTTTCTTTACTTTACAGGTGGCTTTACATTGAGTGACAAGCCAAATGGTTTCCTGTAAACCAAGAAATCATTTACAACGCTGGTTGGTAACCATATAACCAAACCATACGTGCTCCCTACGTGTCAACAAGTGGGTTGGTGGAGGGTTAGTGTCCCTTTCCGTAAAACAAGTAACTCAAAGTCAAACGGCCACCCCTTTACGGGATTATGGCGTCTGGCAATAGATAGATAGATAGATAGAATTTACATGTTACTATAGTACACATAATTACAAAGATTATAAAATAAAGAAGACATATTGGCATAAGCATTTGTGACAAATGGTAATGTGTATATATGGCCTACTTAATATATATAATTACACAATACATACAGCATATAGTGATGCTTCATTGGTATATACATTTAAATTATGATTAGGGACAGACATTAAATTACAAAATATAGCAATGACTACACTTGTTACGTGAGAGACAGTATATCTAGATTAGTATACGTGATGGAGTGTGACAGACATATTGACAAAATGTAATGCTTATATATAGGCCTACGTAATGTATATACTTACACAATATATACAGCATATAGTGATGCTTCATTGGTATATACATTTAAATTACAAGTAGCGATAGACATCCAATACAAAAAATAGTAGCACTGACTGAATATATTACATATCTAGTTCAGTATACATGCTGGAGTATACCTAGTAACAGACATATAGGAAAGCTTTATTTACGAGTTGAATTTGTGAAGGAGACAGAGGGGAGAAGAGAGGGAGTAATAGGGGAAAGAGGAAGGATTATTATAGCAGCACGAGGAGGTAATGGGGCGACGGTGTGAAGAGATTTTAACAAGTAGGTGAGAAGCCCAGTGGCAGCAGAGGGAAAGGAGGGAGCGGCAGGTCAGTAATTATGGGATTTAGAACAAAGGCGTGGAGAGAGAGAGAGAGAGAGAGAGAGGGGGGGGGGCACGAGAGAGAAAGGACGGAAATGAGTGAGGTGCAGTAAGCAGTTATGAGATTTAGAGGAGGGACTCACTGACAGGCTAAAAGATAATGACAAAACACACGTGTGGAGACATATGAAAATTAGGGAGAGTTAGAGGATAGATCGCTGGACAGACAGGTAGACACATATAGATAGATAGGTGGATAAATAGCGAGAGAGAGAGAGAGAGAGAGAGAGAGAGAGAGAGAGAGAGAGAGAGAGAGAGAATTATATTCCTCTTAGTATCTACAGTTACACTGGTGGTGCAAATCCTTTATGTTTTACAAGTATTTTGGATACAATATCATTTTCCAACATATATTTTGCCTGTAGTTCAAGTGACAATAGTTGTGGCTTCCCGTATTCTAGCAAGTATTCACACTCGAGAACATAATGGTGAAGTGTGTGTTTGTTTGGCTGATGACACACTCGACACTGTCTGGCCTCATCCTCCACCTGCCAACCAAGCTGCCAGGGATAGTCATAGCCTAGTCTGATCCTGGCATGCACAGAATCAACCCATCTACTATACCCTTTCTCAGGAAACATGAAGGAGAGAATTTTACAAAGCCTTTGCCAAAATCGGAACACGAGTGACCGTGTGAAGGATTAAGAGGTCCCCTCGGGATTCTGGACCTTCCTCCTTCCCTCTTCCGTTTTCTTCCCTCTACACACACACACACACACACACACACACACACACACACACACACACACACACGATGCTTAAATAATAAAACAATGTGTAGCCTCTATTTATCTGTCAGTGTCCTGATATCGGTCCATATGAGGAGGGATGTAGGATGGGAGTGGCCCGGGTCGGAATGTGGGGAGGGGTTGGGAAGCCATGAAAGATGAAGAAAAATTATTTTATTTTATTTTATTGTTTTATTACTATTCTTTATGAAAAAACATAAAGTGATTTACAATAGTATTACTGATCGAAGGATCAACAGTAGCATTTCCTTTATAAATATTCATTATATTCTAAAATTTACATTGAAAATACAATCTCTCTCTCTCTCTCTCTCTCTCTCTCTCTCTATCACTCGATATTCATGTCTCCCTCATCTAAACCTTCTTCTTCACTGGTGGAATCCCCCTCCCCCAATCCCGTTAATCCGATCCCTCCTCTTCCCTAGGCTACTCAGCTATCACTATGAAAACACACACACACACACACACACGACGCTTAAGTAATAAAACAGTGTGAAGCCTCTATTTATCTATCAGTGCCCAGCAGGGGCGCACCAAGGAATTTTCTAAGGGGGGGTCCCCATTTGCCAGTTTCCTGAAGTTTACATATAAGTTTTATAGTTCTAAGTTATATATATATATATATATATATATATATATATATATATATATATATATATATATATATATATATATACAGTATATATATTCCGATAGAATGATAGATTTTTTGGTAGGTCGTCAGTTATTTAAAAAAACGTGTTTGTTTATATATATCGTTTTAACAAAGTAACAAAGAACAAGCCATTCAGTCTCAACCCTATTCTGTCCAGATTTCTAATCACGGCACAAAGACGGAGAGAAACAAGGGACAGATGACGTGGGAAGTCCTTAGGGATAGGGAAGGAATTTTGGGTAAGGAAACAGGTCACAATGGGAAACGGATTGCCGATCCCAGCTCAGGTGTGTGTGTGTGTGTGTGTGTGTGTGTGTGTGTGTGTGTGTGTGTGTGTGCAAATGTTGTGTATGTGGGCAAAAAGCTAGGTGAAGAGAGGGGATGGGAATGGATAGGAAGGCAGGAAGGATGATGTTTTGAGTTCAGGGGGGGGGGGTGCCCAGATATCGGTCCATATGAGGAGGGATGGAGGATGGGAGTGGCCCGGGTCGGAATGTGGGGAGGGTTATAGTAAGCCAATGAAATAGCCATGAAAGATGAAGAAAAATTATTTTATTTTATTTTATTGTTTTATTACTATTCTTTATGAAAAAAAAAATGTTATGAAAAACATAAACTGATTTACAATAGTTTTACTGATCGAATGATCAACAGTAGCATTTCCTTAATAAATATTCATTATACTCTAAAATTTCCCTTGAAATACAATCTCTCTCTCTCTCTCGATATTCATGTCTCCCTCATCTAAACCTTCTTCTTCACTGGTGGAATCATTCGCCACGTTAATGACGAATTCTTCGACCATGTGATTGCGCACAATGTCATTTCTGATATATTCCTGTTCTAGCTTTCTCGTATGCTCCATACATTTTTGCCAGTTTTCTGGTGTCACTTTCCTCACTGCATTTCTTGTGATGCTAGAGAGAGAGAGAGAGGTGAGGAGTGACCACCTGTCCCCCGGGAATGACCAACCCCCCCCCTCTCTCTCTCTCTCTCTCTCTCTCTCTCTCTCTCTCTCTCTCTCTCTCTCTCTCTCTCTCTCTCTCTCTCTCTCTCAAGGTTCTGTAGTAGTGAATAATAATGTCAATGCAAAGTATAACTTAACTGTGATATAAGTATTATAAAATAAAAAAAACATTGGAATATATAAATTCAGAACAACTCTAAGAAGTCCCTTCGAGACGTCAGCATGTGGAACTGTCATTAATTCCCTGTGGGCCAATTAACGTTCACCTTCATACATGTCTACACCCTTCTGCCACAATATTCGCCATAGATTCCACAATATTTCTCCTCATCTTTACTTTCCAATACAAAGCATACCATTAGTCATGATAATGATTGCACACACACACACACACACACACACACACACACACACACACACACACACACACACACACGAGAGAGAGAGAGAGAGAGAGAGGGTAGATGGGGGAGGGAGGAGGGAGACAAGAAAAAAAAAGTTGCATCCAAAAACAGGAACCACAGTTCATATTGACCTGTGAGCATAGCGGGTCACTTATACCCATTCATTGATTGTGTGTGTGTGTGTGTGTGTGTGTGTGTGTGTGTGTGTGTGTGCCTCTTGCCCTCAGGCCTTGTCCCTGGCCAGCCTGTATTCCCACAGGTCGTTAAATCAGATGCCTTCGGCCTTTGACAGTGACTTTGGAGTAAAATAGACGATATTCTACATTCGTTTTTCCTGAGACAGACTATAGTAATCTTTTTACCATACGTGTATGACGTGGTTAAAGGAACATAACTGTAATAGTGTATAGACTTGCTGATATTTTGCTGTACAGTTCTCATGTTAATGGCCTCCTCTGTTTGTATAGCTTTTATCTGGGATTTTATTTGTCTAATCGATAGTCCTAAATCATAATCGTGGGTAGCTAGCCTGGATGCTTCCTTGGCAAGTACATCAGCTCGGTCATTGCCTGGAATACCTACTTGTGAGGGAATCCAGACAAACCTCACCCTGATGTTGTTCTCCCTAAGTGTGGCCACCATATTCTGTGTCCTGTTGACAAGTTCGGGCCAGGAGGGGTGCACACCGGACAGTGCTTACAATGCAGCCATACTATCAAAGAAAATCACAGCATCATTCCTCCTTGTACTGACTTGCTGCAATCCCACCTCAAGTGCAACTAGTTCTGCCTGAGTGGAAGAGGCCCAGTCATGTAGTTTCACTAGAGTCTCACTCTCATGACAGAACCTACCCCCTCCCCCCTCATTACAGTGACCGCTGCCCCAGCTTGTCCAGTTACAGTGTCAAGTGAGCCATCACAGTATATCTGGTCAGTATCAAGAGTAGTCAGCTCGTCAGTGAGTCTCATGAAGTCAGCCTTGAGTTCAAAAATGGCTGAGTCAAATTTCCTGGCTGGTAGCTTTGTTATAATCATGTCGAGAGGTCTCACTTGCCAGGGTGGGAGCGGTTGTGGACAGTGATGTTCATTGCGTAACTACCCCAGTAACTGATAAATGTGTAGGCAGTTGGCGGTAATCTGAGGCCAATGCCTTCCCGAGTGGTTGCCATGGTGGAGCATGTTCTGTAAACTAACTTTTGGCCCTGTGTGTCTAATATCCCTCAGGACCCTAACACCCACAACGGTATTCATCTCTTGAATTCTATCAGATGTGGAAGGAAGGCCTAATTCATGTGTGAGACTGGATACTTTGACATTGGGAGGACATCCAAATACGATTCTGGCTGCTTTGTTCTGAATAACTTCAAGTTTGTTTATATTGGCACGTGGCAGACAAGCAAGTGCAGGTGCATGGTAATCATTGACAGATCTAACATAAGCAATATACATTGTCCTCAAAATGGGTATTGATGCTCCCATATCTTTCCATGACATTACTCGGAGTGGCCTAAGTCTGGTTAAGCATGTAGTCATGACATGGTTAAATTCAGCATTTTTCCCTTTAGTGCTACCAACATAAACACTGAGGTATTTATAGTAATCTACCCTTTCCAGTGGATTGCCATGCAGCAGCAGATGCTTGTGTCTCTCACGTCCTTTTGTGATGGATTTTGTTTTCTCTGTTGAGATCACAAGGCCCAGTTCATCACATACCTCAGCGATGAGATTGAGAGAATTTTGCATACCCTTGTGACTGTTAGCCTGGATTAAGATATCATCTGCATAGCTGAGGCACGTGACTCCCTTGGGAAGCTTAGTACTCACAATGACATTCATTAAGATATTGAACAATGTAGGGCTGATTACTCCACCCTGTGGAGTACCCATTTCAAGCTCACAAATATCAGAGTTTTTCCCTTGATAAGTTACATAAGCTGTGCGCTGAGTTAAATAATTCCTAATCCATCCCAACAGCTTTCCTCTAATGCCCATTTTTACTAGCTCGTGCAAGATAACACTTCTGTTGGCTCTATCAAAGGCCCCTTTCAGGTCGAGGAAAACTAAGAATTTTGCCTTAGAGTTGGTGAGGTATGATACTATGCAGGTTGTAGTACTTCTGCCCTTGATAATCCCATTTAGGTTAGGATGTAAGACATGACCTATTTTATGAATTAGGCGATTCAGTATTACTCTTTCAAGTGTCTTACTATAACAAGACGTTAAGGATATTGGTCTCTTAGAGTCACCATCTCCAGCTTTAGGGATAGGAATTATCATGGTACTTTTCCATTGGGCGGGCAAATGACTATCACGATAGCTTAGATTAAACATGTGTAAGAGAGCATTACCCTTAACTTTTGCTAACGCTTGTAGGATAGGATACGTCAAACCATCTTCTCCAGGGGCGCTAGACTTACTGTGTTTCAATGCTCTTGTTAATCCTCATCTTGATAGTTATTGCCTGTGTCACTTGATTATGATAGTGTTCAAGCTTTGGACTTATTTTATATTGTATTCGCAGAGGCAGGTTACTAAACTTAGAGACTGAGGCCCAGTCCTCCAGTAGAGACTGTGCATACTCTCTACGTCGTGGATGTGCAACGCACTGGGTTCGAGTCCCTCTGGCAATATTAATGTGCTTCCATATTACTGCAGATGAAGTATCTCTGTGAATATTACCAACGAACTCTAGCCAGTATCTATCTCTTGCATTCTTCCTGGCTTCCCTAGCTTTCTCAGCACACCACTTTAAGTTGGTTAAATTATCATGAGATCTGTTCTCCCTCTAGCATTGCCTGGCTGCACGTAACAAGCTTTCCGTGAGCTAAACATGTCTGTCATGTTTGTACCATTGATCTCTTCCTCTCACTTGAGTAGTCTTACCCTTTTTATGCTTCCTTACAGTGGTATGATTTAACTGTCGCAATACATTTTCCGTGGCTTTTGTAAAATCTATAACAAAGGAATCCAAGGACTCAAACCCAGTGTATTGGTCGCACCATTTACCCATTTCCTCTATAAACATCTCTTTCTTATGGGCAGGAAGAGTTAACCTTTTTCTAGAGCCCCCAACTGTCCTTTTTTTTTTTTTTTTTTAAATCTAATGTAGTTAATAAAGCGAAATGATCGGAACATAAATCAACTTGCTGAACTGAGCAAGTTCTGTCAGGTTCGTTAAAAAGGCAAACATAGTCAAGCCTGCCACCTAGAAAGTGAGTAGGTTCTGCCTGTCCTCCAATCTTACATTATTACATGAGATTAAATATTGATACCAGCATTGTCCATTTGTACTTGCTCGACGCCCTGATGATGAGAGATCCCTGTGGTGTGCATTAATGTCCCCCACCAATAGAAACCGGGAAAATCATGAGGATCTAAGCTATTTTTCGGTATGTAAATATTTACCACATTAAGTTCATACTGGTCTAAATAGATTTTCAAAGTTATATTTTCAGAATCCCTTCCAAAGGATGGAGTTAACCTTGTGACTGGTATTGACTTTTTAATGTAAGTTATTAGTCCTCTGGCATGGTTATCCGTGCAGTTATGTATGAAAGGGACGTAATGCCCAAACCTGGGTTTGAATGAGTGGTTAACCCTGGTCTCCTGCAGGCATACAATATCCACATCATGTAGTAATGCAAAATACTGTACATCAATAAAGCGTTGTTGGATACCATTGATATTCCAGCACAGTATCTTAAGTCCCTGAACACTTGCTTCTGACCTATTGGTCATTACATACAGTATGTGATATGGAGGTAGATGGGTCGTCCTGATACTGTCCTAGTATTTTCTGAATGTTAAATGCATGCTCCCTAGTTTTCACAATTTCTGCCAAGAGTTGCTGTCCCTCCCTTTCTGATGCCTGGTCAAGAGCACGGTTAATGAATTTAGCAGTGATACTTTTGGGGTATATAGGTCTACCTAGTACGTTCTTCCTTTCTAATTTCTCTGCACGTGTGCTATCCCCATGAGCATTCATACTCTCCATCACAAGCCTATCCTCTACTACTGTATGATCAGATGAGGGATGACAGTTATTACAACCAACCTTCCTGCATTATGGTTAGACAGCATGAGTGTCACCCGTTGAACCATATCGCACAGCTGTACCTGAAGCTCGTTTTGCCTTTTCTATTGTTCCTCCAGTGTAGACATAACCCTGGACAAGTTTACTTGCACAGTGTTAACCACGGCAATAATGGATGGTTCAGCTGGTTCTGTAGTGGTAGCGTGACTCTTGACCCGTTGCTGCTGCAATTGCTGCCCCGGTGTCTCTCTCCATTCCAGGCATCTTCATCAGCACCTCGCGGGGGCCCCGTGGCCCAGGCTGAACTTGGTGATACTGCTGCCCCACCAACTGAGATGGCAGGGAGAGGCTGTTCCCATCATCAGAGAGATGGCCAGCCTGAGCATTCGTGGATGCAGGAGCCATGACCTCTGCCGTCTCACAATCAGCCTCCTTGAGAGTGGAAGAGGAGGGAGGGGGAACAGCGTCCTAGATGTGAGGAGTGTAGGTGGAGTTACCAACACTCGCTACACCCACTCCCGAGAGAAGAGAAGTGAGGAGAGCAATTTTCTTTGGGGCGGGTCGTGAACGTGGCTCAACTGATGGTCGTACAGGTAAATCACAGACTGAGCATTGTGCATTCCTCCACAGTTAACGCATTTAGGTGGAATGTGCTCCTCAGCTGCTATCCTCCTGCCACACTTTGAGGATTCGTGGTAGCCAGCACAGAATCTGCATCTCCACCGGCTGGTACATCGTCCTGTCTTATGGTCCCACCTGCTGCACTTGAGGCAGAAGGCTGGTGGCTCATTGTAAACAGTTATGGGGTTAGGTGGCAGTACTGGTATGAACTGAAGTCTCTCTGGTACTTCACCCTTCCACAGAGCTATGACTTGTTCCCTTTCCTCACCTCGAATTTCATGACTGTAGCACCAGTCGAGCAGGGCAGTACTCCCGAGGTGGATGGAAAGCTGATGACAGGGAGTGCTGGAGCTCCCGTTTCATCAGCCCTCAGGACTAGTTCCTGACCATTCCCCTTTGCTGAACTTTTTCAGTGTCTCAGTTACACAGAGAGTAGGCCAGCATGCTCTCCAGTACAAATTTCTCTATCTATCTTCACCAAACTACATGCACAGTACACACTACACTTCCTATTCAAAATTAACCAAAAATGGCGTTGATTCACCCAGCCTCGGAGTCCCCAGGGGGGGGGACCATAAATGCCCCCGCCATCTGCCCCTCTCCCGGTGACGACTCGAGGTGCCTGGAACCACTGTCTGACTCTCTTCTTCTTCATTTCTGCAACATTCGCGGCCTTTCATCTAACTTTCGCTCTGTTGAGCACCACCTCTCCTCCTCTAAACCTCACCTTCTTTTTCTAACGGAGACTCAGCTGTCTGAGGCAACTGACAGCAAACCCTTTTCTGTATCCTCCTATTTTCTCTATACTCATTTCAAAGCCAAAGGTGGCTGTTGTGTATACATACGCAACGACTTATCTTGCTCTCGTGTTCCTGAACTTGATTCTTCTGAATTCTCCACTCTCTGGCTTCGGCTTTCCTGTCATTCTCTGACTAAATATATCTGTGCTGTTTACTTATCCCCTAATTCTACTGACTATCAAAAATTCTTCGACTATCTTACTTCTACGATGGAACACATTCTGTCCATTTCTCCTTTCTCTGAAATCTCCATTCTTGGAGATTTCAATGTTCACCACCACCTTTGGCTCTCCTCTCCTTTCAGGGATCCACCTGGTGAACAAGCCTACATCTTTTCTATCCTTAATGACCTAGAGCAGCTTGTACAGCACCCTACCCGTATCCCTGACCGCCTTGGAGAGAGCTCCAACATACTTGACCTCTTCCTCACAACTAATCCTTCTGCTTACTCTGTTAATCTTTTCTCTCCGTTGGGCTCCTCCGATCACAACCTTATTACCTTAACCTGTCCTATCGCTCCAGTATGGCCTGCGGACCCTCCAGGGAAACGTCGTCTCTGGCATTTTGGAGCTGCGGACTGGGAGGCCCTCAGGCAGTACTTCTTTGATTTTCCCTGGAATGATTTTTGCTTCCATGGCCGTGAGCCATCTGAGTGTGCCTTGCGCATTACGGAGGTTATTCTCTCGGGCATGGAAGCATACATTCCTTTCTCATATCCTTTGACTAACGCAAGAAAGCCTTGGTTTAATCACGCTTGTTCTAGTGCTGTCCGCAACAAGGAGAAGGCCTACAAAAGGTACCGGAGCCAACCCACCCCTGAATCACATAATCTTTACGTTTCTGCCCGGAATCGTGCTAAGTCTGTTCTTCGCTCTACTAAAAATAATTTCATCCATACTAAATGCTCTCAACTCTCCAACTCGAATTCTTCTCGCTCCTTCTGGCACCTTGCCAAAAATCTTTCTAACAACTTTACCTCATCATCCTTCCCTCCTCTTTTCTACTCTGATGGTTCTGTAGCTATTTCTTCTACTGATAAAGCAGATCTCTTCACACAGACTTTCTCCTCCAATTCCACCTTAGACGATTCCGGTGCTGTTCCTCCATCACTTCCCCCCTCTGACTTCCTCATGGCTGACATTAAAATTTCTTCAGTTGATGTATTTTCTGCCATTACTGGCCTCAGTACTAACAAGGCATATGGGCCTGATGGAGTCCCTCCTGTTGTTCTCAAAAACTGTGCTTCTGTGCTTACACCCTGCCTAGGCAAACTATTTCGCCTTTGTCTGTCAACTTGTACCTTTCCTTCTTGCTGGAAGTTTGCTCTCATTCAGCCAGTCCCAAAGAAGGGTGACCACTCCCAACCCTCCAACTATCGTCCAATTGCTTTAACGTCCTGTATTTCAAAAGTTTTCGAGTCAATTCTTAATAAAAAAATTTTAAGGCATCTTTCCTATCACAACCTTCTTTCCGATCGTCAGTATGGGTTCCGTCAGGGACGCTCCACTGGCGATCTTCTCACCTACCTTTCAGACTCCTGGTCATCCTCCTTTCGGGACTTTGGCGAAAGCTTTGCCATTGCACTTGACATCTCAAAGGCTTTCGATCGAGTCTGGCATAAATCTTTAATTTCCAAACTGCCCTCCTACGGTTTCTATCCTTCTATCTGTGCCTTCATCGCTAGCTTCCTTTCTGGTCGTTCTATAGCCGCTGTCGTAGACGGCCATCGTTCTTCTCCTAGATCTATCAACAGTGGTGTTCCTCAGGGCTCTGTCCTATCACCAACTCTCTTCCTTTTATTCATCAATGATCTTCTAAGCTGTACATCTAACCCTATCCACTCATACGCTGATGACTCCACCCTTCATCTTTCCATT
>NC_137027.1:31626332-31633832 GCF_032717465.1 Coenobita brevimanus
AAACGCATTCCTCGGGTGTTCTCCTAGGCAAGTTCATTTCCATGCCAAGAAATAATCTGTACACCTCAAAGCACAAGGAACATGAGATCCAGTTGCAGATGGCCGGGGTATATTCAAGGTTAAGAATGTCAGAGTCTTGAATGTTGTGTGTGTGTGTGTGTGTGTGTGTGTGTGTGTGTGTGTGTGTGTGTGTTTAATTCCATATGTGTCTTCGCATATATGTGTGTCTTTCACTGTGTATGTATCTGTGTCTGAAATTAATACAATCAAAACTCAAATATATACACTTTTACATTTTCATATTTTCCTTTTTTGCATCCAGCTAACCCCATTAATCCCTTCAATTCGATGACGTGCTCTGTATTTTTCTTCCTCTTGTCAGACGATTATATTCACACTGGGAGAGCTTTCTATTAGTGAACGGTTAATGCTGGCTGTATCTATATTATCCAGTTCAGTACGTCTTTCCTGTGCTGAAGAAAACCGTCTGTACATAGCAGGGATGAATATGAAAAATCGGCACCGTACTGAAGAGGATCATCAACATCATTCTCTACCCATTATCCCCGCACATAAATGGAGTGGGTAGTTTCCAGTACCAGACACAGGGAAGCATAAAACTAGGAGAGTTTTCACCAAATAGCAACGGTCTCCATTACCTCTTCAGGTCGAGGGTGTTGAATGTGTATTAGTTTGTCTAACTCCGGACGACCAACCGAGATTAAGAGAGATATCTCGGAGGTTAAAAGATGCATTCAGTCATCCTTCTTTTGTCCGATAATCATCTATTCATCCATCCATCTCTCCATCCTTCCGTCCATCCATCGATTCATCGCTCCATCTCCATCTTTTATCTTTACAGGTATCCATCCATCCTTCTCCCCATCTAACCATCCATCCATCTATCCATTTGTCTCTCCATCTGTCCTGACATCCATCCATCCATCTCTCCATCCTTCAGTCCAGACATACGTACAAATCTCACTGAAACCTTCCTTCCACATTACTATTCTATTATGGCTACGTCCACAGGGTTTACTTCACTCACAAGATTACTCACAGATCTCAGTGGATTTTATAGATAGTGAGATTGACAAAACATATGTTTCTACTCGAGGCTGTTTCTTGGTGAATACTAATGGAGAGAGAGAGAGAGAGAGAGAGAGAGAGAGAGAGAGAGAGAGAGAGAGAGAGAGAGAGAGAGAGAGAGAGAGAGAGAGAGAGAGAGAGAGAGAGAGAGAGAGAGAGAGAGAGAGAGAGAGAGGGAGAGAGAGACTGTGTGTGTGTGTGTGTGTGTGTGTGTGTGTGTGTGTGTGCGTTTCAGCTCAGCTAAGTTAAATAATTTATTTCCTTTCTTGAGTGCAAAGTAAACTTAAGTATCTTAACAGGGCACTCATATTTGATACACTTGTCTGCATTAGTTTCCTTCTGTTCGATTTCTTCTTCTTATGAAAGAAAGATGAAACCTAAGTAATAATAAAAATAAAAGCAAGATAAGAGAGAACAAAATTCAAGATGCATTCATTTCGAGATGTCTGGACAAACTGCGTTTGAGAGACTGGTGATCATGGCAGTAAGAAATACAGACAGAAGGTGACAGTCCTAGTTCACCTGTTGCATATATGAAGGACTGGGAATAATGGTTAACTCTTGCATTAGAGAGTTGGACAGAGAAGGGATGAGAGTTTGTTACTAAACGGGAGCTAGGCACCCGCGGCAGTGGTGGAGGGATACAAATAAAACAGTTCAAAGGATCAGTGACCATTGAAGTAGCGATAGAAAAGAAGTAAAGATGCAACAGTGCGGTGAAGCGACAGAGGTTGAAGGAGGCCTGTGAGAGAAGGAGAGTTAATATTACGAAAAGCCTTTGACTCCACCTTGTTGATAAGAGCTGTATGCAGGGAGCCTCCCCACACATAAGAGCATACTCTACACAGAGGCGAATAAAACCCGTGAATAAAGCCAACAATTGTGGATGGGTTAAGGAGGCACAGAGTCGGCTTAGTACAATTAATCTCTTGGAAGCACATCTTACAAGAGGCAATATCATCTTTCCAAGATAAATCCCGCGAGAATGAAACCACAAGTATTTTTAAAGACGATGCAGAATTGAGTAGGATATTATCAAAGATTTGTGGATACTCCTGTAGATTTTATCGAGTTGAAAGACGTAAAAACAGATATTTTGATGCATTAAAAACATCATAGTTACTTTTATCCCAGTCTGAGATATGATCCAAGTGTGACAGTGCGCCATAGCCTCATCCCTTGTTTGCTGGCGTAACTGCTGAGATGGACGCTGCAGGAATCGAAAGGATAAATGAACGGTGGAGTCAAAGTGCATGAGTGGATAGGGTTAGATATACAGCTTAGGTCACTGATGAATAAAAGGAGGAGAGTTTGTGTTAGGACAGTCCTCAGGAACACCACTATTGATAGCTCTTGGAGAAGACCTGTGGCCGTCTACAACAGCAACTGCAGAATGACCAGAAAGGACGCTACTCGTAGAGACGAAGGGCAGATAGAGCGATAAGAACCGTAAAAGGGCAGTTTGGAAATTAAAGATTTATACCAGACTCGATCGAAAGGGTCTGGGATGTCAAGTGCAATGGCAAAATTGTCACCAAAGTCCCGAAAGGAGGTTGACCAGGAGTACGAAAGGTAGGTGAGAAGATCACCAGTGGAGCGTCCCTAGTGGAACCCATACTGACGATCTGAAAGAGGGTGGTGACAGGAAATGTGCATCCTTTCTTAATTCTTTTCTGATAAGAATAGGATAAAAAACTTTTTAAATACATGATGTTAAAATAATTGGGCGATAGTCAGAGGGCTGGGAATACTCACCGTTCTTTGTGATAGGCTGAATGAGAGCAAACTTCCGTAAGAAGGAAAGGAGCAAGTTGTCAGACAAAGGCAGAGTGTAAGCACAGAAGCACAGTTCTTGAGGACAACAGGAGGGACCCCATCAGGTCCATATGCCTTGTTAGTAATGAGGCCAGTTATGGTGGAAGATACATCAATTGAAGAAATTTTAATGTCAACCATGAGGAAGTCAAAGGAGGGAAATGATATAAGGACAGCCCCATGATCGTCTATGGTGAAACTGGGGAAGAAAGCCTGTTTGAAAAGTTCTTACTTTATCAGTAGAAGAAATAGCTCCATCTTCTTGCCTCCCTAACCCATGGGAAAGGCTGAAAGTCTGGGCTCGAATTCTGTATGATCCTATTTACACAAGAACGTAATCGAAATAAAAAAATATTAGTGTTGGTGCATAGGGAGTCTGATACCTACTTTATGGATTTAAACACCTTCTAATGTTTTGTAAGGGTTAGCATACCTGGCTATAACTGGTTCGTAAGGTCCGAACCACCCAGCGAATGTTTTATAACTCCTATCAAGGAACATGCCATACACTGCAAAGAAGCTATCATGGTAATCGTCATATGAAGGTTATGCCAGTCATGATCAAAACCTCACTGACATCACGTGGGGCTATTGTAGCCCTCAATGGTGAGGGTTACAGCATTTGTCATATTGCCCAGGTTTTTGGTATTCACCGAAACACAGCAGCACGGTGGATTCGGCGGCATGCAGACACCTGTGCTACAGATGACATGCCACTAGTCTGGAGCAAATGCCGCATTACCGCAGACGATGACCAGATTATGTGTCATAAGTGATATAATATTGTAATAGATTATCATATGTGGTTATTACATTGCTTTCGGTATATACACAGACGTCACGTAATACTGATAACCATCAGCCATACCTTAGTGTTTGTGTGTTTAGATGTTTTTATATCTCGGCCATACGCACCTATCACACCTGCTGCCAGCATACACAGTGACCTAGGTCTACAGTGCATCACCAAAACCATCTGTAACAGGCATCACAGCAGGAGCTGCAAACATTGCAGCCCAGCCACACAGCAGGAGCTTAACGACCATAACTTGTGGACAGGATGGAGTATGCGCTCAAGTATGCTGATTAGCCATCAGAATTTTGAGGGCGTGTAGTATTTTGTGATGAAGAGTCATTTTGCGCTGATAACCCCTCGCTAACACATTATGTTTGATGGGCTCATAACACCAGGTTCGTCTCTCTCTCTCTCTCTCTCTCTCTCTCTCTCTCTCTCTCTCTCCTTATATCGTGGCTACGTAAGAAACTGTGCGTTATAATAGGTGCCTGTATCCACCCCCACACAATGCGCTAGTAACTCGCGTAGCTGAACATCAAACGAGTTTTGGGTAATATGACGTCCTCAGTAATACGCAATAAGCGTTATCTACAACCTTTATAGCGCTCTATATATGCCTTATAATTTTAGTTACATTAAAGTATTAAAACTTTTGGTAACAATTACAGGAACGTTAAAAAATTTAAAAGTTTTAGTAACAAATACGGGTACGCTATGGCTCACCTAATGTCATAATTGGATCATGTTTCTGGGGTAAAAGCAATCTTCTTGTTTTTAATGCATCAAAATCTCAGATTTTACATCTTTCAACCCAGGAAAATCTTCCACAGGTGTATCCTCAAATCTTTAACAATATCCTACTCAGTTCTGCACCCTCTTTAAAAATACTTGTGGCTTCATTCTCGCGGGATTTATCTTGAAAAGATCATATTACCTCCTCCAGAATGTGCATCCAAGAGATTAGTTGTGCTACGCCGACTCAGTGCCTTCTTAGCCCCTGCACAACTGTTGGCTTTATTCACGGGTTTTCTTCGCCTCTGTGTAGACTATGCTCTTATGTGTGGGGAGGCTCACCGCATACAGCTCTTATCAAAAAGGTGGAGTCAAAGGTTTTTCGTAATATTAACTCTACTCCTCTTACAGGCTCCCTTCAACCTCTGTCGCTTCACCGCACTGTTGCGTCTTTACTTCTTTTCTATCGCTGCTTCAATGGTCACTGATCCTCTGAACCGTTTACTTGTATCCCTCCACCACTGCGGCGGGTGCCTAGCTCGCGTTTAGCAACAAACTCTCATCCCTTTTCTGTCCAACTCTCTAATGCAAGATTTAACCATTATTCCCAGTCCTTCATTTATGCAACAGGTGAACTCTAGGACTGTCTCCTTCTGTCTGTATTTCCTACTGAAATGATCCCCAGTCTTTCAAACGCAATTTGTCCAGACATCTCGAAATCTGCGAATTTTGAATTTGGCTCTCTTTTATCTTGCTTTTATTTATTATTAATTGATTTTTTTTTCAGGGAACAATGCTGCGGGCTCGTGGCCTTATATTCCTTCTTCTTGCATAAAAAAAAAAAAAAATCGAACAAGAGAAAACTAATGCAGACAAGTGTAATAAATATGATTACTCTGTTTAGATACGATAGTTTGCTTTGCACTCAAGAAAGGAACCAAATTATTTAACTGTGATGTGCTCAAACCCATGTACACACACACACACACACACACACACACACACACACACACACACACACACACACACACACACACGCGCGCGCGCGCGCGCGCAGGTATTCATATGCACGATTTGACACACACACCCATACACACACACACACACACACACACACACACACACACACACACACACACACACACACACACACGCGCGCGCGCAGGTATTCATATGCACGATTTGACACACACACCCATACACACACACACACACACACACACACACACACACACACACACACACGCACGCACGCACGCACGCACGCACACGTACGCACACACACACACGCAATCCGATAAACGCATCGACACACAAGCACATTCCATATATCAAGAACGGATACACACACAAAAGGAACTGTACTAATATGCATAAATTCACGCACATACACACACACACACGGTGGGTGGTTGTTGTGATGGTGGTGGGTGGTTGTGGTGATTGTGGTGCGTGGTTGTGGCGATGTCAGTGGGTGGGTGTGGTGATGGCAGTGAGTGGTTGTGTTAATGGCGGTGAGCGGTTGTAGTGATGGCGATGGGTTGTTATGGTGATCGCGATGGGTTGTTATGGTGATGGCGGTGGGTGGTTGTGGTGATGGCGGTGGCTGGTTATACTAATGCTGGTTGATTTAGTGGCTGTGGAAGTTGGTTGTGCTACTGCTGGTGGTTGTGGTGGTGCTGCTTTGGTGTGGTCGTACCTGATTACTGTGTTGATGGTAGTGATTGTGTTGTGGTGGTTATGACTGGTGCAACTGACCAGAGTTAGTTGTAGTGGTTGCGGATCGTTGTTGATGATGGTTGGTATTGTGATGATGGTAGTTGTTTGTGATCGTAGCCATGGAGGTTTGTGTTGATGGTTTGTTTGTGGACTGAAGGAACTCCGTCATCCATCTCATCACACATAACTTCCACCGCTTCACCAAACTTTTTTTTTTATCACACACACACACACACACACACACACACACACACACACACACACACACAAAGCATTACCAAAATCACGTCCACCTTGAAATAACCATACTCTAAATGCATCTCACATACATCCAGTGTTCTTCGTGTGTTTCTTTTTGTTTGTGGGAGTACGAGGCGTGCATACATGCGTGTGTGGTAGTGATGTGTGCAGTTATGGTAGTTTAAGAAAGAAATACCGAAAAATCTGCCCCATAGTTGACTGGGTGTGTACATGAACATCTGAGAGTTCTGGTTAATTGTCGAATTAAGTGGTGTGTGTGTGTGTGTGTGTGTGTGTGTGTGTGTGTGTGTGTGTGTGTGTGTGTGTGTGTGTGTGTGTGTGTGTGTGTTTTAACAGAATTGTCAAGACCATCCCTTCTAAATTCCTTATTTTACCTTACCTGTGTGTGTGTGTGTGTGTGTGTGTGTGTGTGTGTGTGTGTGTGTGTGTGTGTGTGTGTGTGTGTGTTAACAGGACTGAGTCAAGCTCGTAATGACCCTTCTGACTTCCTTATTTTATCATACATGTGTGTGTGTGTGTGTGTGTGTGTGTGTGTGTGTGTGTGTGTGTGTGTGTGTGTGTTTACCGATGCAGAGAGAGAGAGAGAGAGAGAGAGAGAGAGAGCAAAAAAATGATAAAATATTCTGAAAAACATATAAAATCACAAATTTTCAGTCTACACCATGCCAGCATCGGGCACTTTGTCTTATATCGTCAGCACGACTAATAGTAAATATATAAAGATGCTATTTGGCTCCCTATCATCTTATTGTTTTTTCTTGGTGGGAATAATATGCGGGCATCTTCCCTTTGGCTACTTCTTGCTTGCATAAGAAAAAGAAAATCCAAAACTAACTACCTCAGACCAAATCCTCCTCCCAGTTACATCGTTCAAAGAAAAATGTCAAAATCTACGCAGAATAGATCTTAGTAATGTATCAATGTCTACACTGGATCTTTTATTTCCTACCCCCACTGCCACACCGACCACACCAGCAAATTCAGCAGTCCCCGCAAGACGCAAGAACCGCCATAGGAGCCGCTAACGAGGAGCTATAAAATTGCTCGTTAATTACCTGATAAAATTGCATACTGGAAGCTAATTAATG
>NC_137027.1:31636332-31748832 GCF_032717465.1 Coenobita brevimanus
AATTGCTAGGATGAACACTGCTAGGATGAGAATAACTCGGTTGAACATTGCTAGGGTGAGAATAAGTCCGCTGATCACTGCTAGGGTGAGAATAGCTGCGAATATACCGTGCAACATGCCCCTCTGGCCTAGCTCCGGCTGCACATTCCTTGTTCAATGTGCAACCATTCCATTCATCTTCCTTGCAGCACTATAACCTGTGGCAAAGGGGTTCAATTGTGATGAAACCCAGCGCTAGGAGCAGTGCTAGGAGGCGTGCTAGGAGAGAAAGAGGCTCCATAGTGCTGCTAGGACGGTGGGTGAGCTCAGACTGAGCTGAGAAAGGGAGGAGGGGTGTGAGCTTGGGGGAGAGGGAGGGGGCGGGTGTTTGTGTGGGATTCCCGACGAGAGAGAGGGACATTGAGTAAGACTATGACTTGCTGTGTGTGTGTGTGTGTGTGTGTGTGTGTGTGTGTGTGTGTGAGAGAGAGAGAGAGAGAGAGAGAGAGAGAGAGAGAGAGAGAGAGAGTTGTTTCTCTGTGCGTATGTGTAATTCACCGGGTCGGTCAGGATCACTTGATGGTCGTGATTGTCAGCTTTTACCCTCCCGGAAGGGAGCTGAGAGCTCATATAGTCCGATCTAAGGGCAAGGCTGTGACCTTCACACACGCACACACCCGTCCCCTTGCTCAAGGGGGACAGTAACCACCCACTTCGTCAGTGAAACTTTTCGCAACTGGTTGCTTCGGAGAACCGAGTAGATAGATGGATAGATATACAATAAACTACGTAAGTGCATAAAGAAACAGCCGAGATACTGTAAAAAGATATATACATACATTCATAAATACGTACGTATATATAGACTGATAAATGGATAGGATTGATACATGAGACACACATAGATAGATAGACAGATTCGTAGATTGATATATATATATATATATATATATATATATATATATATATATATATATATATATATATATATAGATAGATAGATAGATATAGATAGATAGATATAGATATAGATATACATAGATAGATACATAGATAGATTTTATATATATATATATATATATATATATATATATATATATATATATATATATATATATATATATATATATATATATATATATATATATATATATATATATATATATATACATACTGTATATTGTTATGGAAGTGTATATTACTGTGCACTCTTAACCCATAATTAAGCACCAAAAGGAATAAGATAAATTTTGCAAGAAAACTAACTTAACCTTACTGTACACTGTAACATACACAACCAAAGAAGAAATCAGGGTTCGTTTTCAAAAGGAGGATTCATATAGGCCTCAGGATACAAATATAAAACAAGTTATTTCTTACCTAACCAGAATACACTCAGTGGAGGCTAAGCACTCACAAAGCTGGAAGAAACGTGGAGACTTCGAAGGTTAAATCCAGATATAATTCACACACTAGTGTAAATGGAGGAGTGAACCAAAAATGATAAATGGTACACAAACAGTGTGTTTTGTAATCAAAGTCACGTACTGACTAGTGTTGGGGAAAAGTGCATCACAGTGTGACAAAAGTGTAACGTGACAGTTAATGTGTACAAATGTGTACAAAAATGTGTGTACAAAAAATGAGACAAAATGTGTGTCTGTACAAAAAGAGACAAAAATGTGTCTCTTCACATTTTCCTCGACCTTATAAAGGTGACTTACTCCGCCTTTCTCAGCTAATTAACCACTAAGCTGTCTTAAAAATAATATCCGTCCATACAGAAACAATAGAGGCACCTGCTACCCATGAGGGCCTCATACACTCCACACAGAATCAATTGCGTGCCATCAAGTACGTGACGAAAGCGCCATTTATGTTTCCAATTGGCAAACAACATCCCTACTTTGGTCATTCCACATTATGTCACACCCAGTATTTCAAGGGCAAGAGGAATTTTCTGCTTAATCTGTGAGAAAAACATCTGGTGTGTTATCAGTTGAGAAGGCAAAAGTTGACCGCTGGGAAAATACACGTGGGGATTAGGGTTACCCTATACAGGTAGCAAAACTGATAAGAGAAAAGATTTAATGTTCTTAACGGCTCCCTTCTCTCTCCTATCATTATCATCTTATCTTCTACTTCACCCATTTGCTACTGGGGCAACTACGCCTGTGACACCTCCCTTCCTGAGAGAAGAAATTTCCCAAGGGGAAATTTCTGGATATTGTACAATCAAGTTCTGTATAGGTAACCTGCTATAACGTTACTAACACCTTGTACATGTCTTACATCAAGGGATATGCTTGCAAAAATGAGGCCCAGCAGTCAATGTTAGATTTTTGTCCTTAAATCGGGACAAAAATTTCAGAGGGTGGTGATCAATGTACATTACATCATCTGACCCTGGACCAACATATACAGAGAAGTGTTGAAGGGCAAGTATGAGTGCAAGGAGTTCTTTCTCAGTAGTTGAATAATTTCTCTGGGCCTTATTTAACTTTTTGCTAAAAAAGCACACAGGCATCTCAAAGTCTTCATCATTATCCTGAAGCAAAACTGCCCGGCCCCTAGGCAACTGCCATCAACAGCTAATTTAAAGGGTTTATCAAAATTGAGAGCTTGAAGCACTGGGTGACTTGACAGGATGGCTTTGACTTTAGAATAGGCTTCCTCACATTCTGGCTTCCACTTATACTTGACTCCTTTTCTTAACAAATCAGTGAGGGGAGCTACAAGATCAGAGAAGTTCAGCACAAAACGTCTGTAGTACCCTACCATACCCAAGAATCGTTGCAACTCTCTCATATTTTTGGGTTGGGGGGAATTGACTATGGCCTGAACTTTAACATCAGGTGGACTCACTTGGCCTAGACTGACCACATAACCTAGGTACCGCACTCGAGCCCTCACAAATTCACATTTAGCTAAATTAACCACTAAACTAGCAGAGGACAGTCTCTGAAGCAAGGCATCTAGTTGGCTCAAGTGTTGTTCCCAGGTGTTGCTAAAAATAACATCATCAATGTAAGTAACACAATTCTCAACATCCTTGGTGAGATCATTCATCAGCCTTTGGAAGGTGACAGGAGCATTCTTCATACCATAGGGCATGACCTTACATTTATAAGTCCTGCCACCGACCACAAAACAGGAAATTTCTTGGACACTTTCTGGGAGTGGGACTTGCCAATATCCCTTCATTAAATCTAATTTTGTGATAAACTTAGCACTGCCTATCGCGTCCACACAATCATCTACTCTATGAAGTGGGTATCAGTCTTGGTAAGGGAGTTGACTTTACGATAATCAATACAAAAGTGATGTGACCCATCTGGTTTTGGAACCACTATGACCGGGGAGCACCACTCACTTTGACAGGACTCGATTAACCCCTGCTGCAACATGTAGTTCAGCTTCTCTCGAATGATGGTCTGCTTCTGAGGACTAGCCCGGTAGGGGGACTGCTTTACAGGGCTGGCATCTCCAACGTCCACATCGTGCTGTGCCACTTCCATCTGTCCTGGGGTGTCCCGGAAGTCATCAGGGAACATCCTGAGAAGGGCAACAAGCTCAGCACACCGCTCTGCAGTCAAGTGGGAGAGTTTATCAGTCAGTGTACTCCAAGTTTCTTGGTTTTCTCTCCAACTGGTCATCTGGTCCAAAGTCAAAGGGCAGCCCTCGTCCTCTGCCAACTCGACAGCCGAAACCACACATGCAGCACTAGGGGGGTCCGCAAACTCGACAGCCGACACCACGCATGCAGCACTATGGGGTCCACGTCTAGCCTGTGGTACTCCTTCAGCATATTTATATGGCACAATCTTCATTCCTTCCTCCGGTCTGGGGTTAAAATGACATAATTTACTTCACCTACCCTCTTTTCCACTAGATAAGGGCCCACAAAACTTGCCTGCAGAGGCTGGCCATGAATGGGAAGCAAGACAAGAACTTGATTGCCGGGTGAAACACTCTATGCCTAACTTTCTCAGAGTGGTCATACCACCTCTTCATCTCCTGAGAGGACTCCAAATGTGCCCTGGCTACTTCGATACTATAGGCCAGTTTTTCTTTAAATTTTGACACAGTCTAGCAAGTTAGTTTGGTCACCCTCCTTGACCCATTGTTCTTTGAGGAGTTTAAGGGGACATCTTACTTCATGGCCAAAGATAAACTGAAATGGGGAGTAACCCAAGGACTCGCTCGGTGCCTCTCTGGTTGGAAAAAGTAGGAAAGGCAAACACTTGTCCCATTCCTTTTCATCAACACATACTTTTCTGAGCATACTCTTCAAAGTTTGGTGATACCTCTCTAATGCACCTTGACTCTGAGGATGATATGCTGAGGAAGTGATCTGTGAGATTAATAACTCCTTAAGGGTTTGTCTGAACAGTTTGGAATTAAGATTACTGCCTTGATCCGACTGCACTTACTTAGTTAGACCAAAACGGGTAAAGAAGGTTGGCATCTCCTTTACAACCAATTTAGCTGAAATATTTCTCAAGGGAATGGCTTCAGGATATCTAGTGGCCATGACTAACATTGTGAGGAGGTACCAGTGGCCTGAAAAGGTCTTGGGCAAAGGGCCAACAATGTCCACAAGGACTCTAGTGAATGGGGCCTCAAACACAGGTAGAGGAATCAAAGGAGCCGCAGGGATGGGCTTATTGCTCTTACCGACTAGCTGACAGGTGTGACATGATCTACAGAACCGGGAGACATCTCGACGGATTCCAGGCCAGTACTCGTAAAAATGCTGCCAGATGTGGGAGAGAGTCTTCCTCACCTCTAAGTGACCTGCTAAAGAAGAGTCATGAGAAATGGACATAATTTTTCGCCTATAGGATCTTTGAACCACCACCTGATGTACAGTCTCCCACTTGTTATCATGAGCAACACTAGGAGGTCTACATCTTCTCATTAACACGTTCTTTGGCCTTGAATAATAAAACTCTGTCAGTTGAGACTCACATTCATCTTCCCTAACTGCTGAGTCAGTTAAAGTGGCAATCTCTGGATCAGGTTTTTGCATATCAGCTAACTTTGCACTTGCATCAATCTGGGAAGAATCATCAATCTCTGAGTCATTTAACTGGGCAAAAAAAAGTATCATCAAGCCCAATATCATCATCAGCCTTGCCAGTGCCATTACCGTCAACATTCTCATGGCTGGCTTTGGCTGTCATAGCTCTAGTTACAGCACATGTGGGAAACAATTTAGGACATGTATCTTCCAACTCTTTAGTCCTATCCTCACTCAGGGGAGTTTTTGACATGCAGGGAACAGCACTCACCTGTCCTCCCGCCAAGTCATTACCCAAAATGAAAGTGACCCCTTGTACAGGAAGCTGGTCAACAACACCCACACACACTGAACCAGTAACTAACTCTGACTGGAGCTTCACCTCAACTAGGGGAACAGATACAAACTCAACTATACCGTCTAGCAAGACACATTCATTAGGGTCAGCCACATCAACAATCCCCTTCAACATTAGTGACTGTGAACCTCCTGTGTTTCTAAGTATAGAGACTTCCTTACCACCTTTTCCATCAACTGAAACTAACCCTTTAGAAATAAAGTTAGCAAATAAATGACCTGGGGAGGAGTCACTTTGAGTACTGCTTGGGGTAGGACGCTCTGATAGAGTCTTATTACCACTCTCGCCTGAACCTGACGGCTGCACTGCTCCAGTCTTACTAGTGTCTAGCAATGGCTCTACAGGAGTCTGTCTATCCACCACTAACGGCTCCACTCTGTCCTTATCAACAATATGCACCTACTAGGGTAGTGGCTGTCTACCGCTAACAATATCTGTGGGTGGCTGCTCTCTGTTGGTGTCAAAAGATCCCCAAGAGTTTACCAAAGTAATAGGTTTCAAAGAGGGACTTTTGCCTCGTTTTTTCCAGCACCAATCCTCCAAGTGCCCCGTTTTCTGGCAATACTGGCAAAACCTGACACTTTCTCCTGACCCTCTGGCAACACTGTCCTCACTTACTTTTGTAGAACTAACATGCTCGGAGGTTGCAGTGTTCCCACTAGTGTCACTTGGCATTAACTTGCCTTTACCAGAAGAAGGGTTCACAAAAACTGGTTGGTTCACTCTCCTACCCTTAAGAAATAACTGAGGCTTACGTTCATGCTTATAAATTATACTACAGTTATCTGCTACAACAACAGCCTCAGCTAGGGTATCTAAATCTTTCTCCACTAGGTATGTAGCCACATCCCTATCTATCTTACCAGTGAAGTTCTCCAAGATTATTAAATTTTTAACCCTTATACCGTGGGCTTGTTTAACTTTGACTTGCGGCTCCCGCGGGAATATTCGCGCTCCGACAGACTCTCAAAAAATATTTGCCAAAAATCATTTATTATTCCTAGAATATTAAAATCACATATACTTATGGCACATACCTTCAGTTTTCTCCTTGGGTGTTTGTTGAGCCTTCGTCGAGTACCGTAGGACTTGTGGAGACCTCTGAAGTTGTGTAACGAAGTCTCCACTTTTCACTTCCCGACAACTCGTAATATGATTACCACAGCCTGATATTATCACTAGAAACACTAATCTATGATTCTCAAATAGTTTGGAATCCATACTGCCCCAAAAAAACACTGTGAAAGCAAAGAAAATTACGAGGGCGTATGACCATCCCACTTCCGATCGTTCGCCGCTATTGTTGTCTATTATTCATAAAAACACTCACAGTTTATATTTTTGTTACTATATAACACTTATATATATCTACAGTCTTTATTCATAAGTTTCCTTCAGTAATAATAGTTTATTGTCACTGTAGGGATTCAATTTCTTTCAGTAAAATACGTAGCATTCACTTTCTCGTCCTGTATAGTAGCATTGAGAGTGAATGTCACTTTCACCTTCATTCTTATAACTCATAGTATTCATACATGCTAGAGTGAAACTTTCACTTTCATTACTCCTAGGGTATATACTCGTATTCTTATAATACTACTCATTTACATTTCTATTTACGTTCTTATTTTATTTACGTTATTTACATTTCTATTTTATTTACACTGTGTTATGTACTGTCACTTGAAGTAACTTATAAAACTATTTTCCACTGTTCACGTATATTTACATTCATTACTTTCACTTGCTGTTTACACATTATTTACAATTCCACTTGCACTGTTTTACTCAATAGAAAGATCATAGTCACTCTTTTATCAATTGTCAGCCCTTTCTCTCTTTCCACACGAGGTTTAGTAGGGGGTAAAGGTCACAGGGCCCATTGCATGGGGGTGAAAAGTGGCTGAAGTTAGCAGGAGCAAACAGACGTACCTTCACATTGGAAGATGACAGTGAACTGATAGGGGTGGGCTGGGGTGGCCTACCTAGGGAAATGCATTACTGCCAACGTCAGCCTCTTGACAGCTGCTAATATATAGCAGTGAAATGATTGGCAGGAAACCTAGACAATACATTATAAATTAGGTAGTTCGAGGTGAATGTAAATATCACCTAGGCTTCTCCCTTCCCTCCTTATATGTATACTTATTACGAAAATAGATTATACGGCATATTTCAAGGGGAAATAAACAGCGAATATTAGCAAACGAGTGCACATGAGGTGTTGTCAGGTGATAATTATCCAAATCCAGGTGTATGGCACTATCACTTACCTTATTTCTTTTTTGCATATATTATTTGGTATAAGAATAGGGCATAGGGCTTATTTCAATGGATGAATTCAGTGGAAAATTCCAGGAAAGATTTACTTAGCGTAGAATACAGTGTGGTGGCCTGCAATAATTAAGTAGTTCCAGGTGAATGTAAATATCACTTAGGCTTCTCCCTTCCTTTCTTATATATATTTTTATTACGAAAATAGATTATACAGCATATTTCAAGGGGAAATAAACAGCGAAAATTAGTGAACAAGTGCATGTGAGGTGTTGTCGGATGATGATTAGCCAATTCTAGGTGTATGGCACTCTCACTTACCTTATTTCTTTCTTGTATATATTATTTGGTATAAGAATAGGGCATAGGGCTTATTTCAATGGATGAAATCAGTGAAAAATTCCAGGGAAGATTTACTTAGCGTAGTATGGCCGGGCAGGCAAGAGGATAGGGTAATGGAGGGGGGTTAGGGAGGGGAGTCAAGAACGGGGAGAAATGGCTAAATTGTCAACAATGGATGGGAGTACAGATGAGATTAGGAGTGCTGACAAGTGTTGGACATTGGCAGTATTGATAGATGATACAAGCCACCACTTGAAAGCCCGGGTGAATTCAAAATAACACAAAATCCCAAATTGATGCCCCGCGGTATGATCCCTTGCTCCCAAGCGTCACGAAAGTGACACCCCCTGGTTAAGGGGTTAATAGCCACTGTATCCACCGCCTGCATCCAGAGCTCTGTTCAATCGACGCGACACCTACTATGAAGCTGTGCCATTCACGTAACGAAACACCACAATACCTTCTGACACCGATATATCGCCACATTCGGGCAGTACGTATAAATAATGATGTGTGGTTAAAATTGTCCTACATGCAGACCCGATAGGCTATTATTAACCTCTGTATTGTTAATCTATTTGTAGTTGTGATAATGAAAGAATTGTGATGGGTATTCTTCTCATGCTGTTTAATAATCTGAGTTTCACTTATATTCAAGGTGGGCTGGGTGACTCAGTGGTGGTGTGCGTAGCTCAAGACCATGAAGTAGAGTTCGCTCCCCACCTGGATAGCTACTCAGCTGAAAGTTAGCGCTCTCATCACCCTATCAGGGCTATATGGTCTAATATAGGCCTAGCTCAGAGAATTCCTTCCTTCACTTATATTCAGACATGACAACTCAGCCCATCACAGTCAGTATTCAAACATGGCAACTCTATCCGTCGCAGTTACTATGTTTCCCAAGATGCATTAATCACAGTATAATGTGTGTAATGGGTTATATTCTTTAACACAGAGGTATGAATATTACTGAATTGTTACCATTTACAAGTCGATGGATGTTTGCAGTCACACAGTGGTGTTGATGTGCTTATCAGCAGTACCACCTACGATACCTAACCACGTGTACGAACCGCACTGAGACGACAAGTGACCGGGAATAATGTTTCATTCTATTCATTCTGCCATTCTTCGCACCACACTTTAAAGATACTTTTTGGAGCTACTGTACAGATTGAACAACCATGGAGACATGACAAATCCCTGTTTCAACCCAACCTTCAAAGAGAAAAATTCAGTCAGTTCACCATCCACACGCACTGCAGCCTTAGCACCATCATACATACTCTTCACAGCATTCAACAACTTCCCATCTACTCCATATATTCTTAATACTTTCCACAATCCTTGTCTATCCACCCTGCCATATGCTTTCTCCAAATCCAAGAAAGCCGCATACAACTTCTTTCCCTTCTCTAGAAACTTTTCCACTAAAGATCTAAGAATGAATATCTGATCTACACAACCTCTTCCCTTCCTAAAGCTTCCCTGTTCTTCTTCAACTAATTCCTTTGTTCTTTCTCTAACTCTGTCAATAAGTATCCTACCTTACACTTTTCCTATTATACTAAGAAGACAAATGCCCCTATGATTACCACACACTTCTTTCTCCCCTTTTCCTTTGTACAAGGGAATAATTATACCTGACTTCCAATCCTCCGGGACTCTACATTCCTCCCAGGCCAATCTGCACATTTTCCACATCCATTCTACTACGATCTCTCCCCCATAATTCAGCATTTCATCACACACTCCATCAATTCCTGGGGCTTTCCCCAATTTAACTTTCTTCATTGCTTCCACACTTCTATCCTACTGATTTCTTCCTGTCTTCTCACCTCCCTCCATCTCCCAGCCATTCCCCAGCCACTTATACTCGCATTACTTCCATCCTCTATGTTCAACAATTCATTAAAGTGTTCTCTCCATCTGCTCACTTTTTCTCCCTTCTTCACTAGCAATCTACCATTTTTATCTTTCACTCTCCTGCTAACTTCACTTCCACCCTGTCTTACTCTTTTCACATCTTTCCAGAACATTTTCTTAGAGTCCCTCCATTTTACACTCAAGTTCCTTCCAAAATCCTCATCCGCTATCTTCTTACTCTCTCTTACTAATCTTTTCACCTCTCTCTTTCTACATATAACTGTGTCTTCCGCCTCTCAACTTCTTCCACGCCCCTATTTCTCAACCATTCATTTACGCTTTCTTTCGTGTCACATCCTGTCTCACCTCTTCATTCCACCCCTCCGTCTTCATCCCACACACCACATCACATGCTGCACATATTTCTTCTGTAAATATCCTGCACACACCTTCCACGTCCCCCATCTGCTCCAATTCATAACTGCCCAATCGTTCCTCCACCTCTCTCTTATACTCTGCTTTTTTCTCATCCTCTTGTAACCTTTCCACTCTCCTTACAAATACTCCTTCTTCCCGTCCTTTCCTTCTATTTCTCCATCCTAATTGGACCTTGATTCTGGCCACCATCAAGTAGTGGTCAGAAAGTCCACTCCCCCAATAAAAATAATATTGATAAAGTGAAATATACGGCGAAACAGTCAAATATAAGAAGAAAAATTACATTGACCGAAAAAAAGGAAATGTGTGTGTGTGTGTGTGTAAATGCATGAAAACAAGCAGCATTATACATAACGTATACTATTATTGTTAGTGGGATAGTAGGCTTCGTAACAGCTCTTCTTTAGCTATGTATTATTATTATTATTATTATTATTATTATTGTTGCTGTTGTTGGTGATTGTTATTTTTTCATAAAACATCTCTGCATTATTGAGCGTTATTTACATTGTTTAATATTGAAAGAGGTTGCACTAATGGAAGAGGATATCAATGTGCAATGGTCAGAATAAACCGCTGAGGAAAATGTGTAACGATATCTCAGTTTAAAATTCCCTATCGACATACAGTTTTTTGCTTCCATAAGGCACGAGAGGATATCAATGTGCGGACAGAATAAATCGCTAGTGGAGTGGTGTAACTAAATTTCAAAAGGTATTTAACATCACAAATCTCAAAAAAAAAAAAAAAAAAATCATAAATTACCGCACCTGAACTCAAAGCAGGAAGAACAGCCAGTAAAATGCAGAGCAGAGCGAAAGGAGCCATTGAGTTCATCCACTGCGGTGTCAGGGTCTACACTGAACCACAGTGTCACAGGGTTGCCATCTTCGCAGCAGAGAATTACGTACAGTGCACACAAAATTTTCGAATCTACACCCAACTTATCGTATAACCATATATATATATATATATATATATATATATATCCATCCATCCATCATCCAATCCTACGTTGCCCCATGAGGAGCGTAGGAGCCCGGGGTTAGGCAGTTGGTCCAGACACTTAAGATGAGAGTGTCACTCATCCCTGAGTGGCATTACGTGAGCAATAAACCCCAGTCACCCCTTGGATATAAACCTTCACCGGCTCAATCTGATTAGAGCACAATAGTTACCCACTAAACCACCAGGCGCCAAAAATTGGTGATATGGTTACCACCCCCTGGGAGTAGCGGAGTTTTTCAAGAATACTCCCCCAGTATCCCTGCTTGTCGTAAAAGGCGTCTAAAAGGGTTGGCGGAGGGTTAGTGCCCCTCCCCGGAAAACAACTAACTAAAAAAGCAAACAATAAGCCTCGGACAAGGACTGACCAAACGATGACGACCAAGGACCGGACAAAGGACATGGTTATTGGAACGTGGAATGTAAGGGGAGTGAATGATGAGGTGAAAGAGAGAGAGATTGTCCAGGTGCTTCAGGGTGCGAAAGTGGATGAATGTGGAATAACTAGAACAAAATGGAGAGGAGAAAGTGTGAGAGAATGGGAGTATGGATGGGGTATATGTGCAGGAGTAGGTGAGAATGAGAGGGCAAAGGAAGGAGTATGTATAGTTGTGAGTAAAAGATGGAAGAGGAGCATAAGACAGTATGGATCAGTTGGGTCAAGGATTATGTGGGTGAAGTTGAAAGTTGGAATACAAATGTGGGCGATTGTGTGTGTGTATGTGCCAATGCAAGATCGTGCTAGAAGAGTGAGAGAAGAGTTCTGGACAAATGTAGAAGTGTGCATGGAAAAGTTTGGAAGGAATGAGAGAGTGTTTTTGATTGGTGATATGAATGGCAAAGTTGGGAATGTGAAGGTGGATGGAATAGTTGGTGAGTGGGGTGTGCCTGCTGAGATAGATGAGAATCGGAGTGCGTTAGTGAACATTTGTGCTGGGAGGGGGTTGGTCATAGCCAATACCCTCTTCAGGCATAAAATGATCCACAAGTATACATGGCGAGTGATGAGAAGGGTGGGTGGTGAACTGAATAAAAGGAAGGCAATGATTGATTATGTGTGTGTGGGGATGAAAGGATGCGAAGATGTGTAATGGATGCAAGAGTTTATAGAGGTTGGGGGAGTGGACTTTCTGACCACTACTTGGTGGTGGCCAGAATTAGAATACAAGTAAGATGTCGTCGTCCAGTGGGGAATCATTATCCCCTGTAAAGGTATCCAGGGCGACTTGTATCTCCTCGTCTGACAGCCCACGATGTGCCATGGCTGACCTGGGTGACTGCAGACAGGTAAGTGGAGGATCACAGGGTCAGGTGGGGTTAATCTGGGTCTAGGGGATTATCCGCCTGCTGGCGAGTAGGTGAGGCTTGCGTAGGTGGGCGAAACAAAAATCAGGCGCGAATTTTGAAAAATGTGAAAATTATGCAACTTGCAATGTTTCCGCATTAATTCACGTCGCCGGGACATGAGTGCACATCATGTGCGGACGTTAATTCACGTCACCGGGATGGCGCTGGTTGAAGTTGAAGATGACAGAGTCTGTATTCTTACAACGAATTTTGAGCTAGCCTTCTGCTTTTCCTCGAATCTTATTTCGGTCATTAATGCTTTAAGAATCTTATTTCGTGCAATCTAAAGTAATACAAAGTCTCTACATCATGGTGAGATTTATTTGGTTCCCATCCTCGATGACCACGGTCTTCTACTAGTGTTAATAATCTGTTTTAAAACAAACCATATTCCCAAGTCCGCCAATGTTGACCATCGATGTTTACACCCTGACACAGACGCTCCAGGCCTCCTTTTTGGCTGTTGCTGACGCGCAACGTTTGTGTGCAGAGCAGTCTGGCCTAGGCTAGCTTCTGGGGCAGGACTGCTTTTGACCAGTCTGTACCGGTCTAAATGTCTCGCCAGAACAGCAATGAGACCGGTCTAAACTGGTCGATACCGGTCTAGAAGCCTCAAAAAACGGGGCATAAGTCCCTAGGAAAACAGTCATTTTTAAAATGTGTTACTACAGAGCTCAATGGGGATGGAGACACCTCTCTTTATACTCAGAAAAATTACCCCTTTATATTGAAAATTGTGTATATTATGAAGATGAAGCAGTTTGTGTCTCACTTGGACCTTATTAACATATGAGGAGAGGTGTGTGTGTGTGTGTGTGTGTGTGTGTGTGTGTGCGTGTGTGTGTGTGTGTGTGTGTGTCTGTGTGTGTGTGTGTGTGTACTGTGTTGCCAGGTGAGAGACGAGGGATGGGAGGAAAAATAAACATCATTCCCCCATGCCCTTCTTCTTCCGTTACATGCCACCCCCCCCCCTTGCAGCTCTTCCTCCAAGTTAAAGAGAAAAAAAATAGATGATGGTAGTGGAGGTGGAGATCAATCAAAATAATTCTTAGTTTTTATCCTCTTCCTCCTCCTAATCATCGTCACCCCCATCATCATCATCATCATCATATCATCATCATCACAACCATTATCATTATCATTACCACCATCCTCTTCCTCTTCATCATCATCATGATCACAACTACATCTTTCACAGGGACGAATTGTGTATTGGACCCACCATCCAGCCTGACCAAACAGACGGGACCTCCATCCCCCCCAGCCACCGGAACTAGACCTGCCCCCACCATGAGACGGTTCAAGACCACGGTATTGACACTCCTAGGCTCCAGAGGGAACGAAATGGCGGCAGCTGGAATAAAAATGGCGTCAGCGGGAACATAAGACCTAGAGCTGTTCCGAACGTGAAACTACCACTACTGCCAAAGAGTATAGAGAAAGATAAGAGGGGACAGTGGCACAAGTCTCTATGGGAAAAGGTGTAACTCCGGGAACGGTGTCGCCGCGGCCGCCCGACGGCGGGCGCGGAAACTGTGATAGGAGTCGTTTGTGCTGGCTCACACCACACCAGTGTTTAAGGCAAATGTTAGCACTTATGTGGGTTGTAACAATATCTTAAGTTCCATTATAGCCTATATACCGGTATATATAAAACGATGCACTAACTAGGAAATCTTACTAAAGGTTCTGCAGGAAAAAATTAGTAAATAAATACAAATGTGAGTTGCGCTCGTCACTGACAGCTCATACCTCACGACTTGACACACTGGCCTTTGACTGTGGTTTACATCTTCATTTAAAACTCCTGGCACTAAATCAAGTGTCATTCAAAAGGATGAGGCTTAGGGAGTAAATAAATATCAGACCAAGCTATTAAGAAATCAAAACTCTCCACTGCACATAAGTAATAACAATATTGTATCTGGAGCAGCATTAGTATGATTTTAAGAAAATAACTGTTCTGTCTGCATATATAGCTATGAATACAGAGGGAACATATCTATGTTCCCCAGTTTTACATCCTAACTTAACCTACCCTAACCTATTCTTTTATCCTAACATTTTAAACTAACCTATCCTAAACTAACCTAACCTCTCCTAAACTAACCTAACCTAACCTATCCTTGCCAGCATAGGGATGACCCCCAGAGAGAGAGAGAGAGAGAGAGAGAGAAATGATAAAGAAGAGGGAGAAAGGAAGGGTTACCAGTAAATTACTGGAAAAGAAATATATAATAGTGATGAATATATACCGGTAGTTGAAAATTATCTCTTGGTTCAAATTATTCTCTTAAATATTTCAACCTCTCCATGTTAACAATCATGGAATAATGATAATCTCAATGTCAATACTAATCAAAGCACTTTTCCTGCATATGAGGAATTTTTGTACTAACAATGTATTTTTTACAACAGGAAAAAAAATAACTGCAACTTTTTGGAGGAGGGATGTAATGCCAAACCTTATAAATGTATATACAAGATTGGTGGCTTTAAACCAATGGTTTAAACAAAGCATTTTTTTTTTAAACCAAATTCTCTCTCTCTCTCTCTCTCTCTCTCTCTCTCTCTCTCTCTCTCTCTCTCTCTCTCTCTCTCTCTCTCTCTCTCTCTCTCCTACAACTAAATTTAAAAAATTCTTAATTGCAAAGGTAAAAGAGGTCTTCCATGCATATGAGACAAGTGTAGCCGACTGATAAAAGTTGATAAAAGCATGTGAGACAAATGTAGCTGGCTGATAAAAGCACGTGAGACAAATGTAGCTGGCTGATAAAAGCACGTGAGACAAATGTAGCTGGCTGATAAAAGCACGTGAGACAAATGTAGCTGGCTGATGAAAGCATGTGAGACAATGTAGTTTGCTGATTAAAGCATGTGAGACAAATGAAATTGGCTGATAAAAGCATGAGACAAATGTAGCTGGTTGATAAAAGCTGATAAAAATATGTGAAACAAGTGTAGCTGCCTGATAAAAGCTTGCCTTTAGACTAAGTCAGGAACTGTATTTTAACTTTTTTATGTCCGAGTTCATGACTGGTTGTCTTTGAAGTGCTCAGCACAAAAAAAAAAAAAAAAAATCAAAGCAGAGACTCGGATGTTCTCACCAGCTCTGCCTTCCTCTCCTTGACCTCTAAGTTAACAACACTCATTAACCATAGTAGTCTATACATAAAACACTGAGAAATTACATAGCATGAGCAATAACAAAAAAAAAAAAGAGCCTGATAACCTAGAACAAAGCTCAGTAACCACTTGTAGTGTCTAGATAAATCACGGTCAATTAAATACCAAAGCAACAATGAGAGAATAACCAACCAGAAAACATTTCTGATAATTTCATCAGCGTGAAGTTAGTTTAGATAAGATATGATTGTCAATATATCACTCACTTTTCCTTGTCCCTTGGGAATCGAAAAAAAGATAATCCCGGCCTTTATTGCCTAGAATTTCTGCAGTTAATAGCAGCCCAGACCTAACTGCCCAGCATGTTGTTTACATTCTCCAGCTCTGTTTCCGCGCCTGCCGGTTGGGGTGCCACTGTCACCCAGAGTTACACAGGGATGGTGCGACTGTCCCCTCTTTTCTTTCTCTATACTCTTTGGTAATAGTAGCTTCTCGAGTCAGTCTTTGAATCACAATCCTCTCTCATATGTGTATCTCACCATTCATGTATTCGTCCCTCTCATGTTTGGTCTCGCTCTTTACCTCGCACTTGAACTCCCTCTAGTCGGTTTCATTCTCCACCCCACTCTCTCTCATATATCGCTCCACTCCATCCCTGTATCTCACCCGTAGGTTTCCCCCTACCCCTCACTTACATTTTTCTAGTCAGTTTCATTCCCCATCCTCTCACATACCTCTCCACCTCATCCTTGCATCTCATCCTCAGGTTTCCCCTACCCCTCACATACACCCTCCTTGTCAGTCTCTCATTCGTTATCATGCAGTTAATAAATCTACACTTTTTCGCACAGGGCAACAACCTCAAAGTGAACAAACACTGGGGAAATTCTCACTACCCCGCCACCATTTTCCCTTCGAGTGATTTGTGGGGGTGAGGTTGGTGGTAGTGGGGGAGGGAGAGAGGAAAGGAATGTGTGTGTGTGTGTGTGTGTGTGTGTGTGTGTGTGGAGAGAGAGAGAGAGAGAGAGAGACTATGCTTCTATCTCTCTCTCTCTCTCACTCTCTCCACACTATACACTTGTATGGTCATGTATCCATCCATACATACATAAACAGATAGTTATAGATAGATAACAGATAATAGATAGATAGATTTATAGACAGGTGGATAGCTATATAGATAACTATTTTGATATTGCATCAGCCGAGGGTTTGAGACAAAAACTGCTTCTCCATAATTAAGCACAATTTCAGTATGTGGTTATAGTTAAACAATTTGAAAAGCATATTGCATATTTAAAAAAATATATTGGATTTCCTACTACTGTTTGCCTTCCTCTATACTCCATTGTGTATTATACCATTTTCACTTTAATTTGGCCTAAAATTGCCATCTCCCCATCTTGAATTCTAAGCTGTTACAAGAGATTAACACTGAAATATGACGCTAGTTATGAAGTGCAATGGAAGGAATGTAGAGTATGAAATAAACAAAATAACCAAAAAATCTGGGCCAAATTAGAGTAAAACGAGTATAATATGCTTATTTGCTCATCATTACCAGACACATCATGGGTATGCAGCCGTGTGATGTGTCCGGCTCAGGGAAGATGGACGCCCATGCCCTGCATAATCCCGGGTCACTCTTAGGCAGGGTGTAGCACCAGTTAGCCCACCAAAATGGTAGTAGTTGTATGGTTACCATCGTCCAGGGAGGTACTACCATGGCAGTGACATGGTAGCTGGTCATGCAGAAACCTACCAGGCGGAGAAGGTCAATCACATTTACGAAGTAGTCAAAATCTGGGCTGACACTATTGGTCATACATATCCTACACAGCTCGTCCTCCTGGGGGTATGCCTCCTTCATTTTACCTGCACCTCACCTTGCGTAAGGACCTTGTTCCTACCCTGGCCAGGAGCTGTCTGCCACATGAAGGTGATGCTAGATTGTGGTCGATGGGTCTGCTAGGCCACACAGACAGCATCATCATCTATACACCACTACCATTACTACTGAGCGGGGGAAGCAGGGAGGGAGCGGGGGAGTGAGGAAGGAAGGAATGGATGGTGTAATACGAGAAATATATATAAAAAAAGGGTATAGGAAAAATATCAGCAAGATCAGCAAAAACTAGCATTCTCTTTCTCTCTCATGAACGACGTAGGCTGTCTCGAAACAGTTACTCTTAAGAGAATCTTTTTTACCTACTTATTCCCTCGTATGTTATGTATATTTTTTAAATACCTTCATAAGTTGCGTTAATAATATTAAGAAGAGAACGGGGGTGTACTGTGTACATTAAATTGCTAAGGAAGAGGTGTTACGGAATGTCCACAAATACCGTTCTTTCTCTTCTCCTCAGTATCCACCATCATCACCGCCACTACCATTACCACCATCATTCTCCTCTTCCCCCTCATCATCATCATCACCGTCATCATCATCATCATCATCTTTCCTGTATGTCAAATGAGGAACTATCGCCCTCAGTCAGTATCCTCCTTGTCCTATGGCCTACAGCCTTTTAAACTCTGCCAGACAGCTTGAAAGGAGCAAGGGGGCTGTTGCTGTCTGGATTTTTCTGTCTATACACCAGCCAATAATACCCTCACCAGATCACACCACCACACAGGATAATACCAAACCAGTCGATAATACCCACACCTCACCAACACACAGGATAATACCACACCAATCAATAACAGCGACACCACACCACCACACAGGATAATGATACATGGTATTTCACTCTCTGAACAATATATTTGGTGAGAGAGAGAGAGAGAGAGAGAGAGAGAGAGAGAGAGAGAGAGAGAGAGAGAGAGAGAGAGAGAGAGAGAGAGAGAAGCACTTTTTTTTTTTTTACCTTTTCCTGTAATCCATATGACATCCAAGCGATTTTCTTAAGCACAGGAGGGAATTTTGGAACGAGAGGGGAAGGGGAGATATAGCCCTCATTAACCCCTTCAAATTGCTAGTCATGAAGAAGTGCTATGGGAGGGATGTAGAGCCGTAGCACTGTCTTATTCTGCCACTGAGCTACGTGAAATAAGCTGCAAAAGGACACAAATCTGGGCCAAGCTAATGTGAAGGGACTATAATTGTCATTGTTTTTGTTGCTGAGGGTTTCTTGTTATGTTTTTTGTTGATTCTTTTTTACTTTGTTTTTGTAGTTGTTGTGGTGGTATTGTTC
Organism: Coenobita brevimanus; assembly: GCF_032717465.1. Lineage (NCBI taxonomy): Eukaryota > Metazoa > Arthropoda > Malacostraca > Decapoda > Coenobitidae > Coenobita > Coenobita brevimanus. The sequence continues at coordinate 31,655,288 of NC_137027.1, forward strand.
TTGTTCTTTGTTCTTGTTTATTTGTCATTCTTGTTCTATTATTATTGTTTTTGTTGGTGTTCTTGTCGTTCTTGTTTAGGATAATGGAGCCGAGTTCTTGCTTACGACTGCCATACTGCGCGACGACCACTGGGGGCTTCACGATGACCTTTACCACTACTCACACTGCCGATGCTGGGGTCACCTCGAGTCGTACTGGTCGTCTTCGTTGTCGTTGTGGTCGTGGTGGGCTCCGCGGACAATCAATTCCTCCTGAAGATGCAAGCATAGCAGTAACACACGCCGCCTATTACATTGCAGCAGGGATCACACCGGGAGTCGCTCTCACCTGTTGTGGGTTAGGAAGTAAAAATAATAGTAGTAGTGATGATAATAGTAGTGATGGTGATAATAGCAATAGTGATAATGGTAACAGTAACAGATAATAATAGTAGCGATAATAATAACAGAGGTAATCGTAATAATAATAACAGTAGTGATAATAATAATAGTAGTGATAATGACAGTAGTAGTGATAATGATGAAGTAGCAGTGATAATACTAATAGTCGTAGTGATGACAATAGCAGTAGTGATAATAATAGTAATAGTGATGATAATAATAACAGTAGTAGTAGTAGTAGTGATAATAATAGTAGTAGCAGTAGCAGTAGTAGTGATAATAACAATAGATGACAATAGTAGTAGTAATAATAATAACAGCAGTAGCGATAATAGTAGTCATAATGATAATAGCGATAATAGTAGTAGTGATGATAATAGTTGTAGTGATAATAATAATAGCAGTAGTGATGATAACAAGAGTAGTGGTGATAATAATAACAGTAGTGATGATAACAGTAGTAATGATAATGATAATAGTAGTGATGATAGTAGTAGTGATAGTGACAATGATATTAATAACGATATTATAAATAACAATTGTAGTGATAATAATAATGATAATAGTAATAGTAATAATAATGATAATGATAACAGCAGTGATAACAAGCCTTTACCAAAGACGTATCCCCATCATGCGGTAAAGAATATATAGATATGCACTAATAGTCATGACAATTTCATATATATAAAGGGGCATAAACTAGGACTCGCACACTATCTATATCCATCCCCACCCAGGAAGGGCTCGGAGATTGGTAGGCTATTGTGTTCACTGTTTGTTTGTCTGTCTGTCTGTTAACAACTTCACGTGAAAACTAAAGGTGCGATTTTGACTAATAGTGATGGTGGGCTACGACCTTCTGATCGTCTAATATTTGGGACAATTGGGTCAATGCCCAAGCTGTTGACAAAAAAAAAAAAATAAATAAATAGTTTTTTCGCCCTAACTCTTTTCAAATTTGACACATCGACAAGAAACCAAAACCTAAAGGTGTATCTTTCAAATTTGCATCCTATAAAATGCTTCATTACATCAGGGGGTCAACCCCCAGTTAGCGCTAGGAGGGTCCATGTCAGGTGGGTCGGGCCTAAAATTTCAAATGGGCTAAAAATCAATTTTCACCCGATTTACTCCAAATTTTATGTGACATCTTTTACTAGATAACCTGTCGTGTTTATACGTTAGCACTAAAATGACTGCAGGGCATGGATTTGCTGTGCCTTGGCACCGCTTCTTGTTCTTTAAGACGTTAAAATAATCCAGCAAGTAGTTTCCAAGATACAGCTATTTACAGATTAGTTTCCTTGTATGGATATAGCTCATAAAATACAATGTGGCAATTTCATTAATAAGGACATAAACCAGGGCTTATGCTCCATCTTTATGGTATGAAGAGAATCCAGCAACAAGATTCCAAAATATAACACTAGTAAGCGCTTAGAGAGCGCATACCTCCGCCAATGCCATTGCCATTAAAAAGGATCCGGCTCCAGATCGTTATCAGTGGATATAGGATCCGGATCCGCTCCCATATTAATCAGTTCGTTTTTGGTCCATGGCCCATCTATACATAAAATTTCATTGAAATTCACTGCGAAATTTTGGAGATACTGTGCGGGATACTCTGGATTTGGATCCGCCCCAAATTTTAATAATTCTTCCTGGGTCCATGGCCAACCTATCCACAAAATTTCATCAAAATCGGTGCATAATTTTTTGAGTAATCCTGCTAACAGACAGAGAGACAACAAACCAACCAACGCAGGGTAAAACATAACTTCCTTGGAGGAGGTAACAATGTCATAAAAGACTTTGTAGTAACGTGTAGAAAAGTTTTGTTGTTTAGTTGTCACTCTCGATTTCTTGTAGTAGAAATTAAAGATGAATACAGTGAGTTGATCTTAATTTATTATCTTCAGAGAAATCTAAGTTGAGCAGGGTATGTCTTACAGAGACAATATAATAAGTAAGTCTAATTGAGCCCCTCTTTCTTGTTCACTCTCTCCACTACCTGTCGGTTCTAATGCTAGCCTCCTTCTGCCTCTCTGCTTCATAAATTCTGGTGAAACAGGGGTTGTGTCACGTGTGTTACACTGTGGTTCGAAAGTTCCAGAAACATGTGTGTGAGTATGTGTGTATGTCACTAGGCTTTATTCGCATGCTATCTCGCTGACACACTACCTACATCATCCCCTGACTTTGCTACTTCCTATGTATCGTCAACATTTCCTCAGTTAACTTCCAAGATCATTTCCCTTTCCCAGGCTTGCATGGAGCTGTCTATCTATCTATTTATCTATCTATCTATTATGATTTGTAATTATATATGGACTCATAACATTGCTCTGCCATGCCGCTGAAGGTCCTCCGACAGCAATCATCATTGACATATGCTAATCAACTAGTACATAATATTGATTATAATATTGTATACATATAATATTCATAGTAAATTGCAATGATCCAATAATATTACATTTTAAACAAGTTGTATACATATTTGAATAAATGCACAAAAGATAAACTATTTAATTGTACTACAGTATGTACTTGGGTTATTGTAGTGAAATGCATACATGGAAGAGGAAAAAAAAAAAAGTTTAAAATTAAGATTATAGTAAGAGTTATTAATATTTCATTTAAAGTTAATGGTACTGGTATGCCATACTTCTGTATCATGGGTCATCCTTTTGTGTGTGTGTATATATATATATATATATATATATATATATATATATACAAAATATGTACACTTCATTCAGGGGGGTTAACTTGGATGTTAACTCTCCCCCCACTAAATACTGACTCCAAATTTGCAATTCTTGCATGCATTCTGTGCATTGCGAACAGCAGTACTACAAATACAATGCAGAAGATTATAAAGACAGTAGGTGCTGGGCTATACACATAATATGGCTTGAACATACTGAAACTCAAATCTTCCCAGGGATTCATTGTTTCATTGATCTGGTGCATAGTTTCAAACTTAGGTGAAGTCAACTTAATGCTTGTGCTCATTTTTAAGTCCATATCAGGCAGTGGGTGGAAATGTTTGTGTGTATGATTGAGGATGGCGTAGTGATTGATTGTGGATAAAGTAGACATGGCTGGTGTAAATACCACACAGTAGTCTGGTGCTATGTATAATCCTGAGGCTGAAGTATGAGATGGTGGTATATCTGGACAGACTATGTAAAGTGATGTGTTATGAGTGAAATAAAAAAACTGTGAGTGTCCGATGCGTTAATGGTGTACAAGTTTATCTGGAGCAAAAGTGAAGTTGCAGTGATGATGAATATTGTCATTTCTGATGATAGCCATGTCACAAGGGACTGTATCAGTAGGCTGAAACGTGAAAATGTACGCAGGACAAAGATGAACAGCATGTAAGGATGTGCGGCACTTTAGTTCAATTGCTGATTCACATGCGAAAGTGAGTGTTCCGCCTCTTGGAGACCATGATGAGTTCGGTGTCTGTGTTGATGTTGATGATGACCAAAGTGTTGTTATTTTTAGAGGGGAAGGGGTGTATTAGGTATACTCTGAACATGTCTTCAGTTAAGAATGGTACATGAACTACTACTGATGTTGGTGTTAGTGTTGCTTCTAAATATGGATAATATTGCACGAATTCCCTACTGCGGAACAAAGGCTTCAATTTATGTTTATGTATGCCTTGACTAATTATTTGACGTAGCTCATGAACTGGGAGTAAGTCAATTGTGATCTTGCCATCACCAGCATTCGAAATTCCCTGCATAAGTGCCCTGTAACGATCTCTAGTGTTGTCTAATTGTAGTAGAATCGTGTCAATATGTTCTGTGATGATGGAAAAGTGTTGGAAAAGTGTAATGTTTCCTTCCATTTCATTTATTTTATCTACACTTTCGAGAGCTATGTTTTCTGCTTTTTTGAGATTTTTCACAATTGTCTTCATTGCTGAGTTCTGTCCTGTGATGAATTTATCTTGGTATGTTAGTATCTGAGCTATTTTATTAAATTTGTTGTTTATTTCTTTAAGGTCATCCTCTGTAGCCAATCCAAAGACGTTCCCAAGAACTGCGCCACCCAGGTCGAACAAACCGCGCTTTTGGCGAGTACGAATGATGTTGTTCCTGTCGTTCAATACCTCCATTCCATAAGATGGGAGATCTTGGATCATGATGAGCATAGTTGACTTTGCCTGTTCTAGTTTCTATTTCGCTAACTTCACTATTTCATTCACTTCCTTTGTGTTATGTGCTTGTGAAACTTAGCTTCCTATCATGAAGTCCAGGGTTCACATAGGCTTCGCGTGATTGTCTAGATAAGAAGGTAATTCATACAAGTAATCTAGACTTATTTCAGTACTCATGACGTCCTTTACGATTGAAGTCGTGGCCGTTGGAGCCATGAGGCATCCCTATCGTACTATGTGTTGGGGGTCTAAATGCGCATATCCTCTTGTTATGTAGAGGAGAATCCATAACATAAGTCCCTTCATCGTAACCTACCGAAGAAAAATCTATTAATTTCCTAATATGGTCATGCTGTGGTCGATGATAGTGATGATATGCGTTACGGTTGATTGTTATTTAATTTATAGAAGGAGTTTAAATCGATATTTAATTCTCATAAATGATGTACTGTAGGTTTTATTGGAACAGTTGCACCTATGTTTGATTGTTTGGTATATGACCTTAATTTCTTTTTGTAATCATTGTTCTTTTCTTGCTTGGTTTCTTGAGGTACGTTCGCCTGTTCGGTTGTATCCGATGCTGAATAAATATTGGATAATTCCCTTGAAACTCGTTTTAAATGGTCAATATGAACTTGTTTCTCTTCGCCAGTGTACAGTGACTTAATTAAAACTTTTCTTTTATGCGAGGAAGAAGGAACCAAAGGCCATGAGCCCGCAGTAACAGTTCCCTCCATTAGAAAAACAAAATACAATAGAGAGCTAAATTCAAGATCTGATCATTTTGAGATGCCTGGACACACTGCATTTGAAAGACTTTTATGTTAATTACTCTGTATGGACCCTCACATTTTGGGGATAATTTATTGTCTCTCGTATGAATGATACCATAAACAATGTCTCCTAAGCTGATAGGTGAATCTCTTGCCTTCTTGTTAAATGCCTCTGTCATTTCTTCCTTGGACATCGTTAATTGTTTTTTGACTCTTTTGTGTATGTCCTGCAATTCATGTAAACGGAGTTTAGAGTAATCATCGTAATTGTATATGGGCAGACTGTCACCTTGTAGGAGCTCATTTGGTAGTTTTTTATCTGTCCCATATATAATGAAATGTGGTGTGTCACCTATGGATTTATTTATAGATCCATTAATTGAGGCTTGTACTCTGGGAATCCAATCATCCCAGCTTGCATAATTTTCACTGAGAATGTGTCGCAGCACATCTAATACTTTTTTGTTTTGTCTCTCTACTAACCCATTCGATGCTGGGTGATAGACTAAAACGTTAACCTTTTTGATGTTGTATTGTTTACATATTTCTTGTAAGATCTCAGAATTAAATTCTCCTCCATTATCACTTATTAGTACCTATGGGGTAGTAAAGCGACGTATCACATTATCTGTTATTGCCTTTGTTGCTATCTCTGCTGTCTTATTTTTAACTTCAGCTAAAATGACATAACGGGAAAAATGATCCGTTGCTACGAATAGGTATAGGTTATTATTGTATGATAATGGCATCTTGATTAAATCAACAGCGACAACGTCCCATGGTTGATGTGGTACAGGGTAATTACCCATCGGTGCTGGTGTGATTGGGTATCCTTTTTGTTTTGCACATGATTCGCATCTGTCTATATGATTGTTTATATCTTTTCGTAATGAGCTTGTTTGAATGTCTTATCCTATCCAGGATGTCCTGCATGTGGGCTATCGTGTATCGTTCGTAATACGTGGGGTATCATGTCATTAGGTACTGCCAACTGGTTAGTATTTCTTTGGCGTTTTGGTTATTTAGAGTTCTATCTATTTGTTGCCAGACGCCTCAATCCCGTTTGGGGTGGCCACAAACAAATCGCCTCCAAGTCGCCCTGTCCCCCGCCACTTCACTCCCCTGCTCCCAACTCACACCCCCCTCTCTCATATACCTCTCCACCCCATCTCTCCATCTCATCCTCGGCCTCCCCCTCCCTCTTTCCCCCTCCACCTCACTCACATACACTCTCTTCGTCAGTCTTTCACCCTCCATCCTCTCCACATGGCCAAACCACCTCAGTGTGTTCCTCATAACGCTTCCTGTCACATCCACATCAACACCACAACGCTCCTTTATATCCTCATTCGTCAGCCTGTCTCTCCATGTGACTTCACAGGCTCCTCTTAAATAACTCATTTCCACGGCTCTCACTCTTGACTTGTGTCCTTCCAACAACGTCCAAGCTTCACTTCAGTACGTTAGAATTGGTATCACAATATTGTCATGTAGTAACTTTTTCACTTCCATGCTCACTTCCCTGTTTCTTATCACTGCTTTCAAAGAACCAGCAACCTTTCTTCCCTGCTGTACCCTTTCAAGCACTTCACCCTCCAAACCTCCATCCTTACTCATCACACTACCCAAGTACTTAAACGTACTCACATTTTCCAATTCCACACCATCCAACCTCGCTGTACATTCACTGACTTCACCTCTCTCAAAGACCATTACTTGACTCTTCCCTACATTCACCTTTAGATTCCGTTTCTTACACACTCTCTCAAACTCATCCACCAAGTTTTGCAGCTCCCCTTCGTCTTCACTCAACAACACAGTATCATCTGCAAACAACAGTACAGGGAGTTTCCAAACACTATCCTCTATCACCAGGGCCACTCCAACATCCACTACCCTACCTTGTACCTCTTTTATTACCCCATCCATGTACAGATTGAACAACCATGGAGACATGACACATCCCTGTTTCAACCCAACTTTCAAAGAGAAAAATTCACTTAGTTCACCATCCACACGCACTGCAGCCTTCGCACCATCGTACATACTCTTCACAGCATTCAACAACTTTCCATCTATTCCATATATTCTTAACACTTTCCACAATCCTTGTCTATCCACCCTGTCATATGCTTTCTCCAAATCCATGAAAGCCGCATACAACTTCTTTCCCTTCTCTAGAAACTTTTCCACTAAAGATCTGAGAATGAATATCTGATCTACACAACCTCTTCCCTTCCTAAAGCCTCCCTGTTCTTCTCCAACTAATTTCTCTGTTCATTCTCTAACTCTGTCAATAAGTGTCCTACCATACACTTTTCCTATTATACTAAGAAGACAAATGCCCCTATGATTACCACACACTTCTTTTTCCCCTTTTCCTTTGTACAAGGGAATAATTATACCTGACTTCCAATCCTCCGGGACTCTAATGTATTATTGACCATTGTGAATTGTTCGAGTGGTACATGCAGTTTGGGTAATTGTATGTTATCTCCACTTTCTAACTTGTATATAACTTTAGACCATATTGGGTCAAGTCTTTGTGCTTTTGCGATATCCTCGTGGTTTGGGATATTACCTTTGAGATCTAATGCCGTAACCTGAATTGTGTTCGGGTTCCTAGATAATGCGTCAGCTACTATGTTCATTTTACCTTGTATATAATGAATTAGTACATTGTAGTTTTCAACTGTACATTTCCATCTTGCTCTCCTCCCAGAAAAGAGTTTTTCTTTAAACATACCCACTAGTGGTTTATGTTCGGTGAATAAGTGGATTTCGTAACCATATACCAAATCTCGAAACTTTTGTCATGCAAAAACCACTGCAAGTGCCTCTAAGTCTGTAGTGCAATAATTTTTCTCTGCACCTCTTGTTTGTCTGCTGGCAAATGTAATTGGTTGATTTTTTCCTCTTTTATCTTCCTGCATCAGTACAGCCCCTAATCCTTTAACTGATGCGTCTGTATAAATAAGAAATGATTTTGTGTAATTTGGTTATGCTAAACAAGGTGCATTTGTTAGTTTAATTTGTAGATTGTTAAATGCCCTTTTTTGTTCTTCTTCCCATTGGAATATAGCATCTTTTTTGAGTAGTTGGAATAGAGGAAAGGCTGTATGAGAGAACTGTGGTACGAATGACCTATAGTACCCAGCCAGACCTAAAAATTGTCTAACTTCGTCAGTCGTTGTGGGTTCAGAAAAATCTCTCACTTCCTGTATTTTGTCATCAGTGGTGTGAATACCATTAGAACTTAATTTGTGGCCTAAGAAATTTATTTCCTTAAAGCAAAATTTGCATTTAGAAAGCTTAATTTTTAAACCAGCATCACTAAGCTTTTGTAAGAGTAAGTCTAATTTCCTGAGATGATCCTTAATATTCTTCGTTGCGATTATAATATCGTCAAGGTAAACAACTAATCCTTGTCCTAAAAATCCGGACAGTACGTAATTCATAAGACGCTGGAATGTGCCTGGGGCTGTCCTCAGTTCTTTAGCATCCTTGTATATTGGTAATGGCCTCTGTTTGTGGAAAAGGCAGTGTATTTACGTGACTCATCCGAAACCTTGTATCTGATAATAACCATTTAGGAGATCGATGGTTGAGAATATGTTATTCTCAGGTCCAATATTCTGTAGAACGTCGCTTAGCAATGGCCTGGGAAATCGGTCTGGGATTGTGTGATTGTTTAGTTTACGGTAACCTACTACCGCACTCATTTCTCCATTTCGTTTGGGCACAAAGAATAATGGGGCATTCCACGGGGAAACTGAAGGCTCAATAATTCCAAGTTTTAACATTTCATCGACATACTGATTTGCAAGTGTACGTTGGGAGTATGGGATGCAGTAAGCTGGTACGAAAATTGGTGTTTTTTCTGGGTGTACATTAATCATGTGATTAATCAGGCTAGTACACCCTAATTGTTCTCCGGGTAATGCTACGGTGTCCCAGTATGTTTCCAGCAGTGTTAACAAATCATTTTCTTCATCAAATTCACCTGAGTGAATTCAATTCTCTTATATGCTTTCTCTATCCGTAGATTTTAATTCACTTGTCACTCCAGCTATAACTATTTCCTTCACAGGGGCCAGACATTTTTCAGTATTAACTATGCAAGTCCCCTTTTTCAACTGAACTTCCTCATTCATGTGATTAATTATGAATATCTGTGTTTGTCCTTCGTCGTTCATCTGACATAATGCGTTTTCTACTGACAATCCCTTTACTTTACATAATTCTTCTAAGATAAGAACAGTACTGTTCCGTAATTTGCTCTTTATGGTAACTTTCATTTAGTAATTAGGTGGTATAACTAAATCATTGGTGAGATGGGCTGGAAAAACTGATAAATCAGTACTGTTATCTGGGTCACTAATTCTGGAGGATGGGGCTGCTGGTGGGAGTGGATCTATACACTCATCTGTTTGTGTATGTTTGTTTAAACCTTTTGATATTACCAATTCTTTTTCGTTCTCCTTTACTAATCAGTGAGGGCTCTGATGGTATTTCCTCTATGAATTCATTGTCAAAGTCTATTCCATTCATTTGTGGGAGTACAGTTATGTTCTCTGCTCTCATGGATCATAAGCCCAGTAACATATGAGCTTTAATTGCTAAGTTTTCAACGATATGGAAAAATGCAGAGAATGGTCTTGTAGTCTCTGTGAAACTGATATTTAACCCGCGGCGTCCCGTCGACGTACTTCCACGTCCTCACATTATGTCACTGCCAATCCCGTTGACGTACTTCAACGTCCTGCAATTGCAAGGTTCATAATTTCCACAATTTTAAAAATTCGCGCGAGAATTTCGATTCGCCCACGTACCCAAGCCTCCCCTACCTGCCCCCAGGCTGGCAGCATCCCAGACCCTGCGTGACCTGCGCTCGCCCTTGTCTCGGTCACTCACCTGTTAGCAGTGACCCAGGTCAGACATAGCACGTAATGGTCTCTCAGACGACGAAATACAATCCACCCTGGATGCCTTCACTGGAGATAGTGATTCTCCACTTAATGATGATGTGGTGGATCGAGATTATGTGCAGCCTGAGGAGGAAATAACAAGCAGTGATGAGGAGGTCCCTTCGCCCCGGAAAAAGCGGTATGTCACGTATTGTAAGGCAAGGGAAGGCCAGCCTGCACCCAAAACACCTGCATGGACCTCTCTGCATCCCCTAGAGAGAGATTCTGATGAGGATGAGGATGAGGACGATGACGATGACGGCGGCTTAGAACGTGATGTTGCCTCGTGGTTGGGGAAGGAAAAAATCTCACCCCGAGGATCAGAAGGTGGGGCGAGAAGGCAAATAAAGTATGGCCTAGTGTTTTGTCTGGGGAAGGTGCAAGTGGTGTGGTGGGAGTGCGGGGTGAAAGGGAAGTGGTGTGAGGGAGGCAGCATGAGCACGTGGTGCACGTAGGCCTAGGGGAGAGGAGGTGGAGCCACTCCCCAGCACGTCTTTCGCCATACAATATTCCCAAACTTCCTCCACACAGCCCCAGGATGTGAGGAAAGGAAGGAAAGGGAAGGGAAAGGGTAAAGGAAAAGGGAGAGGGAAGAGAAGTGCGAGTGATGAAAGGCCCCTCTCTCCACCTCCCCCACCACCACCAATGTTGCGTTGTGCCTTCAGCCATGTTTCAGAGAGTACCATAACTTCCTACACTACTGAAACTGTGTGGGATGGCGATATGACGCTCAGTATAATGGTAAGGCCAGTCAGTATGTGCCAAGTCTTATATAAACTTGAAACGGGTGTAATGTTTGCAGGAAAGTAATGTATAAGTTGAGAAATAGTGTAAGTTGAACGAAGTGATATGAAAACTACACCCACTGTATAAATCTGCGAAAATATGACGCTCAGTATAACACTCTGGTTAGTAAATATGTGATAGCAAGAATATAAAGTGGAAACGGGTGTAATGTTAGCATGAATAAAACGTATAAGTTGAACAATAGTGTAAGTTGTAATAATTGATGTCACGAGTACACCCACTGTGTAAATCTGCAAAAATATTATGCTCAGTAGAACATTCTGGTCAGTAAGTATGTGATAGGAATTATATAAAGTGGAATTTGTTGTAATGTTAGTAGTAAGGTAATTTATAAGTTGAATACTAGTGTAAGATGAAACAAATGATATCGCGATAACACTCACTGTGTAAGTACGCGCTAATATGACGCTCAGTTGAATCGTAAGGTCTGAAATTATGTGATATCAATTATATCAAGTGTAAACATGTGCAATGTTAGTGGAGAATTATTATATAAGTACAAAAATAGGTTGTAAGTTGAAATAGTAGTCATAGCGACTTCACCGTGTGTGTTATTATGCGCAATTATTACACTATATATTTACGTAAGGCCTGAAATTATCTCAAAACAGTTCTATAAAGTTGAAAAGTGTATAATGTTATTAGAAAACTATTATGTAAGTAGAAAAAACACAATACGAGTTGAAACGACAGTCACAGCGAGTTCACTCACTACGTAAATAAGCACTAACATTACGCTAAATGTTATCAAAAGGCTTGTGAATACGTAAAAACAGTTCAATAAAATGTAAAATGGTATAATGTTATTGTAGAAGTATTATGTAAGTAAAAAAATGATATGTATCATGATTTTCGAATGTTAGCGATTCATCGTGACCAAGTTGCCCGATTTTGCTCGTTTCGCACCATGGTACAATGCTTATTTCTGCTCTATTTTTGTATAAAATCCAATATACTCTTTTATCACATGTTTTCATGTTTGTAATAAATACATATGTACTTACTTTCATTGGTTTCCCAGACTTATAATACCATAGAAAACGTTAGAGGCTCAGACTGCCTACGGAGAACACAGGGCCAGGTGGGACCAAGGCATACCTGTTTAAGGTAATTATGGACCCCGGGGAACAATTTCTTTGTCACTGACCATTGTTTCTGACCAAAAGCGAAAATTTTAGCAAAAAAAAAAAAAAAGGGTCGAAAAATGGTCGGGATTGGGGGGTACCAGTGGTGAAAAAGTGGTCGGGACGGGGCGGGTTAACCTTATCATACCTTTAACTGTAATTTGTTTTCCATCAACCGTATACAAATCTAAATCAGCTTCTTCCAGAAAAGTTACTTTCTTCTTAATTTTAAGAATTCTATTTATTTCTTCATGTGTTATTAAGTTCACTGGAGAGCCTGTATCTAAAAATAAGGAAACGTTTTGATCCTCACATACAGCTGGTATCAAGATACACTCATTTCCCAACATGCCTCCTATGTGAATTTTAGACTAGTTTTTCTTTACGTTTGTTCGTTTTTTGTCATGACTTGGTCTTCCCCCGATTTGAATATAGACACAATATTTTCTACTGTTCTGCAGTCACTGGTCCAGTGCCCTTGGTATCTATGATGCCTAAAGTAAGGACCAAATCCTTCTGTCTTTTGCTTGTCCTCTTTTGCTTTGATAAAGCATTCATACCTTGTGTGTCCTGGTTTTGCATAATAATGACATAGAATGGACCTATCTCTTGACTGTGACCTACGAGATGACTTCCCATAAGTAGTGTTGTTTATGGCACGAGACCTGCTCGGGCTGCGTGAAAACTTATGAAACTGCCTGTAGCCTGGTGTTTGTGATCGAACCCTCGTCAAGTTTGGTTGTTTCCTCTGCCTGCTTTAGGGTCGTGATCGATTTTGTTCTCTGTTTGGGGTCAGTGTAGATGTTTTCACAGCTGATACTGTCTCAGGTACTCTCATTCTACTAGAATGTGAGGGTGTGTCGACCATACCTGCTTTACTGCACTGCATTTCTATCTCGTTCATTAAGTCTAGTAAGCACATGCCTGGGGTGTACGCGATCGTCTTGGCGATCTTAAGGGTCCTATCAGGTAATTTACACAAGGCAGCTGCATAGCCAATGATGTACACGACGAGGCCTGGGGACATCTTTCCATCATCTGTTATCCAATTTGAGTTTTCCAAAGTAACTAACATGTTCTTTTGATTGTGGAGACATCAGCAGTTATTTCACTGAGCACATGGTTTGTAGTGTGCTCCCTTACAAGATCTACAATCTAATGTAATTCTGGAATTATACCTGGCAAGAAGTTCATACCTCCAGAAAATTTCTTCAAAAAATCAGTTTTAAATTCATTATATGTCCTAACGTTGAGGAACTTGTCAGATCTCAATAAATTGCTTGCTGTTATCTTTCCTGGCTTATGCAAGATGAAAAAATGGCAATTTTCTCTTCTTCATCGAGTATCTGGTGCTTGATGAACATTTGTTCGCGCTGACTGACTAATGAAATGACATCAATGCGATCATTTTCTGTGCCAGAGAATTTTGGGGCAGTTTTATCTTCATGGTAAACGTACACATGAGGTGGGGATGTCAGATCAGCGGTATTTGTTTCGTGATTCATTTTCACTGTTTGCTCTGTTAATTTAACTTCGACTTGTTTATCGTTTTGTGAGGGAATGGTGGAATATATTCGGCCGGAACGGTGAACCCTGTTAAGTGTATTGGCATATGTGTGCTAGTCAGCGACACAATCCTCACTTGCTACGTCAGAGGGGGTTTCCCACTCATCATCTGGAACTGACGTATTTGTTTCATGGTCTTTAATTTGTAGTGAGGTTTGTACAAGCGGTGTGTTGCCTTGTGCTCTCCTAATTGTGAATCTTTTGTTGGAGCTAATTGTGTTTCATCTGGTAATAACGTGGGTGGTGGTAAAAATATCCCTGTCATAAAGATATGGTGATATGAAATACGCCTTTTGTTTAGTTATGTCCTAGTTAAATAGATGAGTAAATGAGTTGTAATATATGATAGATAATGAGTGTATAAGTGTATATATGGAAATAAATAAAGAAGTTGAATATACCTAATTTTAGCACTGAGAAGAAATGAGTAAGTATAATTTCACCCACTTGATACAGATCGGAGAGGCGTGTCGATGCAACTGTCGATCTCGGAGGAAAAATGCAGGATTGATTGAAGATCTCTTGATAATTCTAGTGCTGTATTGATGGACGATATTTCTCCGGAAATTCTATGGCCTTGTGCTTGTGGTGGTTAACAGCTGTCACAGGTAAACCTCAGCATAGAACATCGAATTTCCAACTCAATACTGTGGAAATAAATGAGTATGAGTAGGAGCTATGTGAATAATGAGTAATGAGTAGTGGATGAGAAGTGCTTGGTGTCAGTCACATGTTGCTTGGCATGGCCATAAGTCAGCAAACTCGTGTTGTGATGTCATCTCAGCACCTGATGACGTCGGCTTCACACACTGGTAGCTGTGGTGAATACTGAGTAGCGATGTGTAACCTGGGTGAAGAAAGGTGGGTAAGTCGCATTATAAATGTGGCTCTATTGTTTTGCTGCGTGTCTTGACCTCTGCGTCAGCGATGGAGTTAGGCGGGAGAGAGAGGTGGGGGTTTGTGTGCTTGTTGCTTTGGTCTTTCCTCTTCTTTACTTGCTTTGTTTTTTATTCTTCTTGCTGGTTCTTGAATTTACGTGAAGATTATAGAGTTGTTTTGTAGACTTGAAGGCTATTTGCATTGTAGGCTGTATTTTGTAGGAATTCACTGTAGAACTGAAGCTAATCTTGTAGAGTCTCGCTTGCTTTTGTAGAAATTCGCTTTTGATTCGGAGACAATGTCCGTAGATTCGCTGGCCACCAAATAATGTCATAAAAGACTGTAGTAACTTGTAGAGAAGTTTTGTTGTTTAGTTGTCACTCTCGATTTCTTGTAGTAGGAATTAAAGATGAATAAAGTGACTTGATCTTACTTTATTATCTTCAGAGAAATCTAAGTTGAGCAGGGTATGTCTTATAGAGACAATATAATAAGTAAGTCTAGTTGAGCCCCTCTTTCTTGTTCACTCTCTCCACTACCTGTCGGTTCTAATGCTAGCCTCCTTCTACCTCTCTGCTTCCTAAATTCTGGTGAAACAGGGGTCATGTCACATGTGTTACACTGTGGTTGGAAAGTTCCGGAAACCTGTGTGTGAGTATGTGTGTATGTCACTAGGCTTTGTTCGCCTGCTATCTCGCTGACACACTACCTACATGATCCCCTGACTTTGCTACTTCCTATGTATTGGCAATATTTCCTCAGTTAACTTGCAAGATCATTTCCCTTTCACAGGCTTGCATGGAGCTGTCTATCTATCTATTTATCTATCTATCTATTATAATTTGTAATTATAATATGGACTTATAACATTGCTCGACCACGCCGCTGAAGGTTTTCCGACAGCAATCATCATTGACATATGCTAATCAATTAGTACATAATATTGATTATAATATTGTATACATATAATATTCATAGTAAATTGCAATGATCCAGTGATATTACATTTTAAACATGTTGTATACATATTTGAATAAATGCAGTAAAGATAAACTATTTAATTGTACTGCAGTATGTACGTCGTTTATTGTAGTGAAATGCATACATGGAAGAGGAAAAAAAAATAGTTTAAAATTAAGATTATGGTAAGAGTTATTAATATTTTATTTAAAGTTAATGGTTCTGGTATGTAATACTTCTATATCATGGGTCATTCTATTTTGGTATATATATATATATATATATATATATATATATATATATATATATATATATATATATATATATATATATATATATATAGATAGATAGATAGATAATTAATACTATATATAAAATATGTACACTTATTTCAGGGGGGTTAACTTGGATGTTAACTCTCCCCCCACTAAATACTGACTCCAAATTTGTAAATTCTTGCATGCATTCTGTGGATTGCGAACAGCAGTACTGCAAATACAATGCAGAAGATTATAAAGACAGTAGGTGTTGGGCTATACACATAATATGGGTTGAACATACTGAAACTCAAATCTTCCCAGGGATTCATTGTTTCATTGATGTGGTGCATAGTTTCAAACTTAGGTGAAGTCAACTTAATACTTGTGCTCATGTTTAAGTCCATATCAGGCAGTGGGTGGAAATGTTTGTGTGTATGATTGAGGATGGCGTAGTGATTGATGATGGATAAAGTAGACATGGCTGGTGTAAATACCACACAGTCGTCTGCTGCTATTTATAATCCTGAGGCTGAAGTATGAGATGGTGGTATATTTGGACAGACTATGTAAACTGATGTGTTATGAGTGAAATAAAAAAACTGTGAGTGTCCGATGCGTTGATGGTGTACAAGTTTATCTGGAGCAAAAGTGAAGTTGCAATGATTATGAATATTGTCATTTCTGATGATAGCCATGTCACAAGGGACTGTATCAGTAGGCTGAATGGTGAAAATGTACGCAGGACAAAGATGAACAGCATGTAAGGATGTGCGGCACTTTCGTTCAATTGCTGATTCACTTGCGAAAGTGACAGTGTTCCGTCTCTTGGAGACCATGATGAGTTTGGTGTCTGTGTTGATGTTACTGATGACCAAATTGTTGTTATTTTTAGAGAAGAAGGGGTGTTTTTGGTATACTGTGAACATGTCTTCAGTTATGAATGGTACATGAACTACTACTGATGTTGGTGTTAGTGTTGCTTCTAAATATGGATAATATTGCATGAATTCCCTACTGCAGAACAAAGGCTTCAATTTATGTTTATGTATGCCTTGACTAATTATCTGACGTACCTCATGAACTGGGAGTAAGTCAATTGTGATCTTGCCATCACCAGCATTCGAAATTCCTTGCATAAGTGCCCTGTAACGATCTCTAGTGTTGTCTAATTGTAGTAGAATCGTGTCTATATGTTCTGTGATGATGGAGAAGTGCTGGAAAAGTGTAATGTTTTCTTCCATTTCACTTATTTTATCTACACTTTCCAGAGCTATGTTTTCTGCCTGATTCAGATTTTTCACAATTGTCTTCATTGCTGAGTTAAGTCCTGTGATGAATTTTTCTTGGTATGTTAGTATCTGGGCTATTTTATCAAATTTGTTGTTTATTTCTTTAAGGACATTCTCTGTAGCCAATCCAAAGACGTTCCCAAGAACTGCGCTACCCAGGTCGAACAAACCGCGCTTTTGGCGAGTAAGTATGATGTTGTTCTTGTAGCTCAATACCTCCATTCCATAAGATGGGAGATCTTGGATCATGATGAGCATATTTGACTTTGCCTGTTCTAGTTTCCATTTTGCTAACTTCACTATTTCATTCACTTCCTTTGTGTTATGTGCTTGTGAAACATAGCTTCCTATCATGAAGTTCAGGGTTCACATAGGCTTCGCGAGATTGTCTAGATAAGAAGGTAATTCATACAAGTAATCTAGACTTATTTCAGTACTCATGACGTCCTTTACGATTGAAATCGTGGCCGTTATAGCTATGAGGCATCCTTGTCGTACTATGTGTTGGGGGTCTAAATGCGCATATCCTCTTGTTATGTAGAGGAGAATCCACAGCATAAGTCCCTTCATCGTGACCTACCGAAAAAAAATGTATTAATTTCCTAATTTGTCATGCTCTGGTCGATGATAGTGATGTCATGCGTTACGGTTGATTGTTACTTCATTTATAGAAGGAGTTTAAATCGATATTTAATTCTCGTAAATGATGTACTGTAGGTTTTATTGGAACAATTGCACCTATGTTTGATTGTTTGGTATATGACCTTAATTTCTTTTTGTAATCATTGTTGTTTTCTTGCTTGGTTTCTTGAGGTACGTTCGCCTGTTCGGTTGTATCCGATGCTGAATAAATATTGGATAATTCCCTTGAAACTCGTTTTAAATGGTCAATATGAACTTGTTTCTCTTCGCCAGTTTACAGTGACTTAATTAAAACTTTTTTTTTAATGCGAGGAAGAAGGAACCAAAGGCCATGAGCCCGCAGTAACAGTTCCCTCCAAGAGAAAAACAAAATACAATAGAGAGCTAAATTCAAGATCCGATCATTTTGAGATGCCTGGACATACTGCGTTTGAAAGACTTTTATATTAATTACTCTGCATGGGCCCTCAAATTTTGGGGATAATTTATTGTCTCTCGTATGAATGATACCATAAACAATGTCTCCTAAGCTGATAGGTTAATCTCTTGCCTTCTTGTTAAATGCCTCCGTCATTTCTTCCTTGGACATTGTTAATTGTTTTTTAACTCTTTTGTGTATGTCCTGTAAATAACATAAACGGAGTTTAGAATAATCATCGTAATTGTATATGGGCAGACTGTCACCTTGTAGGAGCTCATATGGTAGTTTATCTGTCCCATATACAATGAAATGTGGTGTGTCACCTATAGATTTATTTATAGATCCATTAATTGAGGCTTGTACTCTGGGAATCCAATCATCCCAGCTTGCATAATTATCACTGAGAATGTGTCGCAGCACATCTAATACTTTTTTGTTTTGTCTCTCTACTAACCCATTCGATGCTGGGTGATAGGCTAAAACGTTAACCTTTTTGATGTTGTATTGTTTACATATTTCTTGTAAGATTTCAGAATCGAATTCTCCTCCATTATCACTTATTAGTACCTATGGGGTAGTAAAGCGACGTATCACATTATCTGTTATTGCCTTTGCTACTGTCTCTGCTGTCTTATTTTTAATTGGAGCTAAAATGACATAACGGGAAAAATGATCCGTTGCTATGAATAGGTATAGGTTATTATTGTATGATTAGTGCATCTTGAGTAAATCAACAGCGACAACATCCCATTGTTGATGTGGTAAAGGGTAATTACCCATCGGTGCTGGTGTGATTGGGTATAATTTGTGTTTTGCACATGATTCGCATCTGTCTATATGATTCTTTATATCTTTTCGTAATGGGCTTGGTTGAATATCTTATCCTTTCCAGGATGTCTTGCATGTGGGCTATCGTGTATCGTTCGTAATACGTCGGGTATCATGTTATTAGGTACTACCAACTGGTTAGTATTTCTTTGGCGGTTTAGAGTTAATCTTGCATAATGTATTATTGACCATTGTGAATTGTTCGAGTGGTACATGCATTTGGGTAATTGTATGTCATCTCCGCTTTCTAACTTGTATTTAACTTTAGACCATATTTGGTCATGTCTTTGTGCTGTTGCGATATCCTCGTGGTTTGGGATATTACCTTTGAGATCTAATGCCGCGACCTGAATTGTGTTTGGGTTCCTAGATAATGCGTCAGCTACTATGTTCATTTTACCTTGTATACAATGAATTAGTACATTGTAGTTTTCAACTGTACATATCCATCTTGCTCTCCTCCCAGAAAGGAGTTTTTCTTTAAACATACCCACTAGTGGTTTATGGTCGGTGAATAAGTGGATTTCGTAACCATATACCAAATCTCGAAACTTTTGTCATGCAAAAACCACTGCAAGTGCCTCTAAGCCTGTAGTGCAATAATTTTTCTCTCCACCTCTTGTTTGTCTGCTGGCAAATGTAATTGGTTGATTTTTTCCTCTTTTATCTTCCTGCATCAGTACAGCCCCTAATCCTTTAACCTGCACCGTCCCGAGGACGTACTTCCACTTCCTCACGTTTTGTCATAGCTAATCCCGAGGACGTACTTCAACGTCCTGCAATTGCAAGGTTCATAATTTCCACAATTTTCAATTTTCGCGAGTCATTTTTGGTACGTATACACGGGACACCTTCCTCAACAAGATGCCAGGCAGAGACAATGCCTTACCCAGCATGACCTCCTCCCCCCCCTGCATGCCCTTTTCTCAGCAATTCACCTGTTATCAGTGACCTGGCCAGTATAGCCATGTCATGCCACGGTACGAAATTCAGGGCCAGAGTGATTCCCCAATCAATGACAATGTGGAGGACAAACTTTACATAGCATTAGAGGAAGAAACAGTTAGAAATGATGATCAGGTAATGTGGCAAAAAAAGGTCAGGTATTAGTGAGTGAAACAATGCTTATAATGCCTATATTACTGCTTGAAAACCAATATACTCTTGTACTACATATAAATTCGTAACAGTAAATAAATAAATACCGTTCATGAATTGTGTGAAATAGTTATCGTCCCATAGAACTCGTTTTCTTTGGTGCCAGCCTGATAGAAAACCCAGTAAGGTAAGGAGGCTCTCCTACCTGTAATGAGTATTTTAAACCTCAGGTGAGCGATTTCTCTATGAATTTTCCATGTTTCTCACCAAAAGCGAAAGTTTTAGCAAAAAAAAAAAAAGGGTCGAAAAATGGTAGGGATTGGGGGGTACCAGTGGTCAAAAAGTGGTCGGGACGGGGCGGGTTAACTGATGCGTCTGTACAAATAAGAAATGATTTTGTGTAATTTGGATATGCTAAACAAGGTGCATTTGTTAGTTTAATTTGTAGATTGTTAAATGCCCTTTTTTGTTCTTCTTCCCATTGAAATATAGCATCTTTTTTGAGTAGTTGGAATAGAGGAAAGGCTATATGAGAGAATTGTGGTACGAATGACTTATAGTACCCAGCCAGACCTAAAAATTGTCTAACTTCGTCAGTCGTTGTGGGTTCAGAAAAATCTATCACTGCCTGTATTTTGTCATCAGTGGTGTGAATACCATTAGAACTTAATTTGTGGCCTAAGAAATTTATTTCCTTAAAGCAAAATTTACATTTAGAAAGCTTAATTTTTAAACCAGCATCACTAAGCTTATGTAAGAGTAAGTCTAATTTCCTGAGATGATCCTTAATATTCTTTGTTGCGATTATAATATCGTCAAGGTAAACAAATAATCCTTGTCCTAAAATTCCGGACAATACGTAATTCATAAGACGCTGGAATGTGCCTGGGGCTGTCCTCAGTCCCATTGTCATCCTTGTATATTGGTAATGGCCTCTGTTTGTGGAAAAGGCAGTGTATTTACGTGACTCCTCCGAAACCTTGTATCTGATGATAGCCGTTTAGATCGATGGTTGAGAATATGTTATTCTCAGGTCCAATATTCTGTAGAACGTCGCTTAGCAATGGCATGGGAAATCGGTCTGGGATTGTGTGATTGTTTAGTTTACGGTAATCTACTACCGCATGCATTTCTCCATTTCGTTTGGGCACGAAGAATAATGGGACATTCCACGGGGAGACTGAAGGCTCAATAATTCCAAGTTTTAACATTTCATCGACATACTAATTTGCAAGTGTACGTTGGGAGTGTGGGATGCGGTAAGCTGGTACGAAAATTGGTGGTGTTTCTGGGTGCACATTAATCATGTGATTAATCAGGTTAGTACACCCTAATTGTTCTCCGGGTAATGCTACGGTGTCCCTCTGTGTTTTCAGCAGGGTTAACAAATCATTTTCTTCATCAAATTCACCTGAGTGAATTAAATTCTCTTATATGCTTTCTCTATTCGTAGATTTTATCTCACTTGTCACTCCAGCTATAACTATTTCCTTCACAGGGGCCGAACATTTTTCAGTATTAGCTATGCAAGTTCCCTTTTTCAACAGAACTTCCTCATTCATGTGATTAATTATGAATAACTGAGTTTGCCTTTCGTCGTTCATCTGACATAATGGTTTTCTACTGATAATCCCTTTACTTTACATAATTCTTCTAAGATAAGAACAGTACTATTCCGTAATTTCCTCTTTATGGTAACTTTCATGTAGGAAGTAGGTGGTATAACTAAATCATTGGTGAGATGGGCTGGAAAAACTGATAAATCAGAACTGTTATCTGGGTCACTAATTCTGGAGGATGGGGCTGCTGGTGGGAGTGGATCTATACACTCATCTGTTTGTGTATGTTTGTTTAAGCCTTTAATATTACCAATTCTTTTTGGTTCTCTTTTTCTAAATCAGTGAGGGCTCTGATGGTATTTCCTCTATGAATTCATTGTCAAAGTCTATTCCATTCATTTGTGGGAGTATAGTTATGTTCTCTGCTCTCATGGATCTTAAGCCCAGTAACATATGAGCTTTAACTGGTAAGTTTTCAACGATATGGAAAAATGCAGAGAATGGTCTTGTAGTCTCTGTGAAACTGATATTTAACCTTATCGTACCTTTCACTGTAATTTGTTTTCCATCAACCGTATATCAATCTAAATCAGCTTCTTCCAGAAAAGTTACTTTCTTCTTTATTTTAAGAATTCTATTTATTTCTTCATGTGTTATTAAGTACACTGGAGAGCCTGCATCTAAAAATAAGGAAACGTTTTGATCCTCACACACAGCTGGTATCAAGATACACTCATTTCCCAACATGCCTCCTATGTGAATTTTAGACTTGTTTTTCTTTACGTTTGTTCGTTTTTTGTCATGACTTGGTCTTCCCCCGATTTGAACATAGACACAATTTTTTCCACTGTTTTGCAGTCACTGGTCCAGTGCCCTTGGTATCTATGATGCCTACAGTAAGGACCAAATCCTTGTGTCTTTTGTCTATCCTCTTTTGCTTTGATAAAGCATTCATACCTTGTGTGTCCTGGTTTTGCACAATAATGACATAGAATGGACCTATCTCTTGATTGTGACCTACGAGGTGACTTCCCATAAGTAGTGTTGTTTATGGCGCAAGACCTGCTCGGGCTGCGTGAAAACTTATGAAACTGCCTGTAGCCTGGTGTTTGTGATCGAACCCTCGTCAAGTTTGGTTGTTTGCTCTGCCTGCTTTCGGGTCGTGATCGATTTTGTTCTCTGTTTCGGGTCGGTGTAGATGTTTTCACAGCTGATACTGTCTCAGGTATCTCTCATTCTACTAGAATGTGCGGGTGTGTCGACCTTACCTGCTTTACTGCACTGCATTTATACCTCGTTCATTAAATCAAGTAAGCACATGCCTGCGGTGTAAGCGATCGTCTTGGTGATCTTAAGAGTCCTATCAGGTAATTTACACAAGGCAGCTACATAACCAATGATGTCCACGACGAGGTCTGGGGACATCTCTCCATCATCTGTTATCCAGTTTTAGTTTTCCAAAGTAACTAACATGTTCTTTTGATTGTGGAGACATCAGCAGTTATATCACTGAGCACATGGTTTGTAGTGTGCTCCCTTACAAAATCAACAATCTTATGTAATTTTGGAATTATACCTGGCAAGAAGTTCATACCTCCAGAAAATTTCTTCAAAAATTCAGTTTTAAATTCATCATATGTCCTAACCTTGAGGAACTTGTCAGATCTCAATAAATTGCTTGCTGGACATCTTTCCTGGCTTATGCAAGATGAGAAAATGGCAATTTTCTCTTGTTCATCGAGTATGTGGCGCTTGATGAACATTTGTTCGCACTGACTGACTAATGAAATGACATCAATGCGATCATTATCTGTGCCAGAGAATTTTGGGGCACTTTTATCTTCGTGGTAAACGTACACATGAGGTGGGGATGTTAGATCCGCGGTATTTGTTTCGTGATTCATTTTCACTGTTTGCTCTGTTAATTTAACTTGGACTTCTTTATCGTTCTGTGACGGAATGGTGGAATATATTCAGCTGGAACGGTGAACCCTGTTAAGTGTATTGGCATACGTGTGCAAGTCAGTGACAGTCCTCACTTGCTACGTCAGAGGGGGTTTCCCACTCATCATCTGGAACTGACGTATTTGTTTCATGGTCTTTAATTTGTAGTGAGGTTTGTACAAAGGGTGTGTTGCCTTGGTGCTCTCGAAATTGTGAATCTTTTGTTGGAGCTAATTGTGTTTCATCTGGTAATAACGTGGGTGGTGGCAAAAATATCCCTGTCATTAACATATGGTGATAATAAATACGCCTTTTGTTTAGTTATGTCCTAGCTAAATAGATGAGTAAATGAGTTGTAATAAATGATAGATAGTGAGTGTATAAGTGTATATATGGAAATAAGTAAAGAAGTTGAATATACCTAATTTTAGCACTGAGAAGAAATGAGTAAGTATAATTTCACCCACTTGGTACAGATCGGAGAGGTGTGTCGATGCAACTGTCGATCTCGGAAGAAAAATGCAGGGTTGATTGAAGATCTCTTGATAATTCTAGTGCTGTATTGATGGACGATATTTCTCCGGAAATTCCATGGCCTTGTGCTTGTGGTGGTTAACAGCTGTCACAGGCAAACCTCAGCATAGAACTTCGAATTTCCAACTCAATACTGTGGAAATAAATGAGTATGAGTAGGAGCTATGTGAATAATGAGTAATGAGTAGTGGATGAGAAGTGCCTGGTGTCAGTCACACGTTGCTTGACATGGCCCTAGGTCAGCAAACTCGTGTTGTGATGTCATCTCAGCACATGGTGACGTCGGCTTCCCACACTGGTAGCTGTGGTGAATACTGAGTAGCGATGTGTAACCTGGGTGAAGAAAGGTGAGTAAGTCGCATTATAAATGTGGCTCTAGTGTTTTGCTGCGTGTCTTGACCTCTGCGTCAGCGATGGAGGTACGCGGGAGAGAGTGGTGGGGGTTGTGTGCTTGTTGCTTTGGTCTTTCCTCTTCATTACTTGCTTTGTTTTTTATTCTTCTTGCTGGTTCTTGAAGTTACGTGAAGATTATAGAGTTGTTTTGTAGACTTGTAAGCTATTTGCATTGTAGGCTGTATTTTGTAGGAATTCACTGTAGAACTGAAGCTAATCTTGTAGAGTCTTACCTGCTTTTGTTGAAATTCGCTTTTGATTCGGAGACGATATCCGTAGTTTCGCTGGCCACAATATAATGTCATAAAAGACTTTGTAGTAACTTGTAGAGAAGTTTTGTTGTTTAGTTGTCACTCTCGATTTCTTGTAGTAGGAATTAAAGATGAATACAGTGAGTTGATCTTAATTTATTATCTTCAGAGAAATCTAAGTTGAGCAGGGTATGTCTTACAGAGACAATATAATAAGTAAGTCTAGTTGAGCCCCTCATTCTTGTTCACTCTCTCCACTCTCTGTCGGTTCTAATGCTAGCCTCCTTCTGCCTCTCTGCTTCCTAAATTCTGGTGAAACAGGGGTCGTGTCACGTTTGTTACACTGTGGTTCGAAAGTTGCAGAAACCTGTGTGTGGGTATGTGTTTATATCACTAGGCTTTGTTCGCCTGCTATCTCGCTGACACACTATATACATCATCCCCTGACTTTGCTACTTCCTATGTATCGTCAACATTTCCTGAGTTAACTTGGAAGATCATTTCCCTTTCCCAGGTTTGCATGGAGCTGTCTATCTATCTATTTATCTATCTATCTATTATGATTTGTAATTATAATATGGACACATAAGATTGCTCGGCCACGCCGCTGAAGGTCTTCCGACAGCAATCATCATTCACATATGCTAATAATTTACTACAGAATATTGATTATAATAATATATACATATAATGTTCATAGTAAATTGCAATGACTCAGTAATATTACATTTTAAACAAGTTGTATACATATTCGAATAAATGCAGTAAAGATAAACTATTTAATTGTACTACAGTATGTAAAAGGGTTATTGTAGTGAAATGCATACATGGAAGAAAAAAAAAATAGTTTAAAATTAAGATTATGGTAAGAGTTATTAATATTTCATTTAAAGTTAATGGTACTGGTATGCCATACTTGTATATCATTGGTCATTCTTTTTTGTGTGTATATATATATATATATATATATATATATATAGATAGATAGATAGATAGATATATATATATATATATATATATATATATATAGATAGATAGATAGATAGATATATATATATACAAAATATGTACACTTAATTCAGGGGGGTTAACTTGGATGTTAACTCTCCCCCCACTAAATACTGACTCCAAATTTGCAATTCTTGCATGCATTCTGTGCATTGCGAACAGCAGTACTGCAAATACAATGCAGAAGATTATAAAGACAGTAGTTGCTGGGCTATACACATATTATGGGTTGAACATACTCAAACCCAAATCTACTCAGGGCTTCATTGTTTCATTGATTTGATGCATAGTTTCAAACATAGGTGAAGTTAACTTAATACTTGTGCTCATGTTTAACTCCATATCAGGTAGTGGGTGGAAATTTTTGTGTATATGATTGAGGATGGCGTAGTGATTGATGGTGGATAAATTAGACATGGCTGGTGTCAATACCACACAGTCGTCTGGTGCTATGTATAATCCTGAGGCTGAAGTATGAGATGGTGGTATATCTGGACAGACTATGTAAACTGATGTGTTATGAGTGAAATAAAAATACTGAGTGTCCGATGCGTTGATGGTGTACAAGTTTATCTGAAACAAAAGTGAAGTTGCAATGATTATGAATATTGTCATTTCTGATGATAGCCATTTCACAAGGGACTGTATCAGTAGGCTGAAACGTGAAAATGTACACAGGATAAAGATGAACAGCATGTAAGGTGTGCAGCACTTTCGTTCAATCGCTGATTCACTTGCGGAAGTGACAGTGTTCCGTCTCTTGGAGACCATGATGAGTTTGGTGTCTGTGTTGATGTTGATGATTACCAAAGTGTTGTTATTTTTAGAGGGGAATTGGTGTATTTGGTATACTGTGAACATGTCTTCAGTTATGAATGGTACATGAACTACTACTGATGTTGGTGTTAGAGTTGCTTCTAAATATGGATAATATTGCATGAATTCCCTACTACGGAACAATGGCTTCAATTTATGTTTATGTATGCCTTGACTAATTATCTGACGTAGCTCATGAACTGGGAGTAAGTCAATTGTGATTTTGCCATCGCCAGCATTTGAAATTCCTTGCATAAGTGCCCTGTAACGATCTCTAGTGTTGTCTAATTGTAGTGATGATGAAGAAGTGTTGGAAAAGTGTAAAGTTTCCTTCCATTTCCTTAATTTTATCTACACTTTCGAGAGCTATGTTTTCTGCCTTTTTCAGATATTTTACAATTGTCTTCATTGCT
Source organism: Coenobita brevimanus (assembly GCF_032717465.1). Classification (NCBI taxonomy): domain Eukaryota; kingdom Metazoa; phylum Arthropoda; class Malacostraca; order Decapoda; family Coenobitidae; genus Coenobita; species Coenobita brevimanus. The sequence continues at coordinate 31,682,381 of NC_137027.1, forward strand.
GACTTCTGTCCTGTGATGAATTTATCTTGGTATGTTAGTATCTGAGCTATTTTATTAAATTTGTTGTTTATTTCTTTAAGGTCATCCTCTGTAGCCAATCCAAAGACGTTCCCAAGAACTGCGCCACCCAGGTCGAACAAACCGCGCTTTTGGCGAGTACGTATGATTTTCCTGTCGCTCAATACCTCCATTCCATAAGATGGGAGATCTTGGATCATGATGAGCATAGTTGACTTTGCCTGTTCTAGTTTCCATTTCACTAACTTCACTATTTCATTCACTTCCTTTGTGTTATGTGCTTGTGAAACATAGCTTCCTATCATGAAGTCCAGGGTTCACATAGGCTTCGCGAGATTGTCTAGATAAGAAGGTAATTCATACAAGTAATCTAGACTTATTTCAGTACTCATGACGTCCTTTACGATTGAAGTCATGGCCGTTGAAGCTATGAGGCATCCTTGTCGTACTATGTGTTGGTGGTCTAAATGCCCATATCCTCTTGTTATGTAGAGGAGAATCCATAGCGTAAGTCCCTTCATCGTAACCTACCGAAAAAAAATCTATTAATTTCCTAATATGGTCATGCTGTGGTCGATGATAGTGATGATATGTGTTACGGTTGATTGTTACTTCATTTATAGAAGGAGTTTAAATCGATATTTAATTCTCGTAAATGATGTACTGTAGGTTTTATTGGAACAGTTGCACCTATGTTTGATTGTTTGGTATATGACCTTAATTTCTTTTTGTAATCATTGTTGTTTTCTTGCTTGGTTTCTTGAGGTACGTTCGCCTGTTCGGTTGTATCCGATGCTGAATAAATATTGGATAATTCCCTTGAAACTCGTTTTAAATGGTCAATATGAACCTGTTTTTCTTCGCCAGTGTACTGTGACTTAATTAAAACTTCTTTTTTTTATGCGAGGAAGAAGGAACCAAAGGCCATGAGCCCGCAGTAACAGTTCTCTCCAAGAGAAAAACAAAATACAATAGAGAGCTAAATTCAAGATCCGATCATTTTGAGATGCCTGAACACACTGCATTTGAAAGACTTTTATGGTTATTACTCTGTATATGCCCTCAAATTTTGTGGATGAATGATACCATAAACAATGTCTCCTAAGCTGATAGGTGAATCTCTTGCCTTCTTGTTAAATGCCTCCGTCATTTCTTCCTTGGACATCGTTAATTGTTTTTTGACTCTTTTGTGTATGTCCTGCAATTCACGTAAACGGAGTTTAGAGTAATCATCGTAATTGTATATGGGCAAACTGTCACCTTGTAGGAGCTCATATGGTAGTTTTTTATCTGTCCCATATATAATGAAATGTGGTGTGTCACCTATGGATTTATTTATAGATCCATTAATTGAGGCTTCTACTCTGGGAATCCAATCATCCCAGCTTGCATAATTTTCACTGAGAATGTGTCGCAGCACATCTAATACTTTTTTGTTGTCTCTCTACTAACCCATTTGATGCTGGGTGATAGGCTAAAACGTTAACCTTTTTGATGTTGTATTGTTTACATATTTCTTGTAAGATCTCAGAATTAAATTCTCCTCCATTATCACTTCTTAGTACCTATGGAGTAGTAAAGCGACGTATCACATTATCTGTTATTGCCTTTGCTACTGTCTCTGCTGTCTTATCTTTAATTGGAGCTAAAATGACATAACGGGAAAAATGATCCGTTGCTACGAATAGGTTTAGGTTATTATTGTATGATAATGGCATCTTGAGTAAATCAACAGCGACAACGTCCCATGGTTGATGTGGTACAGGGTAATTACCCATCGGTGCTGGTGTGATTGGGTATCCTTTGTGTTTTGCACATGATTCGCATCTGTCTATATGATTGTTTATATCTTTTCGTAATGGGCTTGTTTGAATGTCTTATCCTTTCCAGGATGTGCTGCATGTGGGCTATCGTTTATCGTTCGTAATAAGTGGGGTATCATGTCATTAGGTACTACCAACTGGTTAGTATTTCTTTGGTGTTTTGATTGTTTAGAGTTAATCTTGCATAATGTATTATTGACCATTGTGAATTGTTCGAGTGGTACATGCAGTTTGGGTAATTGTATGTCATCTCCACTTTCTAACTTGTATATAACTTTAGACCATATTGGTCAAGTCTTTGTGCCTTTGCGATATCCTCGTGGTTTGGGATATTACCTTTGAGATCTAATGCCGTGACCTGAATTGTGTTCGGGTTCCTAGATAATGCGTCAGCTACTATGTTCATTTTACCTTGTATATAATGAATTAGTACATAGTAGTTTTCAACTGTACATTTCCATCTTTCTCTCCCCAGAAAGGAATTTTTCTTTAAACATACCCACTAGTGGTTTATGGTCGGTGAATAAGTGGATTTCGTAACCATATACCAAATCTCGAAGCTTTTGTCATGCAAAAACCACTGCAAGTGCCTCTAAGTCTATTGTGCAATAATTTTTCTCTGCACCTCTTGTTTGTCTGCTGGCAAATGCAATTGGTTGATTTTCTCCTCTTTTATCTTCCTGCATCAGTACAGCCCCTAATCCTTTAACTGATGCGTCTTTACAAATAAGAAATGATTTTGTGTAATTTATATATGCTAAACAAGGTGGATTTGTTAGTTTAATTTGTAGATTGTTAAATGCCCTTTTTTGTTCTTCTTCCCATTGGAATATAGCATGTTTTTTGAGTAGTTGGAATAGAGGAAATACTATATGAGAGAACTGTGGTACGAATGACCTATAGTACCCAGCCAGACCTAAAAATTGTCTAACTTCGTCAGTCGTTGTGTGTTCAGAAAAATCTCTCACTGCCTGTATTTTGTCATCAGTGGTGTGAATACCATTAGAACTTAATTTGTGGCCTAAGAAATTTATTTCCTTAAAGGAAAATTTGCATTTAGAAAGCTTAATTTTAAAACCAGCATCACTAAGCTTTTGTAAGAGTAAGTCTAATTTCCTGAGATGATCCTTAATATTCTTTGTTGCGATTATAATATCGTCAAGGTAAACAAAAAATCCTTGTCCTAAAATTCCGGACAATACGTAATTCATAAGATGCTGGAATGTGCCTGGGGCTGTCCTCAGTTCCATCGGCATCCTTGTATATTGGTAATGGCCTCTGTTTTCTGGAAAAGGCAGTGTATTTATGTGACTCCTCCGAAACATTGTATCTGATAATAGCCGTTTAGGAGATCGATGGTTGAGAATATGTTATTCTCAGGTCCAATATTCTGTAGAACGTCGCTTAGCAATGGCATGGGAAATCTGTCTGGGATGGTGTGATTGTTTAGTTTACGGTAATCTACTACCGCACGCATTTCTCCATTTCGTTTGGGCACAAAGAATAATGGGGCATTCCACGGGGAGACTGAAGGCTCAATAATTCCATGTTTTAACATTTCATCGACATACTGATTTGCAAGTGTACGTTGGGAGTGTGGGATGCGGTAAGCTGGAACGAAAATTGGTGGTGTTTCTGGGTGCACATTAATCATGTGATTAATCAGGTTAGTACACCCTAATTGTTCTCCGGGTAATCCTACGGTGTCCCTCTGTGTTTCCAGCAGGGTTAGCAAATCATTTTCTTCATCAAATTCACTTGAGTGAATTAAATTCTCTTATATGCTTTCTCTATCCGTAGATTTTATCTCACTTGTCACTGCAGCTATAACTATTTCCTTCACAGGGGCCAGACATTTTTCAGTATTAACTATGCAAGTCCCCTTTTTCAACTGAACTTCCTCATTCATGTGATTAATTATGAATATCTGTGTTTGCCCTTCGTCGTTCATCTGACATAATGCGTTTTCTACTGACAATCCCTTTACTTTACATAATTCTTCTAAGATAATAACAGTACTATTCCGTAATTTGCTCTTTATGGTAACTTTCATGTAGGAATTAGGTGGTATAACTAAATCATTGGTGAGATGGGCTGGAAAAAGTGATAAATCAGTACTGTTATCTGGGTCACTAATTCTGGAGGATGGGGCTGCTGGTGGGAGTGGATCTATACACTCATCTGTTTGTGTATGTTTGTTTAAGCCTTTAATATTACCAATTATTTTTGGTTCTCTTTTACTAATCGGTGAGGGCTCTGATGGTATTTCCTCTATGAATTCATTGTCAAAGTCTATTCCATTCATTTGTGGGAGTATAGTTATGTTGTCTGCTCTCATGGATCTGAAGCCCAGTAACATATGAGCTTTAATTGCTAAGTTTTCAACGATATGGAAAAATGCAGAGAATGGTCTTGTAGTCTCTGTGAAACTGATATTCAACCTTATCATACCTTTCACTGTAATTTCTTTTCCATCAACCGTATATAAATCTAAATCAGCTTCTTCCAGAAAAGTTAGTTTCTTCTTAATTTTAAGAATTCTATTTATTTCTTCATGTGTTATTAAGTTCACTGGAGAGCCTGTATCTTAAAATAAGGAAACGTTTTGATCCTCCCATACACCTGGTATCAAGATACACTCATTTCCCAACATGGCTCCTATGTGAATTTTAGACTTGTTTTTCTTTTCGTTTGTTCGTTTTTTGTCATGACTTGGTCTTTCCCCGATTTGAACATAGTTACAATTTTTTCTACTGTTTTGCAGTCACTGGTCCAGTGCCCTTGGTATCTATGATGCCTACAGTAAGGACCAAATCCTTGTGTCTTTTGTCTATCCTCTTTTGCTTTGATAAAGCATTCATTCCTTGTGTGTCCTGGTTTTGTACAATAATGACATAGAATGGACCTATCTCTTGACTGTGACCTACGAGGTGACTTCCCATAAGTTGTGTTGTTTATGGCGCAAGACCTGCTCGGGCTGCGTGAAAACTTATGAAACTGCCTGTAGCCTGGTGTTTGTGATCGAACCCTCGTCAAGTTTGGTTGTTTGCTCTGCCTGCTCTCGGGTCGTGATCGATTTTGTTCTCTGTTTGAGGTCGGTGTAGATGTTTTCACAGCTGATACTTTGTCAGGTACTCTCATTCTACTAGATTGTGCGGGTGTGTCGACCATACCTGCTTTTCTGCACTACATTTCTACCTCGTTCATTAAGTCTAGTAAGGACATGCCTGCGGTGTACGCAATCGTCTTGGCGATCTTAAGGGTCCTATCAGGTAATTTACACAAAGGCAGCTACATAACCAATGATGTTCACGACGTGGTCTTGGGATATTTTTGCATCATCTGTTATCCAATTTGAGTTTTCCAAAGTAACTAATATGTTCTTTTCATTGTGGAGACATCAGCAGTTATATCACTGAGCACATGGTTTGTAGTGTGCTCCCTTACAAGACCTACAATCTTATGTAATTCTGGAATTTTACCTGGCAAGAAGTTCATATCTCCAGAAAATTTCTTCAAAAATTCAGTTTTAAATTCATCATATGTCCTAACGTTGAGGAACTTATCAGATCTCAATAAATTGCTTGCTGGACATCTTTCCTGGCTGATGCAAGATGAAAAAATGGCAATTTTCTCTTGTTTATCGATTATGTGGCGCTTGATGAACATTTGTTCGCACTGACTGACTAATGAAATGACATCAATGCGATTATTTTCTGTGCCAGAGAATTTTGGGGCACTTTTATCTTCATGGTAAACATACACATGAGGTGGGGATGTTAGATCCTCGGTATTTGTTTCGTGATTCATTTTCACTGTTTGCTCTGTTAATTTAACTTGGACTTCTTTATCGTTGTGTGAGGGAATGGTGGAATATATTCGGCCAGAACGGTGAACCCTGTTAAGAGTATTGGCATACCTGTGCAAGTCAGCGACAGTGTCCTCACTTGCTACGTCAGAGGGGGTTTCCCACTCATCATCTGGAACTGACATATTTGTTTCATGGTCTTTAATTTGTAGTGAGTTTTTTTTACAAGGGGTGTGTTGCCTTGGTGCTCTCCTAATTGTGAATCTTTTGTTGGAGCTAATTGTGTTTCATCTGGTAATAACGTGGGTGGTGGCAAAAATATCCCTGTCATTAAGATATGGTGATATGAAATACGCCATTTGTTTAGTTATGTCCTTGCTAAATGGATGAGTAAATGAGTTGTAATAAATGATAGATATTGAGTGTATAAGTGTATATATAGAAATAAGTAAAAAAGTTGAATATACCTAATTATAGCAGTCACCCACTTGATATAGATCGGAGAGGCGTGTCGATGCAACTGTCTATCTCGGAAGAAAAATGCAGGGTTGATTGAAGATCTCTTGATAATTCTAGTGGTGTATTGATGGACGATATTACTCCGGAAATTCCATGGCCTTGTGCTTGTGGTGGTTAACAGCTGTCACAGGCAAACCTCAGCATGGAACATCGAATTTAAAACTCAATACTGTGGAAATAAATGAGTATGAGTAGGAGCTATGTGAGAAATGAGTAATGAGTAGTGAATGAGAAGTGCCTGGTGTCAGTCACACATTGCTTGGCATGGCCCTAAGTCAGCAAACTCGTGTTGTGGTGTCATCTCAGCACATGGTGATGTCGGCTTCCCACACTGGTAGATGTGGTGAATACTGAGTAGCGATGTGTAACCTGGGTGAAGAAAGGTGAGTAAGTCGCATTATAAATGTGGCTCTAGTGTTTTGCTGCATGTCTTGACCTCTGCGTCAGCGATGGAGGTAGGCGGGAGAGAGTGGTGGGGGTTTGTGTGCTTGTTGCTGTGGTCTTTCCTCTTCTTTACTTGCTTTGTTTTTCATTCTTCTTGCTGGTTCTTGAAGTTACGTGATAGATTATAGAGTTGTTTTGTAGACTTGTAGGCTATTTGCATTGTAGGCTGTATTTTGTAGGAATTCACTGTAGAACTGAAGCTAATCATGTAAAGTCTCACCTGCTTTTGTAGAAATTCGCTTTGGATTCAGAGACGATGTCCGTTGGTTCGCTGGCCACCAAATAATGTCATAAAAGACTTTGTAGTAACTTGTAGAGAAGTTTTGTTGTTTAGTTCTCACTCTCGATTTCTTGTAGTAGGAATTAAAGATGAATACAGTGAGTTGATCTTAATTTATTATCTTCAGAGAAATCTAAGTTGAGCAGGGTATGTGTTACAGAGACAATATAATAAGTAAGTCTAGTTGAGCCCCAATTTCTTGTTCACTCTCTCCACTACCTGTCGGTTCTAATGCTAGCCTCCTTCTGCCTCTCTGCTTCCTAAATTCTGGTGAAACAGGGGTCGTGTCACGTGTGTTACGCTGTGGTTGGAAAGTTCCAGAAACCTGTGTGTGAGTATGTGTGTATGTCACTAGGCTTTGTTCGCCTTCTATCTCGCTGGCACACTACCTACATCATCCCCTGACTTTGCTTCTTCCTACGTATTGTCAACATTTCCTCAGTTAACTTGCAAGATCATTTCCCTTTCCCAGGCTTGCATGGAGCTGTCTATCTATCTATTTATCTAACTATCTATTATGATTTGTAATTATAATATGGATTCATAACATTGCTCGTCCACGCCGCTGAAGGTCTTCCGACAGCAATCATCATTGACATATGCTAATCAATTACTACATAATATTGATTACAATATTGTATACATATAATATTCATAGTAAATTGCAATGATCCAGTAATATTACATTTTAAACAAGTTGTATACATATTTGAATAAATGCACTAAAGATAAACTGTTTAATTGTACTACAGTATGTACGTGGGTTATTGTAGTGAAATGCATACATGCAAGAGGAAAAAAAATAGTTTAAAATTAAGATTATAGTAAGAGTTATTAATATTTCATTTAAAGTTAATGTTACTGGTATGCCATACTTCTATATCATAGGTCATTCTTTTTTGTATATATATATATATATATATATATATATATATATATATATATATATATATATATATATATATATATATATATATATATATATATATATATATATATATATATATATATATATATATATATATATATATATATATATATATATATATATATATATATATATATATATATATATATATATATATATATATATATATATATATATATATATATATATATATATATATATATATATATATATATATATATATATATATATATATATATATATATATATATATAAAATATGTACACTTAATTCAGGGGGATTAACTTGGATGTTAACTCTCCCCCCACTAAATACTGACTCCAAATTTGTAAATTCTTGCATGCATTCTGTGCATTGCGAACAGCAGTACTGCAAATACAATGCAGAAGAATATAAAGGCAGTAGGTGCTGGGCTATACACATAATATGGGTTGAACATACTCAAACTCAAATCTTCCCAGGGCTTCATTGTTTCATTGATCTGGTGCATAGTTTCAAACTTAGGTGAAGTCAACTTAATACTTGTGCTCATGTTTAAGTCCATATCAGGCAGTGGGTGGAAATGTTTGTGTGTATGATTGAGGATGGCGTAGTGATTGATGGTGGATAAAGTAGACATGGCTGGTGTAAATACCACACAGTCGTCTGGTGCTATGTATAATCCTGAGGCTGAAGTATGAGATGGTGGTATATCTGGACAGACTATGTAAACTGATGTGTTATGAGTGAAATAAAAAAACTGTGAGTGTCCGATGCGTTGATGGTGTACAAGTTTATCTGGAGCAAAAGTGAAGTTGCAATGATTATGAATATTGTCATTTCTGATGATAGCCATTTCACAAGGGACTGTATCAGTAGGCTGAAACGTGAAAATGTACGCAGGACAAAGATGAACAGCATGTAAGGATGTGCGGCACTTTCGTTCAATCGCTGATTCACTTGCGAAAGTGACAGTGTTCCGTCTCTTGGAGACCATGATGAGTTCGGTGTCTGTGTTGATGTTGATGATGACCAAAGTGTTGTTATTTTTAGAGGGGAAGGGGTGTATTTGGTATACTGTGAACATGTCTTCAGTTATGAATGGTACATGAACTACTACTGATGTTGGTGTTAGTGTTGCTTCTAAATATGGATAATATTGCATGAATTCCCTACTGCGGAACAAAGGCTTCAATTTATGTTTATGTATGCCTTGACTAATTATCTGACGTAGCTCATGAACTGGGAGTAAGTCAATTGTGATCTTGCCATCACCAGCATTCGAAATTCCTTGCATAAGTGCCCTGTAACGATCTCTAGTGTTGTCTAATTGTAGTAGAATCGTGTCTATATGTTCTGTGATGATGGAGAAGTGTTGGAAAAGTGTAATGTTTCCTTCCATTTCATTTATTTTATCTACACTTTCGAGAGCTATGTTTTCTGCCTTTTTCAGATTTTTCACAATTGTCTTCATTGCTGAGTTCTGTCCTGTGATGAATTTATCTTGGTATGTTAGTATCTGAGCTATTTTATTAAATTTGTTGTTTATTTCTTTAAGGTCATCCTCTGTAGCCAATCCAAAGACGTTCCCAAGAACTGCGCCACCCAGGTCGAACAAACCGCTCTTTTGGCGAGAATGAATGATGTTGTTCCTGTCGCTCAATACCTCCATTCCATAAGATGGGAGATCTTGGAACATGATGAGCATAGTTGACTTTGCCTGTTCTAGTTTCCATTTCGCTAACTTCACTATTTCATTCACTTCCTTTGTGTTATGTGCTTGTGAAACATAGCTTCCTATCATGAAGTCCAGGGTTCACATAGGCTTCGCGAGATTGTCTAGATAAGAAGGTAATTCATACAAGTAATCTAGACTTATTTCAGTACTCATGACGTCCTTTACGATTGAAGTCGTGGCCGTTGGAGCTATGAGGCATCCTTGTCGTACTATGTGTTGGGGGTCTAAATGCGCATATCCTCTTGTTATGTAGAGGAGAATCCATAGCATAAGTCCCTTCATCGTAACCTACCGAAAAAAATCTATTAATTTCCTAATATGGTCATGCTGTGGTCGATGATAGTGATGATATGCGTTACGGTTGATTGTTATTTCATTTATAGAAGGAGTTTAAATCGATATTTAATTCTCGTAAATGATGTACTGTAGGTTTTATTGGAACAGTTGCACCTATGTTTGATTGTTTGGTATATGACCTTAATTTCTTTTTGTAATCATTGTTGTTTTCTTGCTTGGTTTCTTGAGGTACGTTCGCCTGTTCGGTTGTATCCGATGCTGAATAAATATTGGATAATTCCCTTGAAACTCGTTTTAAATGGTCAATATGAACTTGTTTCTCTTCGCCAGTGTACAGTGACTTAATTAAAACTTTTTTTTTTATGCGAGGAAGAAGGAACCAAAGGCCATGAGCCCGCAGTAACAGTTCCCTCCAAGAGAAAAACAAAATACAATAGAGAGCTAAATTCAAGATCCGATCATTTTGAGATGCCTGGACACACTGCATTTGAAAGACTTTTATGTTAATTACTCTGTATGGGCCCTCAAATTTTGGGGATAATTTATTGTCTCTCGTATGAATGATACCATAAACAATGTCTCCTAAGCTGATAGGTGAATCTCTTGCCTTCTTGTTAAATGCCTCCGTCATTTCTTCCTTGGACATCGTTAATTGTTTTTTGACTCTTTTGTGTATGTCCTGCAATTCACGTAAACGGAGTTTAGAGTAATCATCGTAATTGTATATGGGCAGACTGTCACCTTCTAGGAGCTCATATGGTAGTTTTTTATCTGTCCCATATATAATGAAATGTGGTGTGTCACCTATGGATTTATTTATAGATCCATTAATTGAGGCTTCTACTCTGGGAATCCAATCATCCCAGCTTGCATAATTTTCACTGAGAATGTGTCGCCGCACATCTAATACTTTTTTGTTTTGTCTCTCTACTAACCCATTCGATGCTGGGTGATAGGCTAAAACGTTAACCTTTTTGATGTTGTATTGTTTACATATTTCTTGTAAGATCTCAGAATTAAATTCTCCTCCATTATCACTTATTAGTACCTATGGGGTAGTAAAGCGACGTATCACATTATCTGTTATTGCCTTTGCTACTGTCTCTGCTGTCTTATCTTTAATTGGAGCTAAAATGACATAACGGGAAAAATGATCCGTTGCTACGAATAGGTATAGGTTATTATTATATGATAATGGCATCTTGAGTAAATCAACAGCGACAACATGGTTGATGTGGTACAGGGTAATTACCCATCGGTGCTGGTGTGATTGGGTATCGTTTGTGTTTTGAACATGATTCGCATCTGTCTATATAATTGTTTATATCTTTTCATAATGGGCTTGTTTGAATGTCTTATCCTTTCCAGGATGTCCTGCATGTGGGCTATCGTGTATCGTTCGTAATACGTGGGGTATCATGTCATTAGGTACTACCAACTGGTTAGTATTTCTTTGGCGTTTTGGTTGTTTAGAGTTAATCTTGCATAATGTATTATTGACCATTGTGAATTGTTCGAGTGGTACATGCAGTTTGGGTAATTGTATGTCATCTCCACTTTCTAACTTGTATATAACTTTAGACCATATTGGGTCAAGTCTTTGTGCTTTTGCGATATCCTCGTGGTTTGGGATATTACCTTTGAGATCTAATGCCGCGACCTGAATTGTGTTCGGGTTCCTAGATAATGCGTCAGCTACTATGTTCATTTTACCTTGTATATAATGAATTAGTACATTGTAGTTTTCAACTGTACATTTCCATCTTGCTCTCCTCCCAGAAAGGAGTTTTTCTTTAAACATACCCACTAGTGGTTTATGGTCGGTGAATAAGTGGATTTCGTAACCATATACCAAATCTCGAAACTTTTGTCATGCAAAAACCACTGCAAGTGCCTCTAAGTCTGTAGTGCAATAATTTTTCTCTGCACCTCTTGTTTGTCTGCTGGCAAATGCAATTGGTTGATTTTTTCCTCTTTTATCTTCCTGCATCAGTACAGCCCCTAATCCTTTAACTGATGCGTCTGTACAAATAAGAAATGATTTTGTGTAATTTGGATATGCTAAACAAGGTGCATTTGTTAGTTTAATTTGTAGATTGTTAAATACCCTTTTTTGTTCTTCTTCCCATTGGAATATAGCATCTTTTTTGAGTAGTTGGAATAGAGGAAAGGCTATATGAGAGAATTGTGGTACGAATGACCTATAGTACCCAGCCAGACCTAAAAATTGTCTAACTTCGTCAGTCGTTGTGGGTTCAGAAAAATCTCTCACTGCCTGTATTTTGTCATCAGTGGTGTGAATACCATTAGAACTTAATTTGTGGCCTAAGAAATTTATTTCCTTAAAGCAAAATTTGCATTTAGAAAGCTTAATTTTTAAACCAGCATCACTAAGCTTTTGTAAGAGTAAGTCTAATTTCCTGAGATGATCCTTAATATTCTTCGTTGCGATTATAATATCGTCAAGGTAAACAAATAATCCTTGTCCTAAAATTCCGGACAATACGTAATTCATAAGACGCTGGAATGTGCCTGGGGCTGTCCTCAGTCCCATCGGCATCCTTGTATATTGGTAATGGCCTCTGTTTGTGGAAAAGGCAGTGTATCTACGTGACTCCTCCGAAACCTTGTATCTGATAATAGCCATTTAGGAGATCGATTTTTGAGAATGTTATTCTCAGGTCCAATATTCTGTAGAACGTCGCTTAGCAATGGCATGGGAAATCGGTCTGGGATTGTGTGATTGTTTAGTTTACGGTAATCTACTACTGCACGCATTTCTCCATTTCGTTTGGGCACGAAGAATAATGGGGCATTCCACAGGGAGACTGAAGGCTCAATAATTCCAAGTTTTAACATTTCATCGACATACTGATTTGCAAGTGTACGTTGGGAGTGTGGGATGCGTTAAGCTGGTACGAAAATTGGTGGTGTTTCTGGGTGCACATTAATCATGTGATTAATCAGGTTAGTACACCCTAATTGTTCTCCGGGTAATGCTACGGTGTCCCTGTGTGTTTCCAGCAGGGTTAACAAATCATTTTCTTCATCAAATTCACCTGAGTGAATTAAATTCTCTTATATGCTTTCTCTATCCGTAGATTTTATCTCACTTGTCACTCCAGCTATAACTATTTCCTTCACAGGGGCCGGACATTTTTCAGTATTAACTATGCAAGTCCCCTTTTTCAACTGAACTTCCTCATTCATGTGATTAATTATGAATATCTGAGTTTGCCCTTCGTCGTTCATCTGACATAATGCGTTTTCTACTGACAATCCCTTTACTTTACATAATTCTTCTAAGATAAGAACAGTACTATTCCGTAATTTGCTCTTTATGGTAACTTTCATGTAGGAATTAGGTGGTATAACTAAATCATTGGTGAGATGGGCTGGAAAAACTGATAAATCAGTACTGTTATCTGGGTCACTAATTCTGGAGGATGGGGCTGCTGGTGGGAGTGGATCTATACACTCATCTGTTTGTGTATGTTTGTTTAAGCCTTTAATATTACCAATTCTTTTTGGTTCTCTTTTACTAATCGGTGAGGGCTCTGATGGTATTTCCTCTATGAATTCATTGTCAAAGTCTATTCCATTCATTTGTGGGAGTATAGTTATGTTCTCTGCTCTCATGGATCTTAAGCCCAGTAACATATGAGCTTTAATTGCTAAGTTTTCAACGATATGGAAAAATGCAGAGAATGGTCTTGTAGTCTCTGTGAAACTGATATTTAACCTTATCATACCTTTCACTGTAATTTGTTTTCCATCAACCGTATATAAATCTAAATCAGCTTCTTCCAGAAAAGTTACTTTCTTCTTAATTTTAAGAATTCTATTTATTTCTTCATGTGTTATTAAGTTCACTGGAGAGCCTGTATCTAAAAATAAGGAAACGTTTTGATCCTCACATACAGCTGGTATCAAGATACACTCATTTCCCAACATGCCTCCTATGTGAATTTTAGACTTGTTTTTCTTTACGTTTGTTCGTTTTTTGTCATGACTTGGTCTTCCCCCGATTTGAACATAGACACAATTTTTTCTACTGTTTTGCAGTCACTGGTCCAGTGCCCTTGGTATCTATGATGCCTACAGTAAGGACCAAATCCTTGTGTCTTTTGTCTATCCTCTTTTGCTTTGATAAAGCATTCATACCTTGTGTGTCCTGGTTTTGCACAATAATGACATAGAATAGACCTATCTCTTGAATGTGACCTACGAGGTGACTTTCGATAAGTAGTGTTGTTTATGGCGCGAGACCTGCTCGGGCTGCGTGAAAACTTATGAAACTGCCAGTAGCCTATTGTTTGTGATCGAACCCTCGTCAAGTTTGGTTGTTTGCTCTGCCTGCTTTCGGGTCATGATCGATTTTGTTCTCTGTTTGGGGTCGGTGTAGATGTTTTCACAGTTGATACTGTCTCAGGTACTCTCATTCTACTAGAATGTGCGGGTGTGTCGACCATACCTGCTTTACTGCACTGCATTTCTACCTCGTTCATTAAGTCTAGTAAGCACATGCCTGGGGTGTACGCGATCGTCTTGGCGATCTTAAGGGTCCTATCAGGTAATTTACACAAGGCAGCTACATAACCAATGATGTCCACGACGAGGTCTGGGGACATCTTTCCATCATCTGTTATCCAATTTGAGTTTTCCAAAGTAACTAACATGTTCTTTTGATTGTGGAGACATCAGCAGTTATTTCACTGAGCACATGGTTTGTAGTGTGCTCCCTTACAAGACCTACAATCTTATGTAATTCTGGAATTATACCTGGCAAGAAGTTCATACCTCCAGAAAATTTCTTCAAAAATTCAGTTTAAATTCATCATATGTCCTAACCTTGAGGAACTTGTCAGATCTCAATAAATTGCTTGCTGGACATCTTTCCTTGCTTATGCAAGACGAAAAAATTGCAAATTTCTCTTGTTCATCGAGTATGTGGCGCTTGATGAACATTTGTTCGCACTGACTGACTAATGAAATGACATCAATGCGATTATTTTCTGTGCCAGAAAACTTTGGGGCAGTTTTTTCTTCATGGTAAACGTACACATGAGGTGGGGATGTTAGATCCGCGGTATTTGTTTCGTGATTCATTTTCACTGTTTGCTCTGTTAATTTAACTTGGACTTGTTTATCGTTGTGTGAGGGAATGGTGGAATATATTCGGCCGGAACGGTGAACCCTGTTAAGTGTATTGGCATACGTGTGCAAGTCAGCGACAGTGTCCTCACTTGCTACGTCAGAGGGGGTTTCCCACTCATCATCTGGAACTGACGTATTTGTTTCATGGTCTTTAATTTGTAGTGAGGTTTGTACAAGGGGTGTGTTGCCTTGGTGCTCTCCTAATTGTGAATCTTTTGTTGGAGCTAATTGTGTTTCATCTGGTAATAACGTGGGTGGTGGCAAAAATATCTCTGTCATTAAGATATGGTGATATGAAATATGCCTTTTGTTTAGTTATGTCCTAGCTAAATAGATGAGTAAATGAGTTGTAATAATTGATAGATAGTGAGTGTGTAAGTGTATATATGGAAATAAGTAAAGAAGTTGAATATACCTAATTTTAGCACTGCGAAGAAATGAGTGAATATAATTTCACCCACTTGATACAGATCGGAGAGGCGTGCCGATGCAACTGTCGATTTCGGAAGAAAAATGCAGGGTTGATTGAAGATCTCTTGATAATTCTAGTGCTGTATTGATGGACGATATTACTCCGGAAATTCCATGGCCTTGTGCTTGTGGTGGTTAACAGCTGTCACAGGCAAACCTCAGCATAGAACATCGAATTTCCAACTCAGTACTGTGGAAATAAATGAGTATGAGTAGGAGCTATGTGAATAATGAGTAATGAGTAGTGGATGAGAAGTGCCTGGTGTCAGTCACACGTTGCTTGGGATGGCACCAAGTCAGCAAACTCGTGTTGTGATGTCATCTCAGCACATGGTGACGTCGGCTTCCCACACTGGTAGCTGTGGTGAATAATGAGTAGCGATGTGTAACCCGGGTGAGTAAGTCGCATTATAAATGTGGCTCTAATGTTTTGCTGCGTGTCTTGACCTCTGCGTCAGCGATCGAGGTAGGCGGGAGAGAGTGGTGGGGGTTTGTGTGCTCTGTTCCTTTGGTCTTTCCTCTTCTTTACTTGCTTTGTTTTTTATTCTTCTTGCTGGTTCTTGAAGTTACGTGAAGATTATAGAGTTGTTTTGTAGACTTTTAGGCTATTTGCATTGTAGGCTGTATTTTGTAGGAATTCACTGTAGAACTGAAGCTAATCTTGTAGAGTCTCACCTGCTTTTGTAAAAATTCGCTTTTGATTCGGAGACGATGTCCGTAGTTTCGCTGGCCACCAAATAATGTCATAAAAGACTTTGTAGTAACTTGTAGAGAAGTTTTGTTGTTTAGTTGTCACTCTCGATTTCTTGTAGTAGGAATTAAAGATGAATACAGTGAGTTGATCTTAATTTATTATCTTCAGAGAAATCTAAGTTGAGCAGGGTATGTCTTACAGAGACAATATAATAAGTAAGTCTAGTTGAGCCCCTCTTTCTTGTTCACTCTCTCCACTACCTGTCGGTTCTAATGCTAGCCTCCTTCTGCCTCTCTGCTTCCTAAATTCTGGTGAAACAGGGGTCGTGTCACGTGTGTTACACTGTGGTTGGAAAGTTCCAGAAACCTGTGTGTGAGTATGTGTGTATGTCACTAGGCTTTGTTCGCCTGCTATCTCGCTGACACACTACCTACATCATCCCCTGACTTTGCTACTTCCTATGTATCGTCAACATTTCCTCAGTTAACTTGCAAGATCATTTCCCTTTCCCAGGCTTGCATGGAGCTGTCTATCTATCTATTTATCTATCTATCTATTATGATTTGTAATTATAATATGGACTCATAACATTGCTCGGCCACGCCGCTGAAGGTCCTCCGACAGCAATCATCATTGACATATGCTAATCAATTAGTACATAATATTGATTATAATATTGTATACATATAATATTCATAGTAAATTGCAATGATCCAGTAATATTACATTTTAAACAAGTTGTATACATATTTGAATAAATGCACTAAAGATAAACTATTTAATTGTACTACAGTATGTACGTGGGTTATTGTAGTGAAATGCATACATGCAAGAGGAAAAAAAAATAGTTTAAAATTAAGATTATTGTAAGAGTTATTAATATTTCATTTCAAGTTAATGGTACTGGTTTGCCATAGTTCTATATCATGGGTCATTCTTTTTTGTATATATATATATATATATATATATATATATATATATATATATATATATATATATATATATATATATATATATATATATATATATATATATATATATTTATTTATATATATATAGATAGATAGATGGGTAGATATAATTAATACTATATACAAAATATGTACACTTCATTCAGGGGGGTTAACTTGGATGTTAACTCTCCCCCCACTAAATACTGACTCCAAATTTGCAATTCTTGCATGCATTCTGTGCATTGCGAACAGCAGTACTGCAAATACAATGCAGAAGATTATAAAGACAGTAGGTGCTGGGCTATACACATAATATGGGTTGAACATACTCAAACTCAAATCTTCCCAGGGCTTCATTGTTTCATTGATCTGGTGCATAGTTTCAAACTTAGGTGAAGTCAACTTAATACTTGTGCTCATGTTTAAGTCCATATCAGGCAGTGGGTGGAAATGTTTGTGTGTATGATTGAGGATGGCGTAGTGATTGATGGTGGATAAAGTAGACATGGCTGGTGTAAATACCACACAGTCGTCTGGTGCTATGTATAATCCTGAGGCTGAAGTATGAGATGGTGGTATATCTGGACAGACTATGTAAACTGATGTGTTATGAGTGAAATAAAAAAACTGTGAGTGTCCGATGCATTGATGGTGTACAAGTTTATCTGGAGCAAAAGTGAAGTTGCACAATGATTATGAATATTGTCATTTCTAATGATAGCCATTTGACAAGGGACTGTATCAGTAGGTTGAAACGTGAAAATGTACGCAGGACAAAGATGAACAGGATGTAAGGATGTGCGGCACTTTCGTTCAATCGCTGATTCACTTGCGAAAGTGACAGTGTTCCGTCTCTTGGAGACCATGATGAGTTCGGTGTCTGTGTTGATGTTGATGATGACCAAAGTGTTGTTATTTTTAGAGGGGAAGGGGTGTATTTGGTATACTGTGAACATGTCTTCAGTTATGAATGGTACATGAACTACTACTGATGTTGGTGTTAGTGTTGCTTCTAAATATGGATAATATTGCATGAATTCCCTACTGCGGAACAAAGGCTTCAATTTATGTTTATGTATGCCTTGACTAATTATCTGACGTAGCTCATGAACTGGGAGTAAGTCAATTGTGATCTTGCCATCACCAGCATTCGAAATTCCTTGCATAAGTGCCCTGTAACGATCTCTAGTGTTGTCTAATTGTAGTAGAATCGTGTCTATATGTTCTGTGATGATGGAGAAGTGTTGGAAAAGTGTAATGTTTCCTTCCATTTCATTTATTTTATCTACACTTTCGAGAGCTATGTTTTCTGCCTTTTTCAGATTTTTCACAATTGTCTTCATTGCTGAGTTCTGTCCTGTGATGAATTTATCTTGGTATGTTAGTATCTGAGCTATTTTATTAAATTTGTTGTTTATTTCTTTAAGGTCATCCTCTGTAGCCAATCCAAAGACGTTCCCAAGAACTGCGCCACCCAGGTCGAACAAACCGCGCTTTTGGCGAGTACGTATGATGTTGTTCCTGTCGCTCAATACCTCCATTCCATAAGATGGGAGATCTTGGATCATGATGAGCATAGTTGACTTTGCCTGTTCTAGTTTCCATTTCGCTAACTTCACTATTTCATTCACTTCCTTTGTGTTATGTGCTTGTGAAACATAGCTTCCTATCATGAAGTCCAGGGTTCACATAGGCTTCGCGAGATTGTCTAGATAAGAAGGTAATTCATACAAGTAATCTAGACTTATTTCAGTACTCATGACGTCCTTTACGATTGAAGTTGTGGCCGTTGGAGCTATGAGGCATCCTTGTCGTACTATGTGTTGGGGGTCTAAATGCGCATATCCTCTTGCTATGTACAGGAGAATCCATAGCATAAGTCCCTTCATCGTAACCTACCGAAAAAAAATCTATTAATTTCCTAATATGGTCATGCTGTTGTCGATGATAGTGATGATATGCGTTACGGTTGATTGTTATTTCATTTATAGAAGGAGTTTAAATCGATATTTAATTCTCGTAAATGATGTACTGTAGGTTTTATTGGAACAGTTGCACCTATGTTTGATTGTTTGGTATATGACCTTAATTTCTTTTTGTAATCATTGTTGTTTTCTTGCTTGGTTTCTTGAGGTACGTTCGCCTGTTCGGTTGTATCCGATGCTGAATAAATATTGGATAATTCCCTTGAAACTCGTTTTAAATGGTCAATATGAACTTGTTTCTCTTCGCCAGTGTACAGTGACTTAATTAAAACTTTTTTTTTATGCGAGGAAGAAGGAACCAAAGGCCATGAGCCCGCAGTAACAGTTCCCTCCAAGAGAAAAACAAAATACAATAGAGAGCTAAATTCAAGATCCGATCATTTTGAGATGCCTGGACACACTGCATTTGAAAGACTTTTATGTTAATTACTCTGTATGGGCCCTCAAATTTTGGGGATAATTTATTGTCTCTCGTATGAATGATACCATAAACAATGTCTCCTAAGCTGATAGGTGAATCTCTTGCCTTCTTGTTAAATGCCTCCGTCATTTCTTCCTTGGACATCGTTAATTGTTTTTTGACTCTTTTGTGTATGTCCTGCAATTCACGTAAACGGAGTTTAGAGTAATCATCGTAATTGTATATGGGCAGACTGTCACCTTCTAGGAGCTCATATGGTAGTTTTTTATCTGTCCCATATATAATGAAATGTGGTGTGTCACCTATGGATTTATTTATAGATCCATTAATTGAGGCTTCTACTCTGGGAATCCAATCATCCCAGCTTGCATAATTTTCACTGAGAATGTGTCGCAGCACATCTAATACTTTTTTGTTTTGTCTCTCTACTAACCCATTCGATGCTGGGTGATAGGCTAAAACGTTAACCTTTTTGATGTTGTATTGTTTACATATTTCTTGTAAGATCTCAGAATTAAATTCTCCTCCATTATCACTTATTAGTACCTATGGGGTAGTAAAGCGACGTATCACATTATCTGTTATTGCCTTTGCTACTGTCTCTGCTGTCTTATCTTTAATTGGAGCTAAAATGACATAACGGGAAAAATGATCCGTTGCTACGAATAGGTATAGGTTATTATTGTATGATAATGGCATCTTGAGTAAATCAACAGCGACAACGTCCCATGCTTGATGTGGTACAGGGTAATTACCCATCGGTGCTGGTGTGATTGGGTATCCTTTGTGTTTTGCACATGATTCGCATCTGTCTATATGATTATTTATATCTTTTCGTAATGGGCTTGTTTGAATGTCTTATCCTTTCCAGGATGTCCTGCATGTGGGCTATCGTGTATCGTTCGTAATACGTGGGGTATCATGTCATTAGGTACTACCAACTGGTTAGTATTTCTTTGGCGTTTTGGTTGTTTAGAGTTAATCTTGCATAATGTATTATTGACCATTGTGAATTGTTCGAGTGGTACATGCAGTTTGGGTAATTGTATGTCATCTCCACTTTCTAACTTGTATATAACTTTAGACCATATTGGGTCAAGTCTTTGTGCTTTTGCGATATCCTCGTGGTTTGGGATATTACCTTTGAGATCTAATGCCGCGACCTGAATTGTGTTCGGGTTCCTAGATAATGCGTCAGCTACTATGTTCATTTTACCTTGTATATAATGAATTAGTACATTGTAGTTTTCAACTGTACATTTCCATCTTGCTCTCCTCCCAGAAAGGAGTTTTTCTTTAAACATACCCACTAGTGGTTTATGGTCGGTGAATAAGTGGTTTTCGTAACCATATACCAAATCTCGAAACTTTTGTCATGCAAAAACCACTGCAAGTGCTTCTAAGTCTGTAGTGCAATAATTTTTCTCTGCACCTCTTGTTTGTCTGCTGGCAAATGTAATTGGTTGATTTTTTCCTCTTTTATCTTCCTGCATCAGTACAGCCCCTAATCCTTTAACTGATGCATCTGTACAAATAAGAAATGATTTTGTGTAATTTGGATATGCTAAACAAGGTGCATTTGTTAGTTTAATTTGTAGATTGTTAAATACCCTTTTTTGTTCTTCTTCCCATTGGAATATAGCATCTTTTTTGAGTAGTTGGAATAGAGGAAAGGCTATATGAGAGAATTGTGGTACGAATGATGTATAATACACAGCCAGACCTAAAAATTGTCTAACTTCGTCAGTCGTTGTGGGTTCAGAAAAATCTGTCACTGCCTGTATTTTGTCATCAGTGGTGTGAATACCATTAGAACTTAATATGTGGAATAAGAAATTTATTTCCTTAAAGCAAAATTTGCATTTAGAAAGCTTAATTTTTAAACCAGCATCACTAAGCTTTTGTAAGAGTAAGTCTAATTTCCTGAGATGATCCTTAATATTCTTCGTTGCGATTATAATATCGTCAAGGTAAACAAATAATCCTTGTCCTAAAATTCCGGACAATACGTAATTCATAAGACGCTGGAATGTGCCTGGGGCTGTCCTCAGTCCCATCGGCATCCTTGTATATTGGTAATGGCCTCTGTTTGTGGAAAAGGCAGTGTATTTACGTGACTCCTCCGAAACCTTGTATCTGATAATAGCCGTTTAGGAGATCGATGGTTGAGAATATGTTATTCTCAGGTCCAATATTCTATTGGACGTCACTTAGCAATGGCATATGAAATCGGTCTGGGATTGTGTGATTGTTTAGTTTACGGTAATCTACTACTGCACGCATTTCTCCATTTCGTTTGGGCACGAAGAATAATGGGGCATTCCACGGGGAGACTGAAGGCTCAATAATTCCAAGTTTTAACATTTCATCGACATACTGATTTGCAAGTGTACGTTGGGAGTGTGGGATGCGGTAAGCTGGTACGAAAATTGGTGGTGTTTCTGGGTGCACATTAATCATGTGATTAATCAGGTTAGTACACCCTAATTGTTCTCCGGGTAATGCTACGGTGTCCCTGTGTGTTTCCAGCAGGGTTAACAAATCATTTTCTTCATCAAATTCACCTGAGTGAATTAAATTCTCTTATATGCTTTCTCTATCCGTAGATTTTATCTCACTTGTCACTCCAGCTATAACTATTTCCTTCACAGGGGCCGGACATTTTTCAGTATTAACTATGCAAGTCCCCTTTTTCAACTGAACTTCCTCATTCATGTGATTAATTATGAATATCTGAGTTTGCCCTTCGTCGTTCATCTGACATAATGCGTTTTCTACTGACAATCCCTTTACTTTACATAATTCTTCTAAGATAAGAACAGTACTATTCCGTAATTTGCTCTTTATGGTAACTTTCATGTAGGAATTAGGTGGTATAACTAAATCATTGGTGAGATGGGCTGGAAAAACTGATAAATCAGTACTGTTATCTGGGTCACTAATTCTGGAGGATGGGGCTGCTGGTGGGAGTGGATCTATACACTCATCTGTTTGTGTATGTTTGTTTAAGCCTTTAATATTACCAATTCTTTTTGGTTCTCTTTTACTAATCAGTGAGGGCTCTGATGGTATTTCCTCTATGAATTCATTGTCAAAGTTTATTCCATTCATTTGTGGGAGTACAGTTATGTTCTCTGTTCTCATGGATCTGAAGCCCAGTAACATATGAGCTTTAATTGCTAAGTTTTCAACGATATGGAAAAATGCAGAGAATGGTCTTGTAGTCTCTGTGAAACTGATATTTAACCTTATCATACCTTTCACTGTAATTTGTTTTCCATCAACCGTATATAAATCTAAATCAGCTTCTTCCAGAAAAGTTACTTTCTTCTTAATTTTAAGAATTCTATTTATTTCTTCATGTGTTATTAAGTTCACTGGAGAGCCTGTATCTAAAAATAAGGAAACGTTTTGATCCTCACATACAGCTGGTATCAAGATACACTCATTTCCCAACATGCCTCCTATGTGAATTTTAGACTTGTTTTTCTTTACGTTTGTTCGTTTTTTGTCATGACTTGGTCTTCCCCCGATTTGAACATAGACACAATTTTTTCTACTGTTTTGCAGTCACTGGTCCAGTGCCCTTGGTATCTATGATGCCTACAGTAAGGACCAAATCCTTGTGTCTTTTGTCTATCCTCTTTTGCTTTGATAAAGCATTCATACCTTGTGTGTCCTGGTTTTGCACAATAATGACATAGAATGGACCTATCTCTTGACTGTGACCTACGAGGTGACTTCCCATAAGTAGTGTTGTTTATGGCGCGAGACCTGCTCGGGCTGCGTGAAAACTTATGAAACTGCCTGTAGCCTGGTGTTTGTGATCGAACCCTCGTCAAGTTTGGTTGTTTGCTCTGCCTGCTTTCGGGTCGTGATCGATTTTGTTCTCTGTTTGGGGTCGGTGTAGATGTTTTCACAGCTGATACTGTCTCAGGTACTCTCATTCTACTAGAATGTGCGGGTGTGTCGACCATACCTGCTTTACTGCACTGCATTTCTACCTCGTTCATTAAGTCTAGTAAGCACATGCCTGGGGTGTACGCGATCGTCTTGGCGATCTTAAGGGTCCTATCAGGTAATTTACACAAGGCAGCTACATAACCAATGATGTCCACGACGAGGTCTGGGGACATCTTTCCATCATCTGTTATCCAATTTGAGTTTTCCAAAGTAACTAACATGTTCTTTTGATTGTGGAGACATCAGCAGTTATTTCACTGAGCACATGGTTTGTAGTGTGCTCCCTTACAAGACCTACAATCTTATGTAATTCTGGAATTATACCTGGCAAGAAGTTCATACCTCCAGAAAATTTCTTCAAAAATTCAGTTTTAAATTCATCATATGTCCTAACCTTGAGGAACTTGTCAGATCTCAATAAATTGCTTGCTGGACATCTTTCCTGGCTTATGCAAGATGAAAAAATGGCAATTTTCTCTTGTTCATCGAGTATGTGGCGCTTGATGAACATTTGTTCGCACTGACTGACTAATGAAATGACATCAATGCGATCATTTTCTGTGCCAGAGAATTTTGGGGCAGTTTTATCTTCATGGTAAACGTACACATGAGGTGGGGATGTTAGATCCGCGGTATTTGTTTCGTGATTCATTTTCACTGTTTGCTCTGTTAATTTAACTTGGACTTGTTTATCGTTGTGTGAGGGAATGGTGGAATATATTCGGCCGGAACGGTGAACCCTGTTAAGTGTATTGGCATACGTGTGGAACTCAGTGACAGTGTCCTCACTTCCTACGTCAGAGAGGGTTTCCCACTCAACATCTGGAACTGACGTATTTGTTTCAAGGTCTTTAATTTGTAGTGAGATTTGTACAAGGGGTGTGTTGCCTTGGTGCTCTCCTAATTGTGAATCTTTTGTTGGAGCTAATTGTGTTTCATCTGGTAATAACGTGGGTGGTGGCAAAAATATCCCTGTCATTAAGATATGGTGATATTAAATACACCTTTTTTTTTAGTTATGTAGTAGGTAAATAGATAAGTATATGAGTTGTAATAAATGATAGATAGTGTGTGTATAAGTGTATATATGGAAATAAGTAAAGAAGTTGAATATACCTAATTTTATCACTGAGAAGAAATGAGTAAGTATAATTTCACCCACTTGATACAGATCGGAGAGGCGTGTCGATGCAACTGTCGATCTCGGAAGAAAAATGCAGGGTTGATTGAAGATCTCTTGATAATTCTAGTGCTGTATTGATGGACGATATTACTCCGGAAATTCCATGGCCTTGTGCTTGTGGTGGTTAACAGCTGTCACAGGCAAACCTCAGCATAGAACATCGAATTTCCAACTCAATACTGTGGAAATAAATGAGTATGAGTAGGAGCTATGTGAATAATGAGTAATGAGTAGTGGATGAGAAGTGCCTGGTGTCAGTCACACGTTGCTTGGCATGGCCCTAAGTCAGCAAACTCGTGTTGTGATGTCATCTCAGCACATGGTGACGTCGGCTTCCCACACTGGTAGCTGTGGTGAATACTGAGTAGCGATGTGTAACCTGGGTGAAGAAAGGTGAGTAAGTCGCATTATAAATGTGGCTCTAGTGTTTTGCTGCGTGTCTTGACCTCTGCGTCAGCGATGGAGGTAGGCGGGAGAGAGTGGTGGGGGTTTGTGTGCTTGTTGCTTTGGTCTTTCCTCTTCTTTACTTGCTTTGTTTTTTATTCTTCTTGCTGGTTCTTGAAGTTACGTGAAGATTATAGAGTTGTTTTGTAGACTTGTAGGCTATTTGCATTGTAGGCTGTATTTTGTAGGAATTCACTGTAGAACTGAAGCTAATCTTGTAGAGTCTCACCTGCTTTTGTAGAAATTCGCTTTTGATTCGGAGACGATGTCCGTAGTTTCGCTGGCCACCAAATAATGTCATAAAAGACTTTGTAGTAACTTGTAGAGAAGTTTTGTTGTTTAGTTGTCACTCTCGATTTCTTGTAGTAGGAATTAAAGATGAATACAGTGAGTTGATCTTAATTTATTATCTTCAGAGAAATCTAAGTTGAGCAGGGTATGTCTTACAGAGACAATATAATAAGTAAGTCTAGTTGAGCCCCTCTTTCTTGTTCACTCTCTCCACTACCTGTCGGTTCTAATGCTAGCCTCCTTCTGCCTCTCTGCTTCCTAAATTCTGGTGAAACAGGGGTCGTGTCACGTGTGTTACACTGTGGTTGGAAAGTTCCAGAAACCTGTGTGTGAGTATGTGTGTATGTCACTAGGCTTTGTTCGCCTGCTATCTCGCTGACACACTACCTACATCATCCCCTGACTTTGCTACTTCCTATGTATCATCAACATTTCCTCAGTTAACTTGCAAGATCATTTCCCTTTCCCAGGCTTGCATGGAGCTGTCTATCTATCTATTTATCTATCTATCTATTATGATTTGTAATTATAATATGGACTCATAACATTGCTCGGCCACGCCGCTGAAGGTCCTCCGACAGCAATCATCATTGACATATGCTAATCAATTAGTACATAATATTGATTATAATATTGTATACATATAATATTCATAGTAAATTGCAATGATCCAGTAATATTACATTTTAAACAAGTTGTATACATATTTGAATAAATGCACTAAAGATAAACTATTTAATTGTACTACAGTATGTACGTGGGTTATTGTAGTGAAATGCATACATGCAAGAGGAAAAAAAAAATAGTTTAAAATTAAGATTATGGTAAGAGTTATTAATATTTCATTTAAAGTTAATGGTACTGGTATGCCATACTTCTATATCATGGGTCATTCTTTTTTGTATATATATATATATATATATATATATATATATATATATATATTTATTTATATATATATATGTAAATAAAAAATTAATACTATATACAAAATATGTACACTTCATTCAGAGGGGTTAACTTGGATGTTAACTCTCCCCCCACTAAATACTGACTCCAAATTTGTAAATTCTTGCATGCATTCTGTGCATTGCGAACAGCAGTACTGCAAATACAATGCAGAAGAATATAAAGACAGTAGGTGCTGGGCTATACACATAATATGGGTTGAACATACTCAAACTCAAATCTTCCCAGGGCTTCATTGTTTCATTCATCTGGTGCATAGTTTCAAACTTAGGTGAAGGCAACTTAATACTTGTGCTCATGTTTAAGTCCATATCAGGCAGTGGGTGGAAATGTTTGTGTGTATGATTGAGGATGGCGTAGTGATTGATGGTGGATAAAGTAGACATGGCTGGTGTAAATACCACACAGTCGTCTGGTGCTATGTATAATCCTGAGGCTGAAGTATGAGATGGTGGTATATCTGGACAGACTATGTAAACTGATGTGTTATGAGTGAAATAAAAAAACTGTGAGTGTCCGATGCATTCATGGTATACAAGTTTATCTGGAGCAAAAGTGAAGTTGCAATGATTATGAATATTGTCATTTCTGATGATAGCCATTTCACAAGGGACTGTATCAGTAGGCTGAAACGTGAAAATGTACGCAGGACAAAGATGAACAGCATGTAAGGATGTTTGGCACTTTCGTTCAATCGCTGATTCACTTGCGAAAGTGACAGTGTTCCGTCTCTTGGAGACCATGATGAGTTCGGTGTCTGTGTTGATGTTGATGATGACCAAAGTGTTGTTCTTTTTAGAGAGGAAGGGGTGTATTTGGTATACTGTGAACATGTCTTCAGTTATGAATGGTACATAAACTACTACTGATGTTGGTGTTAGTGTTGCTTCTAAATATGGATAATATTGCATGAATTCCCTACTGCGGAACAAAGGTTTTAATTTATGTTTATATATGCCTTGACTAATTATCTGACGTAGGTCATGAACTGGGAGTAAGTCAATTGTGATCTTGCTATCACCAGCATTCGAAATTCCTTGCATAAGTGCCCTGTAACGATCTCTAGTGTTGTCTAATTGTAGTAGAATCGTGTCTATATGTTATGTGATGATGGAGAAGTGTTGGAAAAGTGTAATGTTTCCTTCCATTTCATTTATTTTATCTACACTTTCGAGAGCTATGTTTTCTGCCTTTTTCAGATTTTTCACAATTGTCTTCATTGCTGAGTTCTGTCCTGTGATGAATTTATCTTGGTATGTTAGTATCTGAGCTATTTTATTAAATTTGTTGTTTATTTCTTTAAGGTCATCCTCTGTAGCCAATCCAAAGACGTTCCCAAGAACTGCACCACCCAGGTCAAACAAACCGTGCATTTGGCGAGTACGTATGATGTTGTTCCTGTCGCTCAATACCTCCATTCCATAAGATGGGAGATCTTGGATCATGATGAGCATAGTTGACTTTGCCTGTTCTAGTTTCCATTTCGCTAACTTCACTATTTCATTCACTTCCTTTGTGTTATGTGCTTGTGAAACATAGCTTCCTATCATGAAGTCCAGGGTTCACATAGGCTTCGCGAGATTGTCTAGATAAGAAGGTAATTCATACAAGTAATCTAGACTTATTTCAGTACTCATGACGTCCTTTACGATTGAAGTCGTGGCCGTTGGAGCTATGAGGCATCCTTGTCGTACTATGTGTTGGGGGTCTAAATGCGCATATCCTCTTGTTATGTAGAGGAGAATCCATAGCATAAGTCCCTTCATCGTAACCTACCGAAAAAAAAATCTATTAATTTCCTAATATGGTCATGCTGTGGTCGATGATAGTGATGATATGCGTTACGGTTGATTGTTATTTCATTTATAGAAGGAGTTTAAATCGATATTTAATTCTCGTAAATGATGTACTGTAGGTTTTATTGGAACAGTTGCACCTATGTTTGATTGTTTGGTATATGACCTTAATTTCTTTTTGTAATCATTGTTGTTTTCTTGCTTGGTTTCTTGAGGTACGTTCGCCTGTTCGGTTGTATCCGATGCTGAATAAATATTGGATAATTCCCTTGAAACTCGTTTTAAATGGTCAATATGAACTTGTTTCTCTTCGCCAGTGTACAGTGACTTAATTAAAACTTTTTTTTTAATGCGAGGAAGAAGGAACCAAAGGCCATGAGCCCGCAGTAACAGTTCCCTCCAAGAGAAAAACAAAATACAATAGAGAGCTAAATTCAAGATCCGATCATTTTGAGATGCCTGGACACACTGCATTTGAAAGACTTTTATGTTAATTACTCTGTATGGGCCCTCAAATTTTGGGGATAATTTATTGTCTCTCGTATGAATGATACCATAAACAATGTCTCCTAAGTTGATAGGTGAATCTCTTGCCTTCTTGTTAAATGCCTCCGTCATTTCTTCCTTGGACATCGTTAATTGTTTTTTGACTCTTTTGTGTATGTCCTGCAATTCACGTAAACGGAGTTTAGAGTAATCATCGTAATTGTATATGGGCAGACTGTCACCTTCTAGGAGCTCATATGGTAGTTTTTTATCTGTCCCATATATAATGAAATGTGGTGTGTCACCTATGGATTTATTTATAGATCCATTAATTGAGGCTTCTACTCTGGGAATCCAATCATCCCAGCTTGCATAATTTTCACTGAGAATGTGTCGCAGCACATCTAATACTTTTTTGTTTTGTCTCTCTACTAACCCATTCGATGCTGGGTGATAGGCTAAAACGTTAACCTTTTTGATGTTGTATTGTTTACATATTTCTTGTAAGATCTCAGAATTAAATTCTCCTCCATTATCACTTATTAGTACCTATGGGGTAGTAAAGCGACGTATCACATTATCTGTTATTGCCTTTGCTACTGTCTCTGCTGTCTTATCTTTAATTGGAGCTAAAATGACATAACGGGAAAAATGATCCGTTGCTACGAATAGGTATAGGTTATTATTGTATGATAATGGCATCTTGAGTAAATCAACAGCGACAACGTCCCATGGTTGATGTGGTACAGGGTAATTACCCATCGGTGCTGGTGTGATTGGGTATCCTTTGTGTTTTGCACATGATTCGCATCTGTCTATATGATTGTTTATATCTTTTCGTAATGGGCTTGTTTGAATGTCTTATCCTTTCCAGGATGTCCTGCATGTGGGCTATCGTGTATCGTTCGTAATACGTGGGGTATCATGTCATTAGGTACTACCAACTGGTTAGTATTTCTTTGGCGTTTTGGTTGTTTAGAGTTAATCTTGCATAATGTATTATTGACCATTGTGAATTGTTCGAGTGGTACATGCAGTTTGGGTAATTGTATGTCATCTCCACTTTCTAACTTGTATATAACTTTAGACCATATTAGGTCAAGTCTTTGTGGTTTTGCGATATCCTCGTGGTTTGGGATATTACCTTTGAGATCTAATGCCGCGACCTGAATTGTGTTCGGGTTCCTAGATAATGCGTCAGCTACTATGTTCATTTTACCTTGTATATAATGAATTAGTACATTGTAGTTTTCAACTGTACATTTCCATCTTGCTCTCCTCCCAGAAAGGAGTTTTTCTTTAAACATACCCACTAGTGGTTTATGGTCGGTGAATAAGTGGATTTCGTAACCATATACCAAATCTCGAAACTTTTGTCATGCAAAAACCACTGCAAGTGCCTCTAAGTCTGTAGTGCAATAATTTTTCTCTGCACCTCTTGTTTGTCTGCTGGCAAATGTAATTGGTTGATTTTTTCCTCTTTTATCTTCCTGCATCAGTACAGCCCCTAATCCTTTAACTGATGCGTCTGTACAAATAAGAAATGATTTTGTGTAATTTGGATATGCTAAACAAGGTGCATTTGTTAGTTTAATTTGTAGATTGTTAAATGCCCTTTTTTGTTCTTCTTCCCATTGGAATATAGCATCTTTTTTGAGTAGTTGGAATAGAGGAAAGGCTATATGAGAGAATTGTGGTACGAATGACCTATAGTACCCAGCCAGACCTAAAAATTGTCTAACTTCGTCAGTCGTTGTGGGTTCAGAAAAATCTCTCACTGCCTGTATTTTGTCATCAGTGGTGTGAATACCATTAGAACTTAATTTGTGGCCTAAGAAATTTATTTCCTTAAAGCAAAATTTGCATTTAGAAAGCTTAATTTTTAAACCAGCATCACTAAGCTTTTGTAAGAGTAAGTCTAATTTCCTGAGATGATCCTTAATATTCTTCGTTGCGATTATAATATCGTCAAGGTAAACAAATAATCCTTGTCCTAAAATTCCGGACAATACGTAATTCATAAGACGCTGGAATGTGCCTGGGGCTGTCCTCAGTCCCATCGGCATCCTTGTATATTGGTAATGGCCTCTGTTTGTGGAAAAGGCAGTGTATTTACGTGACTCCTCCGAAACCTTGTATCTGATAATAGCCGTTTAGGAGATCGATGGTTGAGAATATGTTATTCTCAGGTCCAATATTCTGTAGAACGTCGCTTAGCAATGGCATGGGAAATCGGTCTGGGATTGTGTGATTGTTTAGTTTACGGTAATCTACTACCGCACGCATTTCTCCATTTCGTTTGGGCACGAAGAATAATGGGGCATTCCACGGGGAGACTGAAGGCTCAATAATTCCAAGTTTTAACATTTCATCGACATACTGATTTGCAAGTGTACGTTGGGAGTGTGGGATGCGGTAAGCTGGTACGAAAATTGGTGGTGTTTCTGGGTGCACATTAATCATGTGATTAATCAGGTTAGTACACCCTAATTGTTCTCCGGGTAATGCTACGGTGTCCCTGTGTGTTTCCAGCAGGGTTAACAAATCATTTTCTTCATCAAATTCACCTGAGTGAATTAAATTCTCTTATATGCTTTCTCTATCCGTAGATTTTATCTCACTTGTCACTCCAGCTATAACTATTTCCTTCACAGGGGCCGGACATTTTTCAGTATTAACTATGCAAGTCCCCTTTTTCAACTGAACTTCCTCATTCATGTGATTAATTATGAATATCTGAGTTTGCCCTTCGTCGTTCATCTGACATAATGCGTTTTCTACTGACAATCCCTTTACTTTACATAATTCTTCTAAGATAAGAACAGTACTATTCCGTAATTTGCTCTTTATGGTAACTTTCCTGTAGGAATTAGGTGGTATAACTAAATCATTGGTAAGATGGGCTGGAAAAACTGATAAATCAGTACTGTTATCTGGGTCACTAATTCTGGAGGATGGGGCTGCTGGTGGGAGTGGATCTATACACTCATCTGTTTGTGTATGTTTGTTTAAGCCTTTAATATTACCAATTCTTTTTGGTTCTCTTTTACTAATCGGTGAGGGCTCTGATGGTATTTCCTCTATGAATTCATTGTCAAAGTTTATTCCATTCATTTGTGGGAGTACAGTTATGTTCTCTGTTCTCATGGATCTGAAGCCCAGTAACATATGAGCTTTAATTGCTAAGTTTTCAACGATATGGAAAAATGCAGAGAATGGTCTTGTAGTCTCTGTGAAACTGATATTTAACCTTATCATACCTTTCACTGTAATTTGTTTTCCATCAACCGTATATAAATCTAAATCAGCTTCTTCCAGAAAAGTTACTTTCTTCTTAATTTTAAGAATTCTATTTATTTCTTCATGTGTTATTAAGTTCACTGGAGAGCCTGTATCTAAAAATAAGGAAACGTTTTGATCCTCACATACAGCTGGTATCAAGATACACTCATTTCCCAATATGCCTCCTATGTGAATTTTAGATTTGTTTCTCTTTACGTTTGTTCGTTTTTTGTCATGACTTGCTCTTCCCCCGATTTGAACATAGACACAAATTTTTCTACTGTTTTGCAGTCACTGGTCCAGTGCCCTTAGTATCTATCATGCCTACAGAAAGGACCAAATCCTTGTGTCTTTTGTCTATCCTCTTTTGCTTTGATAAAACATTCATACCTCGTGTGTCCTGGTTTTGCACAATAATGACATAGAATGGACCTATCTCTTGACTGTGACCTACGAGGTGACTTCCCATAAGTAGTTTTGTTTATGGTGCGAGACCTGCTCGGGCTGCGTGAAAACTTATGAAACTGCCTGTAGCCTGGTGTTTGTGATCGAACCCTCGTCAAGTTTGGTTGTTTGCTCTGCCTGCTTTCGGGTCGTGATCGATTTTGTTCTCTGTTTGGGGTCGGTGTAGATGTTTTCACAGCTGATACTGTCTCAGGTACTCTCATTCTACTAGAATGTGCGGGTGTGTCGACCATACCTGCTTTACTGCACTGCATTTCTACCTCGTTCATTAAGTCTAGTAAGCACATGCCTGGGGTGTACGCGATCGTCTTAGCGATCTTAAGGGTCCTATCAGGTAATTTACACAAGGCAGCTACATAACCAATGATGTCCACGACGAGGTCTAGGGACATCTTTCCATCATCTGTTATCCAATCTGAGTTTTCCAAAGTAATTAACATGTTCTTTTGATTGTGAAGACATCAGCAGTTATTTCACTGAGCACATGGTTTGTAGTGTGCTCCCTTACAAGACCTACAATCTTATGTAATTCTGGAATTATACCTGGCAAGAAGTTCATACCTCCAGAAAATTTCTTCAAAAATTCAGTTTAAATTCATCATATGTCCTAACCTTGAGGAACTTGTCAGATCTCAATAAATTGCTTGCTGGACATCTTTCCTTGCTTATGCAAGACGAAAAAATGGCAAATTTCTCTTGTTCATCGAGTATGTGGCGCTTGATGAACATTTGTTCGCACTGACTGAATAATGAAATGACATCAATGCGATTATTTTCTGTGCCAGAGAATTTTGGGGCAGTTTTATCTTCATGGTAAACGTACACATGAGGTGGGGATGTTAGATCCGCGGTATTTGTTTCGTGATTCATTTTCACTGTTTGCTCTGTTAATTTAACTTGGACTTGTTTATCGTTGTGTGAGGGAATGGTGGAATATATTCGGCCGGAACGGTGAACCCTGTTAAGTGTATTGGCATACGTGTGCAAGTCAGCGACAGTGTCCTCACTTGCTACGTCAGAGGGGGTTTCCCACTCATCATCTGGAACTGACGTATTTGTTTCATGGTCTTTAATTTGTAGTGAGGTTTGTACAAGGGGTGTGTTGCCTTGGTGCTCTCCTAATTGTGAATCTTTTGTTGGAGCTAATTGTGTTTCATCTGGTAATAACGTGGGTGGTGGCAAAAATATCCCTGTCATTAAGATATGGTGATATGAAATACGCCTTTTGTTTAGTTATGTCCTAGCTAAATAGATGAGTAAATGAGTTGTAATAAATGATAGATAGTGAGTGTATAAGTGTATATATGGAAATAAGTAAAGAAGTTGAATATACCTAATTTTAGCACTGAGAAGAAATGAGTAAGTATAATTTCACCCACTTGATACAGATCGGAGAGGCGTGTCGATGCAACTGTCGATCTCGGAAGAAAAATGCAGGGTTGATTGAAGATCTCTTGATAATTCTAGTGCTGTATTGATGGACGATATTACTCCGGAAATTCCATGGCCTTGTGCTTGTGGTGGTTAACAGCTGTCACAGGCAAACCTCAGCATAGAACATCGAATTTCCAACTCAGTACTGTGGAAATAAATGAGTATGAGTAGGAGCTATGTGAATAATGAGTAATGAGTAGTGGATGAGAAGTGCCTGGTGTCAGTCACACGTTGCTTGGGATGGCACCAAGTCAGCAAACTCGTGTTGTGATGTCATCTCAGCACATGGTGACGTCGGCTTCCCACACTGGTAGCTGTGGTGAATAATGAGTAGCGATGTGTAACCCGGGTGAAGAAAGGTGAGTAAGTCGCATTATAAATGTGGCTCTAGTGTTTTGCTGCGTGTCTTGACCTCTGCATCAGCGATCGAGGTAGGCGGGAGAGAGTGGTGGGGGTTTGTGTGCTCTGTTCCTTTGGTCTTTCCTCTTCTTTACTTGCTTTGTTTTTTATTCTTCTTGCTGGTTCTTGAAGTTACGTGAAGATTATAGAGTTGTTTTGTAGACTTTTAGGCTATTTGCATTGTAGGCTGTATTTTGTAGGAATTCACTGTAGAACTGAAGCTAATCTTGTAGAGTCTCACCTGCTTTTGTAAAAATTCGCTTTTGATTCGGAGACGATGTCCGTAGTTTCGCTGGCCACCAAATAATGTCATAAAAGACTTTGTAGTAACTTGTAGAGAAGTTTTGTTGTTTAGTTGTCACTCTCGATTTCTTGTAGTAGGAATTAAAGATGAATACAGTGAGATGATCTTAATTTATTATCTTCACAGAAATCTAAGTTGAGCAGGGTATGTCTTACAGAGACAATATAATAAGTAAGTCTAGTTGAGCCCCTCTTTCTTGTTCACTCTCTCCACTACCTGTCGATTCTAATGCTAGCCTCCTTCTGCCTCTCTGCTTCCTAAATTCTGGTGAAACAGGGGTCATGTCACGTGTGTTACACTGTGGTTGGACAGTTCAAGAAACCTGTGTGTGAGTATGTGTGTATGTCACTAGGCTTTGTTCGCCTGCTATCTCGCTGACACACTACCTACATCATCCCCTGACTTTGCTACTTCCTATGTATCATCAACATTTCCTCAGTTAACTTGCAAGATCATTTCCCTTTCCCAGGCTTGCATGAAGCTGTCTATCTATCTATTTATCTATCTATCTATTATGATTTGTAATTATAATATTGACTCATAACATTGCTCGGCCACGCCGCTGAAGGTCCTCCGATAGCAATCATCATTGACATATGCCAATCAATTAGTACATAATATTGATTATAATATTGTATACATTTAATATTCATAGTAAATTGCAATGACCCAGTAATATTACATTTTAAACAAGTTGTATACATATTTGAATAAATGCACTAAAGATAAACTGTTTAATTGTACTACAGTATGTACGTGGGTTATTGTATTGAAATGCATACATGGAAGAGGAAAAAAAAAAGTTTAAAATTAAGATTATTGTAAGAGTTATTAATATTTCATTTCAAGTTAATGGTACTGGTATGCCATACTTCTATATGATGGGTCATTCTTTTTTGCATATATATATATATATATATATATATATATATATATATATATATATATATATATATATATATATATATATATATATATAAAATTAATACTATATACAAAATATGTACACTTCATTCAGGGGGGTTAACTTGGATGTTAACTCTCCCCCCACTAAATACTGACTCCAAATTTGTAAATTCTTGCATGCATTCTTTGCATTGCGAACAGCAGTACTGCAAATACAATGCAGAAGAATATAAAGGCAGTAGGTGCTGGCCTATACACATAATATGGGTTGAACATACTCTAACTCAAATCTTCCCAGGGCTTCATTGTTTCATTCATCTGGTGCATAGTTTCAAACTTAGGTGAAGTCAACTTAATACTTGTGCTCATGTTTAAGTCCATATTAGGCAGTGGGTGGAAATGTTTGTGTGCATGATTGAGGATGACGTAGTGATTGATGGTGGATAAAGTAGACATGGCTGGTGTAAATACCACACAGTCATCTGGTGCTATGTATAGTCCTGAGATTGTGGTATATCTGGACAGACTATGTAAACTGATGTGTTATGAGTGAAATAAAAAAACTGTGAGTGTCCGATGCATTGATGGTGTACAAGTTTATCTGGAGCAAAAGTGAAGTTGCAGTGATTATGAATATTGTCATTTCTGATGATAGCCATTTCACAAGGGACTGTATCAGTAGGTTGAAACGTGAAAATGTACGCAGGACAAAGATGAACAGCATGTAAGGATGGGCGGCACTTTCGTTCAATCGCTGTTTCACTTGCGAAAGTGACAGTGTTCCGTCTCTTGGAGACCATGATGAGTTCGGTGTCTGTGTTGATGTTGATGATGACCAAAGTGTTGTTATTTTAAGAGAGGAAGGGGTGTATTTGGTATACTGTGAACATGTCTCCAGTTATGAATGGTACATAAACTACTACTGATGTTGGTGTTAGTTTTGCTTCTAAATATGGATAATATTGCACGAATTCCCTACTGAGGAACAAAGGCTTCAATTTATGTTTATGTATGCCTTGACTAATTATCTGACGTACCTCATGAACTGGGAGTAAGTCAATTGTGATCTTTGTGTCACCAGCATTCGAAATTCCTTGCAAAAGTGCCCTGTAACGATCTCTAGTGTTGTCTAATTGTAGTAGAATCGTGTCTATATGTTATGTGATGATGGAGAAGTGTTGGAAAAGTGTAATGTTTCCTTCCATTTCATTTATTTTATCTACACTTTCGAGAGCTATGTTTTCTGCCTTTTTCAGATTTTTCACAATTGTCTTCATTGCTGAGTTCTGTCCTGTGATGAATTTATCTTGGTATGTTAGTATCTGAGCTATTTTATTAAATTTGTTGTTTATTTCTTTAAGGTCATCCTCTGTAGCCAATCCAAAGACGTTCCCAAGAACTGCGCCACCCAGGTCGAACAAACCGTGCTATTGGTGAGTACGTATGATGTTGTTCCTGTCGCTCAATACCTCCATTCCATAAGATGGGAGATCTTGGATCATGATGAGCATAGTTGACTTTGCCTGTTCTAGTTTCCATTTCGCTAACTTCACTATTTCATTCACTTCCTTTGTGTTATGTGCTTGTGAAACATAGCTTCCTATCATGAAGTCCAGGGTTCACATAGGCTTCGCAAGATTGTCTAGATAAGAAGGTAATTCATATAAGTAATCTAGACTTATTTCAGTACTCATGACGTCCTTTCCGATTGAAGTCGTGGCTGTTGGAGCTATGAGGCATCCTTGTCGTACTATGTGTTGGGGGTCTAAATACGCATATCCTCTTGTTATGTACAGGAGAATCCATAGCATAAGTCCCTTCATCGTAACCTACCGAAAAAAAATCTATTAATTTCCTAATATGGTCATGCTGTGGTCGATGATAGTGATGATATGCGTTACGGTTGATTGTTATTTAATTTATAGAAGGAGTTTAAATCGATATTTAATTCTCATAAATGATGTACTGTAGGTTTTATTGGAACAGTTGCACCTATGTTTGATTGTTTGGTATATGACCTTAATTTCTTTTTGTAATCATTGTTGTTTTCTTGCTTGGTTTCTTGAGGTACGTTCGCCTGTTCGGTTGTATCCGATGCTGAATAAATATTGGATAATTCCCTTGAAACTCGTTTTAAATGGTCAATATGAACTTGTTTCTCTTCGCCAGTGTACAGTGACTTAATTAAAACTTTTTTTTTTTATGCGAGGAAGAAGGAACCAAAGGCCATGAGCCTGCAGTAACAGTTCCCTCCAAGAGAAAAACAAAATACAATAGAGAGCTAAATTCAAGATCCGATCATTTTGAGATGCCTGGACACACTGCGTTTGAAAGACTTTTATGTTAATTACTCTGTATGGGCCCTCAAATTTTGGGGATAATTTATTGTCTCTCGTATGAATGATACCATAAACAATGTCTCCTAAGCTGATAGGTGAATCTCTTGCCTTCTTGTTAAATGCCTCCGTCATTTCTTCCTTGGACATCGTTGTTTTTTTACTCTTTTGTGTATGTCCTGCAATTGACGTAAAAGGAGTTTAGAATAATCATCGTAATTGTATATTCACAGACTGTCACCTTGTAGGAGCTCATATGGTAGTTTTTTATCTGTCCCATATATAATGAAAAATGGTGTGTCACCTTTGGATTTATTTATACATCCATTAATTGAGGCTTCTACTCTGGGAATCCAATCATCCCAGCTTGCATAATTTTCACTGAGAATGTATCGCAGCACATCTAATACTTTTTTGTTTTGTCTCTCTACTAACCCATTCGATGCTGGGTGATAGGCTAAAATGTTAACCTTTTTGATATTGTATTGTTTACATATTTCTTGTAAGATCTCAGAATTAAATTCTCCTCCATTATCACTTATTAGTACCTATGGGGTAGTAAAGCAACGTATCACATTATCTGTTATTGCTTTTGCTACTGTCTCTGCTGTCTTATCTTTAATTGGAGGTAAAATGACATAACGAGAAAAATGATCCGTTGCTACGAATAGGTTTAGGTTATTATTGTATGATAATGGCATCTTGAGTATATCAACAGTGACAACGTCCCATGGTTGATGTGGTACAGGGTAAATACCCATCGGTGCTGGTGTGATTGGGTATCGTTTGTGTTTTGCATATGATTCACATCTGTCTATATGATTGTTTATATCTTTTCGTAATGGGCTTGTTTGGATGTCTTATCCTTTCCAGGATGTCCTGCATGTGGGCTATCGTGTAACGTTCGTAATTCGTTGGGTATCATGTTATTAGGTACTACCAACTGGTTAGTATTTCTTTGACGTTTTGGTTGTTTAGAGTTAATCTTGCATAATGTATTATTGACCATTGTGAATTGTTCGAGTGGTACATGCAGTTTGGGTAATTGTATGTTATCTCCACACTCTAACTTGTAAATAACTTTAGACCATATTGGGTCAAGTCTTTGTGCTTTTGCGATATCCTCGTGGTTTGGGATATTACCTTTGAGATCTAATGCCGCGACCTGAATTGTGTTCGGTTTTTAAGATAATGTGTCAGCTACTATGTTCATTTTACCTTGTATATTATGAATTAGTACATTATAGTTTTCAACTGTACATTTCCATCTTGCTCTCCTCCCAGAAAGGAGTTTTTCTTTAAACATACCCACTAGTGGTTTATGGTCGGTGAATAAGTGGATTTCGTAACTATATACCAAATCTCGAAACATTTGGAATGCAAGAACCACTGCAAGTGCCTTAAGTCTGTAGTGCAATAATTTTTCTCTGCATCTCTTGTTTGTCTGCTGGCAAATGCAATTGGTTGATTTTTTCCTCTTTTATCTTCCTGCATCATTACAGAACCTAATCCTTTATCTCATGCGTCTGTACAAATAAGAAATGATTTTGTGTAATTTGGATATGCTAAACAAGGTGCATTTGTTAATTTAATTTGTAGATTGTTAAATACCCTTTTTTGTTCTTCTTCCCATTGGAATATAGCATCTTTTTTGAGTAGTTGGAATAGAGGAAAGGCTATATGAGAGAATTGTGGTACGAATGACCTATAGTACCCAGCCAGACCTAAAAACTGTCTAACTTCGTCAGTCGTTGTTGGTTCAGAAAAATCTATCACTGCCTGTATTTTGTCATCAGTGGTGTGAATACCATTAGAACTTAATTTGTGGTCTAAGAAATTTATTTCCTTAAAGCAAAATTTGCATTTAGAAAGCTTAATTTTTAAACCAGCATCACTAAGCTTTTGTAAGAGTAAGTCTAATTTCCTGAGATGATCCTTAATATTCTTCGTTGCGATTATAACATCGTCAAGGTAAACAAATAATCCTTGTCCTAAAATTCCGGACAATACGTAATTCATAAGACGCTGGAATGTGCCTGGGGCTGTCCTCAATCCCATCGGCATCCTTGTATATTGGTAATGGCCTCTGTTTGTGGAAAAGGCAGCGTATTTACGTGACTCCTCAGAAACCTTGTATCTGATAATAGCCATTTAGGAGATCAATGGTTGAGAATGTTATTCTTAGGTCCAATTATCTGTAGAACGTCGCTTAGCAATGGCATGGAAAATTGATCTGGGATTGTGTGATTGTTTAGTTTACGGTAATTTACTACCGCACTCATTTCTCCATTTCGTTTGAACAAGAAGAATAATGAGGCATTCCACGGGGAGACTGAAGGCTCAATAATTCCAAGTTTTAACATTTCATCGACATACTGATTTGCAAATGTACGTTGGGAGTGTGGGATGCGGTAAGCTGGTATGAAAATTGGTGGTGTATCTGGGTGCACATTAATCATGTGATTAATCAGGTTAGTACACCCTAATTGTTCTCCGGGTAATGCTACGGTGTCCCTGTGTGTTTCCAGCAGGGTTAACAAATCATTTTCTTCATCAAATTCACCTGAGTGAATTAAATTCTCTTATATGCTTTCTCTATCCGTAGATTTTATCTCACTTGTCACTCCAGCTATAACTATTTCCTTCACAGGGGCCGGACATTTTTCAGTATTAACTATGCAAGTCCCCTTTTTCAACTGAACTTCCTCATTCATGTGATTAATTATGAATATCTGAGTTTGCCCTTCGTCGTTCATCTGACATAATGCGTTTTCTACTGACAATCCCTTTACTTTACATAATTCTTCTAAGATAAGAACAGTACTATTCCGTAATTTGCTCTTTATGGTAACTTTCATGTAGGAATTAGGTGGTATAACTAAATCATTGGTGAGATGGGCTGGAAAAACTGATAAATCAGTACTGTTATCTGGGTCACTAATTCTGGAGGATGGGGCTGCTGGTGGGAGTGGATCTATACACTCATCTGTTTGTGTATGTTTGTTTAAGCCTTTAATATTACCAATTCTTTTTGGTTCTCTTTTACTAATCGGTGAGGGTTCTGATGGTATTTCCTCTATGAATTCATTGTCAAAGTCTATTCCATTCATTTGTGGGAGTATAGTTATGTTCTCTGCTCTCATGGATCTTAAGCCCAGTAACATATGAGCTTTAATTGCTAAGTTTTCAACGATATGGAAAAATGCAGAGAATGGTCTTGTAGTCTCTGTGTAGCTGATATTTAACCTTATCATACCTTTCACTGTAATTTGTTTTCCATCAACCGTATATAAATCTAAATCAGCTTCTTACAGAAAAGTTACTTTCTTCTTACTTTTAAAAATTCTATTTATTTCTTCATTTGTTATTAAGTTCACTGGAGAGCCTGTATCCAAAAATAAGGAAATGTTTTGATCTTCACATACAGCTGGTATCAAGATACACTCATTTCCCAACATGCCTCCTATGTGAATTTTAGACTTGTTTTTCTTTACGTTTGTTCGTTTTTTGTCATGACTTGCTCTTCCCCCGATTTGAACATAGACACAATTTTTTCTACTGTTTTGCAGTCACTGGTCCAGTGCCCTTGGTATCTATGATGCCTACAGTAAGGACCAAATCCTTGTGTCTTTTGTCTATCCTCTTTTGCTTTCATAAAGCGTTCATACCTTGTGTGTCCTGGTTTTGCACAATAATGACATAGAATGGACCTATCTCTTGACTGTGACCTACGAGGTGACTTCCCATAAGTAGTGTTGTTTATGGCGCGAGACCTGCTCAGGCTGCGTGAAAACTTATGAAACTGCCTGTAGCCTGGTGTTTGTGATCGAACCCTCATCACGTTTGGTTGTTTGCTCTGCCTGCTTTCGGGTCGCGATCGATTTTGTTCTCTGTTTGGGGTCAGTGTAGATGTTTTCACAGCTGATACTGTCTCAGGTACTCTCATCCTACTAGAATGTGCGGGTGTGTCGACCATACCTGCTTTAC
This sequence comes from Coenobita brevimanus, assembly GCF_032717465.1. Taxonomy (NCBI): domain Eukaryota; kingdom Metazoa; phylum Arthropoda; class Malacostraca; order Decapoda; family Coenobitidae; genus Coenobita; species Coenobita brevimanus. The sequence continues at coordinate 31,724,141 of NC_137027.1, forward strand.
TGCACTGCATTTCTACCTCATTCATTAAGTCTAGTAAGCACATGCCTTGGGTGTAAGCGATCGTCTTGGCGATCTTAAGAGTCCTATCAGGTAATTTACACAAGGCAGCTACATAACCAATGATGTCCACGACGAGGTCTGGGGACATCTTTCCATCATCTGTTATCCAATTTGAGTTTTCCAAAGGAACTAACATGTTCTTTTGATTGTGGAGACATCAGTAGTTATTTCACTGAGTACATGGTTTGTAGTGTGCTCCCTTACAAGATCTACAATCTTATGTAATTCTGGATTTATACCTGGCAAGAAGTTCATACCTCCAGAAAATTTCTTCAAAAATTCAGTTTTAAATTCATCATATGTCCTAACCTTGAGAAGCTTGTCAGATCTCAATAAATTGCTTGCTGGACATCTTTCCTGGCTTATGCAAGATGAAAAAATGGCAATTTTCTCTTGTTCATCGAGTATGTGGTGCTTGATGAACATTTTTTCGCACTGACTGAGTAATGAAATGACATCAATGCGATCATTTTCTGTGCCAGAGAATTTTGGGGCAGTTTTATCTTCATGGTAAATGTACACATGAGGTGGGGATGTTAGATCCGCGATATTTTTTTCGTGATTCATTTTCACTGTTTGCTCTGTTAATTTAACTTGGACTTGTTTATCGTTGTGTGAGGGAATGGTGGAATATATTCGGCCGGAACGGTGAACCCTGTTGTGTATTGGCATACGTGTGGAAGTCAGCGACAAAGTCCTCACTTGCTACGTCAGAGGGGGTTTCCCACTCATCATCTGGAACTGACGTATTTGTTTCATGGTCTTTAATTTGTAGTGAGGGCTGTACAAGGGGTGTGTTGCCTTGGTGCTCTCCTAATTGTGAATCTTTTGTTGAAGCTAATTGTGTTTCATCTGGTAATAACGTGGGTGGTGGCAAAAATATCCCTGTCATTAAGATATGGTGATATGAAATACGCCTTTTGTTTAGTTATGTCCTAGCTAGATAGATGAGTAAATGAGTTGTATTAAATGATAGATAGTGAGTGTATAAGTGTATATATGGAAATAAGTAAAGAAATTGAATATACCTAATTTTAGCACTGAGAAGAAATGAGTAAGTATAATTTCACCCACTTGATACAGATCGGAGAGGCGTGTCGATGCAACTGTCGATCTTGGAAGAAAAATGCAGGGTTGATTGAAGATCTCTTGATAATTCTAGTGCTGTATTGATGGACGATATTACAATCTGGAAATTCCATGGCCTTGTTCTTGTGGTGGTTAACAGCTGTCACAGGCAAACCTCAGCATAGAACATCGAATTTCCAACTCAATACTGTGGAAATAAATGAGTATGAGTAGGAGCTATGTGAATAATGAGTAACGAGTAGTGGATGAGAAGTGCCTGGTGTCAGTCACACGTTGCTTGGCATGGCCCTAAGTCAGCAAACTCGTGTTGTGATGTCATCTCAGCACATGGTGACGTCGGCTTCCCACACTGGTAGCTGTGGTGAATACTGAGTAGCGATGTGTAACCTGGGTGAAGAAAGGTGAGTAAGTCGCATTATAAATGTGGCTCTAGTGTTTTGCTGCGTGTCTTGACCTCTGCGTCAGCGATGGAGGTAGGCGGGAGAGAGTGGTGGGGGTTTGTGTTCTTGTTGCTGTGGTCTTTCATCTTGTTTACTTGCTTTGTTTTTTATTCTTCTTGCTGGTTCTTGAAGTTACGTGAAGATTATAGAGTTGTTTTGTAGAATTGTAGGCTATTTGCATTGTAGGCTGTATTTCGTAGGAATTCACTGTAGAACTGAAGCTAATCTTGTAGAGTCTCACCTGCTTTTGTAGAAATTCGCTTTTGATTCGGAGACGATGTCCGTAGGTTCACTGGCCACCAAATAATGTCATATAAGACTTTGTAGTAACTTGTAGAGAAGTTTTGTTGTTTAGTTGTCACTCTCGATTTCTTGTAGTAGGAATTAAAGATAAATACAGTGAGCTGATCTTAATTTATTATCTTCAGAGAAATCTAAGATGAGCATCTTATGTCTTACAGAGACAATATAATAAGTATATCTAGTTGAGCCCCTCTTTCTTGCTCACTCTCTCCACTACCTGTTGGTTCTAATGCTAGCCTCCTTCTGCCTCTCTGCTTCCTAAATTCTGGTGAAACAGGGTCGTGTCACGTGTGTTACACTGTGGTTGGAAAGTTCCAGAAACCTGTGTGTGAGTATGTGTGTATGTCACTAGGCTTTGTTCGCCTGCTATCTCGCTGACACACTACCTACATCATCCCCTGACTTTGCTACTTCCTATGTATCGTCAACATTTCCTCAGTTAACTTGCAAGATCATTTCCCTTTCCCAGGCTTGCATGGAGCTGTCTATCTATCTATTTATCTATCTATCTATTATGATTTGTAATTATATTATGGTCTCATAACAACAAAACAGATTTTTCCTCATATGGTCATAACTCGTGAAGTACAGACAATATGGCGATATTACCTATACGGACATCAACTACGACACATACTCTATCTTTCTGTGTGATAGGAAGCCAATCCACTTGGTAGTTTACGAGATACAGGCCCGGACAGAAAGACGAACAGACAGGGGCGATTCCTATATCCCCAACATATGGAATAATGTGAGGATAATAACAGTGATAATGATGACAATAATAATAATAATAATAATAATAATAATAAATAATAATAATAATAATAATAATAATAATAATAATAGGAGTAGTGGTAGTAATTCCCTGTGGCGGGGGGGACACAATCTGGCCGCACTGTGGGGTGGTACTACTACTCTGCGGCCAGGTTGTGTTAGGAAGAATACTGCCACCGTATTCCCTGCGTGTCGTAAAAGGCGACGAAAAGGGGCCGGGTGAGGGGACTAGGGACCCCTCCTCTGTTTTTTTAGTTCCTAAAAAGAGACAGGCCAGAGAAAGGGATGGGGGATGGAGTTATCCCCATACCCTGAAGACTGGGTCTATGAATGTTCGTGGATGTAGTACGATTGAGGCTACAAGGGAGGAGAATGGGAGAATGTTTGTGAGAAGAAAGTTGGATGCGTTAGCTTAGAGTGAAACAAAGATGAAAGAGAAGGGTGAGTCTATGTTTGGAAGTGTGAATGGAAGATTGTCAAGTGTTGATAGACGAAGGGTAAGAGAAGGTGTGGCCTTGTTAGTGAGTCCGGAAGCACAGCAGTGTGTGATTGAATGGATGGAGGTGTCATCGAGACTGACGTGGGTGAAAGCGAAATTTGAACGAGAGTTGTGGGTGTTTGTGAGTGCATATGGGCCTGGTAGTGAAAGGGATGAAGAAGAGAGGGAGTCTTTCTGGAATGATGTTGATGAGTGTCTGCAGAGTTTTGAAGCGAATGTGAATGTGGTAATGATGGGAGATCTGAATGCTAGAGTGGGAAATGTAGCAGTTGAAGGTGTAGTTGGTATGCATGGTGTGCCTGGAAGAAATGAAGGGGAACGAATGATAGCGATGTATACTGAGCGAGAGATGGTGATTGGAAATACACTGTTTGAGAAGAAAGATATTTATAAGTATACATGGGTGAGACAGGAAGGTGGAAGGGTTGTTGATAGAGCTTTGATGGACTATGTGGTTGTGTCTAGAAATGTAATAGGAAGATTGTTGGATGTGAGAGTTCTGAGAAGGGAGGGTAGAGGTATGTCTGACCACTACCTGGTGGAGGGAAAGTTAAGAGTAGGTAAGAGATGGATGAGAGCTAGGAGGGTTAGGTGTGGCAGGGAGGTTTTGAAAGTGAGTGAGTTGTATAAAAGAGAGAAAAAGATAGAGTATCAGGAGAAATTGAAAGATGAGTGGAACGCAGTGAAAGATCGGGAAAATGACAGTGTGGAGGAGGAATGGCAGTTGTCTAAGAGTCCTGTGGTGGGGCATGCAGAAGAGGTGTGTGATGTGAGACGTGTGGGTGGTGGTGTAAGAAAAGGAAGTGAATGGTGGTGTGAGGAAGTAAGTATGGCTGTGGCTGAGAAGAGACGTGCATATGAAGTGTGGCTGCAGAGGAAGGATGAGGTGTCATATGAGAGGTATAAGGAAAAGAGGAATAGGGCGAGAATGGCCGTGCTTGATGCTAAAGTGGGAGCAGATGAGAGATAGGGTAGGCGTCTGACAGAGAATTTTCAACAGAATAAGAAAATGTTTTGGAATGAGGTGAAAAGGGTGCGAAAGGGAGAGTCTGGGAAGGAAAAACGAGTAAAAGCAGAGGATGGAAGGATGTTAATTGAGATGGATGCAGTAAGGAAGAGATGGGCAGAGTATTTTGAGAGATTGTTAAATGTAGAGGAGGAAAGGGTGGCTGAGATTGTGGCAGATGGAAGGGTGCAAGGAATAAATGTGTTGGGAGAGTTGAATGATTCTTCGATCACGAAGGAGGAAGTGGAGAAGGCAGTAAAGGAGATGAAAACAGGGAAAGCTGCAGGTATGGATGGGTGTGCTATGGAATGCCTGAAGGGTGGTGGAGTGACTATTGTTGACTGGTTAGTAAGACTGATGAATGTGTGCTTTGTGATAGGTGAGGTGCCAATTGACTGGGGAAGTACTTGTGTGGTCCCGTTGTATAAAGGCAAGGGTGATAAGCATGAATGTACTAGCTTTAGGGGTATAAGTCTGTTGAGTGTTGTAGGTAAGGTGTATGGCAGAGTGTTAATTATGAGAGTTAGAGAGGGTACAGAGGGAGTGATTGGTGATGAGCAGTGTGGCTTTAGGAGAGGGAGGGGATGCATGGATCAGGTTTTTGCGGTGAGACAAGTGTGTGAAAAGTATTTAGCGAAAGGCAAGGATGTGTTTTGGGCATTTATGGATTTAGAGAAAGCGTATGATAGAATTGATAGGGAGGCTTTGTGGACTGTTTTAAGATTGTATGGACTTGATGGTAGGTTACTAAAAGGGGTGAAAATTTTTTATGTAAACAGTAGAGCGAGCGTGTGTAAGAGTGGGAAATGCTGTGAGTAATTGGTTTCCCGTGAGAGTGAGGCTGAGACAGGGATGTGTGATGTCGCCTTGGTTGTTTAATATTTACATTAATGGTGTTGTAAGGGAGGTGAATGCAAGAGTTTTAGGTGGAGGTCTGAGTCTTGTGAATGTTGATGGTGGGGAGTGGAATCTGAAGTAGCTGCTGTTTGCAGATGATACTGCACTTGTGGCTGATTCAGAGGAGAGATTGAGGCAGTTGGTAGAGGAGTTTGGAAAAGTTTGTGAAAGGAGGAAATTGAAAGTAAATGAGAATAAGAGTAAAGTGATGAACTGTACGAGGTTGGTAGATGGTAGGGAGATGAATATAGTTTTGAATGGCGAGTTGCTTAAGGAGGTAGAGTGTTTTAAATATCTAGGGTCACATGTTGCTGTGGATGGAAGAATAGATGCAGAAATGAAGTTTAGAATAAATGAAGTAGGAAAGGTGCTGGGAGGAATGAAAAAAGTGTTTAGATGTCGTTTGCTTAGAATGAATGTAAAGAGAAGGCTGTATGAGGGTGTTGTGGTACCGACTGCGTTATATGGGGCTGAAACATGGAATATGGGTGTAGCAGAGAGGAAAAGTTTGAATGTAATGGAGATGAGGTGTCTGAGGAGTATGTGTGGAGTGATGCGTATGGATCGAGTGCGAAATGATGAAGTGCGAAGGAGAACTGGAGTTGTTCGGGAGATGGCTGGTAGTGTTGAGCAGAGGGTGTTGCGATGGTTTGGGCATATGGAGAGAATGGATAATGAGCGAATGATGAAAAAGATAACTAGATCTGATGTGAGAGGTGTAAGGTTGAGAGGAAGACCACGAATAGGATGGATGGACAGTGTGAAGAGAGCACTGGATGCGAGAGGGATGTCTGTTTAGCAAGGAAGAGTGGCTGTGCGTGAGAGAAATAAATGGAGAGAAATTGTGAATGAATAAATGATGATGCAGCCCTGAGGGGATATTCTCCTGCATTTGGTCTGATCAGCTAGTCAGGTCAGATGCAGGTAAGGGGGATGGGTCTGTTATGATGTGGCAGGGGTAAACCAGCTCTGCTGTCGGGCCCTGCTGCGAATGTCACTGATTGCATTGAACAATTGACCCTTGTGCGTTGTGGTGCGGTGAGGATTTGTCCGTTCTCCCCTTTGGGGCTAAGATGCGAATGAATATGTTTTAATGGATGAGTAAATGGGGAGTGTGTCGTCCTGTCTCGGCTACCTCCCTTTCCTTGGGGGAAGCAGCTTAGGTATATAGAATAGTAGTAGTAATGATACTACTAATACTAATACTAATACTGCTCCTCCTCCTCCTCCTCCTCCTACTACTACTACTAAATATATATAAGAAGAAAAAAGACACGGACCGAAGAAAAAGGAAATGTGTGTGTGTGTGTGTGTGTGTGTGTGTGTGTGTGTGTGTGTGTGTGTGTGTGAAAAGGAGCAACGTTATACATAACATATTTTTTATTCTTATTGGCATAGTACGCTTCGCAACAGCTCTTTTTTTAGCGATCTATTATTATTATTATTATTATTATTATTATTATTATATTATTGTTATTATTATTATTGATTGGTGATATGAATGGTAAAGTTGGGAATGTGAAGGTGGATGGAATAGTTGGTGAGTGGGGTGTGCCTGCTAAGATAGATGAGAATGGGAGTGCGTTAGTGGACATTTGTGCTGGGAGGGGGTTGGTGATAGCCAATACCCTCTTCAGGCATAAAATGATCCACAGGTATACATGGCGAGTGATGAGAAGGGTGGGTGGTGAACTGAATGAAAGGAAGGCAATGACTGATTATGTGTGTGTGTGGATGAAAGGATGCGAAGATGTGTAAAGGATGTAAGAGTGTATAGAGGTTGGGGGAGTGGACTTTCTGACCACTGCTTGGTGGTGGCCAGAATTAGAATGCAAGTAAGATGGAGGAATAGAAGAAGGGAAAGACGAGAGGAAGGAGTAGTTGCAAGGAGAGTGGAAAGGTTACAAGAGGATGAGAAAAAGGCAGAGTATAAGAGAGAAGTGGAGGAACGATTGGGCAAATATGAATTGGAGCAGATGGGAGACGTGGAAGGTGAGTGTAAGATATTTACAGAAGAAATATGTGCAGCATGTGATGTGGTGTGTGGAAGGAAGACAAGACGGAGGGGGGTGCAAGGAACAGCGTGGTGGACTGAAGAGGTGAAACAGGCTGTAGCACAAAAGAAGAAAGCATACAATGAATGAATGAGAAATAGGGGCGTGGAAGAAGTTGAGAGGCGGAAGAGAGAGTTATATGTGGAAAGAAAGAGAGAGGTGAAAAGATTAGTAAGAGAGAGTAAGAAGAGAGTGGATGAGGACTTTGGAAGGAATTTGAGTGTAAAGTGGAGGGACTGTAAGAAAATGTTCTGGAGAGAAGTGAAAAGAGTAAGTCAGGGTGGAAGTGAAGTAAGCAGGGGAGTGAAAGATAAAAGTGGTATATTACTAGTGGAGAAGGGAGAAAAAGTGAACAGATGGAGAGAACACTTTAAGGAATTGTTGAACGTAGAGGATGGAAGTAATGCGAGTATAAGTGGCTGGGGAATGGCTAAGAGAAGGAGGGAGGTGAGAAGACAGGAAGAAATCAGTAGAATAGAAGTTGTGAAAGCAATGAAGAAAGTTAAATCGGGGAAAGCCCCAGGAATTGATGGAGTGTGTGGTGAAATGCTGAAGCATGGGGTAGAGATAGTAGTAGAATGGATGTGGAAGATGTGCAGATTGGCCTGGGAGGAAGATAGAGTCCCGGAGGATTGGAAGTCAGGTATAATTATTCCCTTGTACAAAGGAAAAGGGGAAAAAGAAGTGTGTGGTAATCATAGGGGCATTTGTCTTCTTAGTATAATAGGAAAAGTGTACGGTAGGATACTTATACACAGAGATAGAGAAAGAAAAGAGAAATTAGTTGGAGAAGAACAGGGAGGCTTTAGGAAGGGAAGAGGTTGTGTAGATCAGATATTCATTCTTAGATCTTTAGTGGAAAAGTTTCTAGAGAAGGGAAAGAAGTTGTATGCGGCTTTCATGGATTTGGAGAAAGCATATGACAGGGTGGATAGACAAGGATTGTGGAAAGTGTTAAGAATATATGGTGTAGATGGGAAGTTGTTGAATGCTGTGAAGAGTATGTACGATGGTGCGAAGGCTGCAGTGCGTGTGGATGGTGAACTAAGTGAATTTTTCTCTTTGAAAGTTGGTTTGAAACAGGGATGTGTCATGTCTCCATGGCTGTTCAATCTGTACATGGATGGGGTAATAAAAGAGGTACAAAGTAGGGTAGTGGATGTTGGAGTTGCCCTGGTGAGAGAGGATAGTGTTTGGAAACTCCCTGTACTGTTGTTTGCAGATGATACTGTGTTGTTGAGTGAAGACGAACGGGAGCTGCAAGGCTTGGTGGATGAGTTTGGGAGAGTGTGTAAGAAACGGAATCTGAAGGTGAATGTAGGGAAGAGTAAAGTGATGGTCTCTGAGAGAGGTGAAGTTAGTGAATGTACAGCGAGGTTGGATGGTGAGGAATTGGAAAATGTGAGTACGTTTAAGTACTTGGGTAGTGTGATGAGTAAGGATGGAGGTTTGGAGGGTGAAGTGCTTGAAAGGGTACAGCAGGGAAGAAAGGTTGCTGGTTCTTTGAAAGCAGTGATAAGAAACAGGGAAGTGAGCATGGAAGTGAAAAAGTTACTACATGACAGTATTATGATACCAACTCTAACGTACGGAAGTGAAGCTTGGACATTTTTGGAAGGACACAAGTCAAGAGTGAGAGCAGTGGAAATGAGTTATTTAAGAGGAGCCTGTGGAGTCACGTGGAGAGACAGGCTGACGAATGAAGATATAAAGGAGCGTTGTGGTGTGGATGTGGATGTGATTGGAAGCGTTATGAGGAACACACTGAGGTGGTTTGGACATGTGGAGAGGATAGAGGGTGAAAGACTGACGAAGAGAGTGTATGTGAGTCAGGTGGAGGGGGGAAGAGGGAGGGGGAGGCCGAGGATGAGATGGAGGGATGGGATGGAGAGGTACGAGTATATGAGAGAGGGGTGTGTGAGTTGGGAGCAGGGCAGTGAAATAGCGGGGGACAGGGCGACTTGGAGGAGATTTGTTTGTGGCCACCCCAAACGGGATTGAGGCGTCTGACAATAGATAGATAGATAGATTATTATTATTATTATTATTACTATTATGATTATTATTATTATCGGTATTACTATTATTATTATTATTATGATTATTATTATTATCGTTATTATTATTATTTTTTTTTTTCATAAAACATCTTTGCATTATTGAGCAGTATTTATATTGTTTAATACTGAAACAGGTTGCATTAATGTAAGAGGATATCAATGTGCAATGATCAGAATAAACCGGTGAGGAAAATTTGCAACGAAATCTCAGTTTAAAATTCCTTTTCGACATCGGTACTTTGCATCTACATGACACGAGCGGATATTGATGTGTGGACAGAATAAATCACTAGTGGAGGGGTATAACGAAACTTCAAAAGGTATCAAACGTCACAAATCTCAAAAAAAAAAAAAAATCAATTAATTACTATACCTGAACTCAAAGCAGGAAGAACAGTCAGTAAGATACAGAGCAGAGCGAAAGGAGCCATGGCATTCATCCACCTCGGTGTCAGGGTCCACACTGAATTCCCAGGGCCCAGATTCTACAAACCGTCATAGCTAAGTCCGTCGTACATATCTAAACAAAATGGCGCATTTTAGACATAACTCCGTCAGAAACTCGTATGGTCGACCATAATCTCCTATGGACGACCATAATAAGACGCGCGATGGTATGTTCGGGTTCACCCTGTCTTAACGCCGCCTATGACCGTCAGAAGTGTGTCAACATGGCCGCACCACAGCAAGCAGATCCCCAGCCGAGGAATATTTTCCGAAGAAGGGACGTGCTTAACGAGCTCAGTGATGCTGAGCTTATCAAGAGATACCGGCTAGACAGGGACGGTATTTTGTATGTCACCAATCTTGTGAGAGACGCCTTATCGAATGACACCAAGAGGAGAAACCCACTCACCCCGGAGCTTAAGGTCATCATAACACTACGTTATCATGCTACCGGAAAAATGCCAATGTGCAGAGTTTGGGCTTTACAGTACTTGTAGGGCTAGCCCCAGCAGGTTAGGTTAATTATGGACGTCTAAAAAATATTAAATAATAAATAATTAAATATAATAAAATAATAATAATGGGATAGGTAAAGTTTAGACTGGTCGAAAAATAATACTTTAGGTTAAGGTTAGTGTAAAAAAATGAAAATATTAAATAAACCAGAAACAAATTATAGAAATATATAACTCAACCTAACCCAGATGAACTGGTTATTGTCCCATTGCTGTCCATAGCAATGAACATTTTCTTTAACTTTCTTTGGACTTAAGAAAATATTTGTAATGTAGGTTAAGTATATTATAATAATGATATGAATAAAAATAAAATATATATATATATATATATATATATATATATATATATATAATAAAATTTAACCTAACCAAGTTTAGCCTAGCCAACAAAAAAATACTAATATGAAATTAGATGAAATTAATAAGGTAGGTTAAGTTTACACTAGTCAGACAGTGTTTTTGGTTACACACTTTTCAACGGGAATACGTTTCAGCGCATTTTCTCACAAACGAATTCCTATTTTGCTATGTCTAACTTCCCCAAAAGTCGTAATATGAAGTTAAAACAATTTAAATCCAAGAAAATAATGCCAAGAACCTATTTTATTCCATAAATTTAAAGTTGACAAATTGTGAGCGGTGCGTTCTAGCAGCTGACGGTGTTGTTGGATTAGTGAGGTATGGCCGACGACTTCCGACGGCCATAAGACTGACTGTCATAAATTTGCTTAGCTATGACGGTTAGCTAGGGTCGACCATAAGCACTATGCAGAATACAGGCCCAGGGCCCAGATTCTACAAACCGTCATAGCTAAGTCCGTCGTACATATCTAAACAAAATGGCGCATTTTAGACATAACTCCGTCAGAAACTCGTATGGTCGACCATAATCTCCTATGGACGACCATAATAAGACGCGCGATGGTATGTTCGGGTTCACCCTGTCTTAACGCCGCCTATGACCGTCAGAAGTGTGTCAACATGGCCGCACCACAGCAAGCAGATCCCCAGCCGAGGAATATTTTCCGAAGAAGGGACGTGCTTAACGAGCTCAGTGATGCTGAGCTTATCAAGAGATACCGGCTAGACAGGGACGGTATTTTGTATGTCACCAATCTTGTGAGAGACGCCTTATCGAATGACACCAAGAGGAGAAACCCACTCACCCCGGAGCTTAAGGTCATCATAACACTACGTTATCATGCTACCGGAAAAATGCCAATGTGCAGAGTTTGGGCTTTACAGTACTTGTAGGGCTAGCCCCAGCAGGTTAGGTTAATTATGGACGTCTAAAAAATATTAAATAATAAATAATTAAATATAATAAAATAATAATAATGGGATAGGTAAAGTTTAGACTGGTCGAAAAAATAATACTTTAGGTTAAGGTTAGTGTAAAAAAATATGAAAATATTAAATAAACCAGAAACAAATTATAGAAATATATAACTCAACCTAACCCAGATGAACTGGTTATTGTCCCATTGCTGTCCATAGCAATGAACATTTTCTTTAACTTTCTTTGGACTTAAGAAAATATTTGTAATGTAGGTTAAGTATATTATAATAATGATATGAATAAAAAAATAAAATATATATATATATATATATATATATATATATATATATATATATATATATATATATATATATATATATATATATATATATATATATATATATATATATAATAAAATTTAACCTAACCAAGTTTAGCCTAGCCAACAAAAAAATACTAATATGAAATTAGATGAAATTAATAAGGTAGGTTAAGTTTACACTAGTCAGACAGTGTTTTTGGTTACACACTTTTCAACGGGAATACGTTTCAGCGCATTTTCTCACAAACGAATTCCTATTTTGCTATGTCTAACTTCCCCAAAAGTCGTAATATGAAGTTAAAACAATTTAAATCCAAGAAAATAATGCCAAGAACCTATTTTATTCCATAAATTTAAAGTTGACAAATTGTGAGCGGTGCGTTCTAGCAGCTGACGGTGTTGTTGGATTAGTGAGGTATGGCCGACGACTTCCGACGGCCATAAGACTGACTGTCATAAATTTGCTTAGCTATGACGGTTAGCTAGGGTCGACCATAAGCACTATGCAGAATACAGGCCCAGAATCCCAGTTTCCCACACTCTCCAGAAGCCACACTTGTGGCGGCTGGCCCAGCAGCCACAAGTGTGGTAAGGGGGCGGAGCTAGTGACGTCATAATAGTTAGCCAATCAGGACACAGATGGGACTCTCATATACTGCTATATCGAGAATTATTGTTATTGTTTATTCGGTGTTAATAAAAGTATTAGGAATAACACTAAAATTCCTCAGTTTTATTTATTTTTACGAAGTGCTCAGTCTACTAATAAACCTTAACAAGTCCCTAGAAAAAAAGTCATTTTTAAGATGTGTTACTACGGAGCTCAATGGGGGTGAAGACATCTCTCTTTATACACACCGAAAAATTGCCCCCTTATATTGAAAACTGTGTATATTATGAAGATGCAGCAGTTTGTGTCCCACTTGGATCCTATTAATAAGGTGACCAGAGTCCCGCTTTTAGGCGGGACAGTCCCGCTTTTTGGACGTCCGTCCCGCTTTTTTAATTGTGACTAGAATGTCCCGCTATTTGAGTAAATTATCTTAATTGTCTCGCTTTTAGAAACTTACTATTGCAATACAGTAGATATACCATGACTTTTTTTTTATGAAATTAGGATGAATTAGAAAAATTATGCATAATCCTAACCAAATGAAATACCGAATTATTAATATAAAATCTGTAATGCTCACTAGCTTGTAACTTTGGTCGACCCATTCACTGTACCGTACGGTATGTTCGGAGTTCGTAGGAGACGTTAGTGTTTGATTAGCAGCCTCAGTTTGAGGTGTAGCGCAGCAGCGGTCTCTGTCACATTAGTCAATATCTATCTGTCTATATATCTGTCTATCTATCTATCTATATCTATCTATCTGTCTATATATATGACAAACCCGCACGCACGAGCGCGCGCGCGCGTCCCGCTTTTAGCTCCAATAAATCTGGTCACCTTACTAATTAATGTATGAGAGAGAGAGAGAGAGAGAGAGAGAGGGGGGGGGAGGGAGGGATGGGAGGAAAACTAAACATAATCCCTCCATGTCCTTCTCCCGTTCCATTCCCCCCCCCCCACTTTGCAGCTCTCTCTCCAAGTTAAAGTGAAAAGAGATAGATGATGATAGTGGAGGTAGAAAGCAATCATGATCATTCTTTGTTTTTATCCTCTTCCCCATCATCATCGTCACCATCATCATCATCATCATAACCATTATCATTATCGTCACCATCCTCCTCCTCCTCCTCCTCCTCCTCATCATCATCATCATCATCATCACTACATCTTCCATAGGGACGAATTCTGTATTGGACCCGCTAGCCAGCCTGACCCAAAAACGGCACCCCCATCCCCTCCAGCCGCCGTAACAAGACCTGTCCCCACCATGAGACGGTTCAGGACCACGGTATTGACACTCCTAGGGTCAAGAGGGAACGAAATGGCGGCAGCTGGAACCAAAATGGCGTCAGCAGGAACACAGGAACTAGAGCTGTTCCGAACGTGAAACCACTACTACTACTACTACTACTACTACTACAACAACAACTACTACTGCTGTTAATAATGATAATAATAATAATAATAATAATAATAATAATAATAATAATAATAATAATAATAATAAAAACAATAATAATACCACCACCACCACCACCACTACTACTACTACTACTACTACTACTACTACTACTACTTCTACTACTACTACTACTACTACTACTACTACTACTACTACTACTACTTCTACTACTACTACTACTACCACCACCACCACTACTAGTACTACTACTACTGCTATTACTACTACTACTGCTATTACTACTACTACTACTACTACTACTACTACTACTACTACTACTACCACCACCACCACCACCACCACCACCACTACTACTACTACCACCACTACTACCACTACTACTACCACCATTGTACAGTACGAATTGAATAAAGAAAGTCGTAACACTGCAAAATAGACGATAATGAAGTGTGTCAATTGTGAGGAGAGTAAGTGTTGGTGGAATTCAGAGACAAGCACTTAACTCCACACACACCTTGTTTGTTACGATAGATAGATGGATATGTAGGTGGATAGATAGATAGATGGATGGATGAGTAGATGGATAGATACTTGTAGATATGTAGGTGGATGGATGGACGGATGGATAGATACACAGAAATAGATAGATAAATACAGATAGATAAATTAAAAAGAGGATTGTTGGATACGTTAATCTTGAATTTATTTATTTATTTTCTTTTTACTTGGAAGGAATGGCTTGCTGGCCTTTGGTTCCTTCTTCCTTGTATTAAAAAAAAAAAAATAGAAGTAGAGGTTGACTGAAAAACAAAAACAAAATTGAGAGTATCTTCGTAGATAGATAGATGAACAGATAGATATAAATATGGATGGATGAACAGATAGATAGACGTAAATGTGATCTGACAGATATAGGTATAGATAGATAGATCATTTGACAGATAGATAAAGGTATGCTGAATGAAAAAGATATATACATAAGTATCAAGATAAATACATTGATATACAGATAGATAGATGAATTGATAGACAGACAGAAAGATATAAACAGACACACATAGATAAACAGACCGATAGATAAACAGATAGATAAACATACAGATAAATAAACACAGATAGATAACCAGGCATATAGATAAATATAAACATGAAATCCATTTAATGTCTTTACTAATAATACAAATAATATTATATCACACACCGAAATAAAAGACTATGAGTAGCAAATTATTATAAATATTAAAAAAAAAATGGATATTTACGGATTGCAAATTAATTAAACTTTTTTTGAAATTCAGTTTGATTACCTTTTTGGCCAGATGGTTCCAGGTAACACAGGTGGCTCCTTAAGACCTCTTCCTAGGTGATTTATTTTGCATATTTCACCATTGTTTTTTTTCTTCTCTCTCTCTCTCTCTCTCTCTCTCTCTCTCTCGTTTTTATAACTATGGTTTGCATCAGGAATATATAGAAAGAGGATATGGATGTGTACTATTAGGAATAATTCTCCACTGGGGAAGTGTTGCGAGTTTTGAAGGCCACTGGATAGTGGCGTCTGGGTTTGGGATGTGTGGGGTACATGTGTGTGTGTGTGTGTGGGGTACATGTGTGTGTGTGTGTGTGTGTGTGTGTGTGTGTGTGTGTGTGTGTGTGTGTGTATTGATTTCTTTCGATTTCGGGGTGACGATGAGTTAAGAATAAGAATATGTGAATGAAGAGTTTTGGACAAACGTGGAAGAGCACATGGAAAAATTTGAAAGGAATGAGAGAGTGTTTCTGACTGGAGATGTCAATGGAAAAGTAGGGAATGTGAAGGTGGATGAAGTAGTTGGTGAGTGGGATGTGCCTGCAGATGTGGATGAGAATGGCAATGCTCTAATAGACATTAGTGCCAGGAGGTGGTTGGTGATAGCCAATTCCCTCTTCAGGCGCAAAATGATCCATAGGTATACGTGGCGAGTGATGAGAAGGGTGGGTGGTGAGCAGAATCAACTTAAGGCAAGGAATGATTATATGTGTGTGGATGAGAGAATGAGATGTCATGCAATGGATGCAAGAGCATATAGATGGTTGTTGTGTGGACATTCTGACCACCACTTGGTGGTGGTGAAAGTCAAAGTTGAAATAAAGTGGAGGAATAGAAGAAGGGAAGGACAGGAGGAAATTGCTCTCATAAGGAGGGTAGAAAGGTTACCAGGGGATGGAAAAAGGGCAGAATATAAGAAAGAAGTGGAGGAGCGATTGGGTATATATGATTTGAAGTTGATGGGAGACGTGGAAGGTGTGTGCAAGATATTCACTCACACAGTAAATATGTGCAACATGGGAGGTGGTGTTGGGGTAATGGGAAGACGAAAGGGGGTGCAAGGAACAGCATGGTGGAATGAAGAGGTGAGACAGGCTGTGACACACAAAAAAAGAAAGCATATAGTGAGTGAATGAGAGACAGGGGTGAGGAAGAAGTTGACAGAAGAGACATGTAGAGATGAAGAAAGAGGTGAAAATATAAGTAAGAGAGAGTAATAAGGGAATGGATGAGGAATTAGGAACGAATTTGAGTGTAAAGTCGAAGGAATGTAAGAAAATGTTCTGGAAAGAAGTAAAGAGAGTTAGGATGTTAAAGAAGATTGTTAGGGAGTGATAGATGAAAATGGTAGATTACTAGTGAAGAAGGGAAAAAAGGTGAGCAGATGGAGAGAACACTTTAAGGAATTGTTGAACATTGAGAATGGAAGTATTGCGAATATAAGTGGCTGGGAAATGGCTGGGAGAAAGACGGATGTGAAAAGAAAGGAACAAATCAGTAGAATGGAAGTTGTGGAGGCAACAAAGGAGTCAAAAAGGGGGAAAGCCCCAGGAATTGATGGAGTGTGTAGTGAAATGCTGAAGCATGGGAGAGAGGTAGTAGTAGAATGGATGTGGAAGATGTGCAGATTGGCCTAGGAGGAAGGTAAAGTCCCGGAGGATTGAAAGTCAGGTACAATTATACACCTGTACAAGGGAAAAGGGGAAAAGAAGTGTGTGGCAATCGTAGGGACATTTGTCTTCTTAGTGTAACAGGAAAAGTATGTGGTAGGATACTTATTGACAGAGTTAGGGAAATAACAGAGGAATCAGTTTTTTAGGAAGGGAAGAGGTTGTGTAGATCAGATATTCATTCTTAGGTCTTTAGTGGAAAAGTTTCTAGAGAAGAGAAAGAAGTTACATGCGGATCTCATGATTTGGAAAAAGCATATGACAGGGTGGATAGAAAAGGATTGTGGAAAGTATTTAGAATATATGGAGTAAATGGGAAGTTGCTGAATGCCGTGAAGAGTATTTATGAGGATGCTAAGGCTGCAATGCATGTGGACAGTGAACTGAGTGAATTTTTCTATTTGAAGGTCGGATTAAAACAGGGATGTGTCATGTCTCCACTGTTGTTCAATTTGTACTTGGATGGGGTTATAAAAGAGATACAAGGTTGGGCAGCGGATGTTGTAGCAACCGTAATGAGAGAGGGCAATGTTTGGAAACTCCGTATATTGTTGTTTGCAGATGATACTGTTGTTAAGGGAAGACGAAGGGGAGCTGCAAGAGTTGTTGAATGAGTTTGGGAGAGTGTATGAGAAATGGAATATAGAGGCGAATATGTAGGGAAGAGTAAATTTATGATCTTCGAGGGAAAGGGAGTCAGTGAATGTATAGTGAAGTTGGATGAGAAGGAAATGGAAAGTGTGAGCACATTTAAGTACTTAAGTAGTATGATGAGTAAAGATGGAAGTTTAGAGGATCAAGTGCTTAAAAGGGTACAGCAAGAAAAAAAGATTGCTACTTCTTTGAAAACAGTGATAAGAAACAGAGACGTGAGCATGGAAGTCAAAAAGTCACTGCATGACAGTATTGTTATACCATCCCTTACGTATGGAAGTGAAGCTTGAACCTTGTTGGAGGAACACAAATCAAGAGTGAGAACAGTGGGAATGAGTTATTTGAGAAGAGCATGTGGAGTCACATGGAGAGAAAAACTGACGAATTAGGAAGTGAAGGAGCGTTGTGGTGTGAATGTGGATGTGATAGGAAGTGTTAGGACCTGTCCATACAAGCGGGCAATGCCTGACGGGCACTGCCCGCTGAGCGTATATCCCTCGCTTCTTTAACAGTGTTACAAGTTCAAGCACTTTCTGGCGACCATTGGTCACTACCAGGCGCAATTGTTTTGTTGTCCACACGGCAAGCATTGCCTCAACAACGGGCAAAGGTATTATGGATAGTTTGCCAGTGGTTTCCCTGCTTATGACATCATCTACGCTCGTGGCCGCCAGCCACCTTCTAAATGTGTGAATTGGAATGTGATTTGGTATCAGTGTTTGCCCGTCGGGCACTGCCCGCTCGTGTGGACGGGGCCTAAAGAGAAACACACTGAGGTGGTTTGGTCACGTGGAGAGGATAAGGAGCAAGAGACTGACGAGGAGAATGTATGTGAGTGAGGTGGAGGAAGGAGAGGGAGGTGGAGGCCGAGGATGAGATGAAGAGATGGAGTGGAGAGGTAAATGATAGAGGGGGGTGTGAGCTACTGTAGGAGCATGGCAGTGAAATTGCGCTGGACAGGGCGACATGCAGGCGATTTGTATGTGGCCACCTCTTACGGGATTAAGACGTCTTCCAATAGATAGAATTATTATTATTATTATTGTTATTATTATTATTATTATTATTGTTATTATTATTATTATTATTATTATTATTATTATTGTTGTTGTTATTATGATGTCACTGATTGCATTGCGCAGTTGACCCTTGTGCGGTGTGGTGCGGTGAGGATCAGTCCGTTCTCCCCTTGGGGCTAAGATGCTAATGAATGTGTTTGAATGGATGAGTAAATGGGGAGTGTGTCGTCCTGTCTCGGCTACCTCCCTTTCTTTGGGGGAAGCAGCCTAGGTATATAGATAGATAGATTATTATTACACTAGGCAACAAATTTCAGTTCTTTTTCTATTACAGAAATAGGAACTAATATTTCCCTCTAAATCTGTGATGCTGATTTTAGATCTGATAGCCAAATTTCCGTATCACATCCAGAGTTTGTGTAACCGAAGAACCTTTTTTTCTCTTTTCCCTCCCCGGCGTCTAATATGTAAGCAGAGTATCCACCTTTTCTTGGCCATATTTTGTGTCAGCCTTGCTTAAATAATGCTAATAGGGGTATCCTTCCTCTCTTATTCTGGCTTAGGACGGACAGTGAATTTTCACAGGCGGAGTTACCACCCCAATGCCCAACCATCCACCCAAAGTGCATAGACGTTAAGTTGTTACTACTGAGAGGCAAATTCGTACCGTGAGGTGAATCTCTGTTGTGGTCTCTTGCTTTGTCTTTTGTGGGATGAAGTGCTGTCTCGTTGCAGGAACCAACAGTAATCACCCATCATATTTGGGTTGAAGTTCCCTTGATATCTGCATTCCATTACAAAGATCTCCTGGTGGAAACGCTCGCCATGCTCGTCACTTACAGCTCCAAGGTTCACAGGGAAGAAGTCAAGAGCGTAAAAAATGCATTTTAAAAGACATCCTGCATCCCATTCATTTATAAGCTTTCAGCATGTTATCTACCAGTTCACGGTAGTTTTCAGCTCGGTGGTTTCCAAGAAAATCTTTAACAACTTGAACAGAAGATGTCCATGCAGTTAGTTCCATCTCATATTGTTTAAGGGGGAACAATGGGTTGCAGATGACACTACAGATCTGTGGCCCAGTGAAAACTCTAGCATCTAACTTTACATCAGTCAGAATTCCATTGAATTTGCTCTTTAAGTATTGAAAACCACTCCACTGACGATTCATACCTTTCACAAAATTTTTCATGAGCCCAAGTTTAATGTGAAGTGATGGAAGATGTATTTTCAGAGGATCAACCAGTGCTGGATGTTGTACATTATATTCACCAACAACATGTTCAGTTCTAGATGGCCAGTCATGCTGTCATAAAAGACTTTGTAGTAACTTGTAGAGAAGTTATATATATATTAGACTTGTGGATGAGCGGTTGTTATACGTGAGTAGATTTGTAAGTAGATAATCTTGGTTCTCTTTTGTTATGCAATGACAGGAGAGGTAAAGAATAGTATGGGACTATTTTTATTTGTCTTGGAAATATTAACAAAGTCTCACACACGAGTGAAGTTAAGTAGAGTCCCGCGAGCTACCTCCTGTCTCGCTCTCTCTCTCTCTCTCTCCCATGTTGCTAAGCCCTTCCCCCTACTACCTGCCGGTTCTACGGCCTGTCTCCTTCTGCGCTCTGCTTCCTAAATTCTGGTGAAGCAGGGGTCATGTCACGTGTGTTACACTGTGGTTAGAAAGTTCCAGAAACCTGTGTGTGAGTATGTGTGTATGTCACTAGGCTTTGTTCGTATGCTATCTCGCAGACACACTACCTACATCATCCCCTGACTTGCTACTTCCTGTGTATTGTCAACATTTCCTCAGCTAACTTGCAAGATCATTTCCCTTTCCCAGGCTTGCCTGGAGCTGTCTATCGATCTATTTATCTATCTATTTATTATGATTTGTAATTATAATTGGAGTCCTGACATTGCTCGGCCGCACCGCTGAAGGTCCTCTGACAGCAATCATCATTGACATATGCTAATCTATTAGTACATAATATTGATTATGATATTGTATACATATAATATTCATAGTAAATTGCAATGGTCTAGTAATATTACATTTTAAACAAGTTGTATACATATTTGAATAAATGCAATGGTTGTTGTATGACATTTTGTAAGATGTGCATGTATAACAGACATACGCATATAATTGTGCAATGGTAATACTGCTAGGTTATTACATTACATATTGAGTTATCCTTTTAGTAATGTCTAATATTTCACCTAACTTGTATGATGATACTGGTAATACAGAGTTGTGGTATAATTGTATGACTTATAATATTGTGGTAACATTGTGGTAATACATAATTGTAACATTGTGAATTGTTACATAACTGTATTGTAATTGTTACATTGTAGTAACATTGTAGTAATACATAATTGTAACATTTTATGAATTGTTACTTAATATTGTGGTAATGCATAATTGTGTTGGCCTTATAATTGTAGTTACATTTTGTTAATGCAACTGTTACATAATTGTGTTGGCCTTATAATTGTAGTTAAATTTACATAAAAGTTACATCTTGTTAATGCAACTGTTACATAATTGTTACATATTGTTTGTAGTTACATAATTGTAGTTAAAGTTACATAAAAGTTACATCTTGTTAATGCAACTGTTTCATAATTGTTACATATTGTTTGTAGTTACATAATTGTAGTTAAAGTTACAAAAAGTTACATCTTGTTAATGCAACTGTTACATAATTGTTACATATTGTTTGTAGTTACATAATTGTAGTTAAAGTTACATAAAAGTTACATCTTGTTAATGCAACTGTTACATAATTGTTACATATTGTTTGTAGTTACATAATTGTAGCAAGTGTAACATAATGCAATCGTTTGTATATATTATTACATATCGTTTGTAGTTACATAATTGTAATAACTGCAGTCCTGACACTGAATCCTGTCATGTTGCGGTCGATGATATGATGTGCCATGCCACTAGCTTGTAGAGACAACAATTTGCTTTTTTGTTTGTAGTTTATTTGGTATTTTGGCATTTGTGGTAACACTTACACTTATTTTCATTTGTTTGTTATGTGATCTTACTCTACTTCTTTTTCTTTCTTTCTTTCTTTCTTTCTTTTTTTTTGTATGTATTGATTTTCTATAGTTTGTTTTTCTTCGTTTGTCTACGTTTTTTCGGTGTTGCTCGAGGTTGCATAATTGCTGGCTAATTTCCTTGGGACCCTTTTTTAAGGTTTAGTTTATATTGCTCAGATATTACTGAAAATGATATTATATAGTCCCATATTTTGTTATTTTATATAAAAAATATATATATACACTATATACAGTATTAACTATATACACTGACTTGTTCTTCACTTGTACCTATCGTGGGCAATATATGTGTCAGCACTGTGTGGAAATCATTGTCTTCACGATTGTGTTGAAGATGTTCATTCTTGTTAACGTCATTTGTGTTGGCCATTTTTTTTTCTTTTTCTTTTCTGGTTTTCCTTGTAACTTAATTTATCTGTTTCCACTAGGTAGCTTTAATTAATAAATGTTTAATACAGTTCTTTTAATCGCTCACTGAGTAACTGTGATGGTATATTTTCTTTATCATTTTGTAGATGCAATAATGTATAGCTGTATGTATGCAACACATATTTTATGTAGGTATAAATGGTAACACTCGTTGGTAGTAAATAAATGCTATAATAAATGAATGAGTATACACAGTGTAAAATATTTATCGTTGGTGCAAGTATTTAATTATTGAATTATGAAGATAACTGAAGTAGGTATATGTATTTAAGTTGTAACTATACAGCACGTTTTATATGTTTGTGCAGAAGTTTTTTGTCTATCATTGTATTGTATAAATGAAGTAACTCACTAATTTTTACCGTGATGGAAATGGTGTGAGCAGTGTTGCACATGGTGATAGCGTTGTTCTTCACGGGTTGATTGGCGTGTTGTCGTTTCAGCAAGCACACATAATGACGTCGACTTCCCACACTGGTAGCTGTGGTGAGTAAATGAGTAGCGATGAGTAACTTGAGTGAAGATGAGTAAGTAAGATGAGTTGTGAATATGGACTTGGTATCTGCTTCGTCGTCTTGACCTCTTGACTCCTGCGTCAGCGGTGGTGGTTGGGGGACGGTAGGAGAGAAAGGGGGGTGAGGTCTGGTGGTTGCGAGTTGTGAGTCGTATCTCACTCTTCGTTTGTTTGTTTTGTTTTTTCTTTCTTGATGTATTCTTGGTCCTTTTTTTTGAGATTTACTTGTTGTGGGATGAAGACTGCCGCTACTTGTAGGTGCATGTAGATTATACAGACGACTCGTAGAGTTGTTACTTGTAGTTGATTGTAGATGGTTGTAGTTCGTTGGTTCGTCATAGAAATTGCAAGATTGTTTGTATCAGTACTTTGTTAAACTACTGGCAAGGCATCCTGTGACCTCTTCACTTCTACATCAGCATGATGATCGGGGAGACGGAGGGGGCTGGTTGGAGAGAATACTGTCAGGAGCTGGTTGTGAGTTGTTGGTTGTGAGAGGTATTTTTTGTTTCCAATCTTGATATTTTGTAGGAATTCACTGTTGATTCGTAGACGAGGTTCGTATACGTTCGCTGCCAACCAAATGTCACAAAAGACTTTGTATAAACTTGTGGAGAAGTTATATATATATTAGACTTGTGGATGAGCGGTTGTTATACGTGAGTAGATTTGTAAGTAGATAATCTTGGTTCCCTTTTGTCATGCAATGACAGGAGAGGTAAAGAATAGTATGGGACTATTTTTATTTGTATTGGAAATATTAACAAAGTCTCACACACAAGTGAAGTTAAGTAGAGTCCCGCGAGCTACCTCCTGTCTCTCTCTCTCTCTCTCTCTCTCTCTCTCTCTTCCATGTTGCTAAGCCCTTCTCCCTACTACCTGCCGGTTCTATGGCCTGTCTCCTGCACTCTCCTTCCTAAATTCTGGTGAAGCAGGGGTAGTGTCACGTGTGTTACACTGTGGTTGGAAAGTTCCAGAAACCTGTGTGTATGTCACTAGGCTTTGTTCGTATGATATCTCGCTGATACACTACCTACATCATCCCCTGACTTGCTACTTCCTGTGTATTGTCAACATTTCCTCAGTTAACTTGCAAGATCATTTCCCTTTCCCAGGCTTGCCTGGAGCTGTCTATCGATCTATTTATCTATCTATTTATTATGATTTGGAGTTATAATATGGAGTCCTGACAATGCTTTTTGTAGTGATTCCTATCATCTCTGCTATTCCAGAAACACAGAAAGCTTTGTGTAACCCAACTGTAGACCAAGGAGCAAGGATATAACTTTCAGGTCACAACAGATATTCTATGTGCTCATTGAATTTGATGAGCCTTAGCAGTCGTTCCATGGATTCATAAGTCTCTTTAAGACCTGTGTTATGGGGCTAAAGGTATTGAAGGTTTCCCATTGCCATTGTGCAGTAAGGTAGCTTTAAGACTCACTTTTTGGAGTCAATGAATAGTCTCACTCTTTGGGATCATAGTCACACCCAATCTCTTGCATTAGACCACTGATATCACTGCAGAAGCAAACACTTTTCTCCTTTAAGTAAAATGATGAAAATTTCAAGCGACACTGAAGAATGTATGAAACTTTGATACTTGGCTGTAGAAGATTCCATTTTTGAAGTCTGGAACCAAGCAACTCTGTCTTTTCTTTTGTAAATTCCAAATTGAGCACCAAGTCATTTAACTCTGCTTGACTTACCAGATGTGGGAACTATCTGCATCTGAAACAAATGGGTTATCTTTCTCTACTTCCATATCACTAGCTGAAGAGTCAGAAGAACTGTTGTCTGTGACCATTAGTGGAGAAAGTGGTGGTGGGTTTTCTTCGTCATGTCGTACTAGTTTTAAGGCTGATTGACAGTTTGGGTACTTGATCTATGATTTATTTTTCTTTGAAAATCCTGCTATATTTGTAAGACTAAAATAACAATGATCATAATGATTTGTGGGCTCACGCCAAATCATGGGCACTGCAGATGGCATAGCCTCTCTTTTACCATTCAGCCAAGCGGTTAACATTGCATTACACTGTGCACGGCAAATATGTGGCGCCCAGTTCCTCTCTTGGTCTCCTACCATCAGGCCCATATGCTTTGTTAGTAATGAGGGCAGTTATGGCGGAAGATACATCAACTGAAGAAATTTTAATGTCACCCATGAAGAAGTTGGAGGAGGGAAATGATATAGCGACAGCCTCATAATCGTCTATGGTGAAACTGGGGGAG
>NC_137027.1:31756332-31773832 GCF_032717465.1 Coenobita brevimanus
GTGTGTGTGTGTGTGTGTGTGTGTGTGCGAGAGAGAGAGAGAGAGAGAGAGAGAGAGAGAGAGAGAGAGAGAGAGAGAGAGAGAAGTAGATAGATAAATATATACAGATACAGAAAAGCGTACGTGTAGATGGATTCGTGTAGATAAATATATACAGATCCTATATGCATGGATAAATACATACATACATACAGACAGACAGACGGACAGATAGATAGATATAGATAGGTATGTTGATAGATATACTGGACAAATAGATAAAAACTGATTCATCCATTGACAGACTGAGATAGACATGGATAGAGACAGGAAATACGGTACATACACAGTGGGACAGATAGACAGAGAAAGAAAGAGGAAATAGAAAAATAGCAAAAACTTTAAAAACAGAGAGAGAGAAAGAGAGAGAGAGAGAGAGTTGTAATACAGCAACAGAGCCTACTAGAAGGATTATTCAGTACTACAGCAGTGGGGCAGGATCATGAAACTCACATTGATATAAGCGCCATACAGTTACTTCAGCTCCATTTCCACTTCCATCTAAACACTTTTACATAGAAAGAAGCAAAAAATTCATATATAACTTGATTTTACATTTGCCCCTTAGCTCATAGATGAAAAAAGCAAGCCTTTCTATTTTATGTTTATTTGTTTATGCTTATTTGTATGTTTGCTTCATCTGAATCTGTCAAATGGCCAATGAATGCAAATCAAGGGCTTCGATGTCACAGATTTATTATATTAAAAAAAGGAAAAAGAAAAAAGCTTTGTCAAGAGGCACTGGTATCAGCATCTAAAGACAATAGTTATTATGGCAGTTTTATTGACAGGACAGACAAAGAAGACCTCCTCCGTGCAAGTGTAGGTAAAATCTGTCATGAAACTGAGATATGCTTTGAAATTTTGCAAAAGAACAAGTACAAATTCTTAAAACATCAGTCTATGCCACTCGTTACTTCCACAGCTGTGTTACGCATCTCACACAGTGTTGCAATACAGAGAATACTTGATTGTCTAAACACCCATACGTTTGACACCGCCACTGAGGACAATCGTGTTCACAAATTACTAAAGCTAGTATCACAGTGGTACAGTGTTATTAGGGCACATCACATTAATAAAGCTGGTATCACAGTGCTACAGTGTTATTAGGGCACATCACATTAATAAAGCTGATATCACAGTGCTACAGTGTTATTAGGGCACATCACATCAATAAAGTTGGTATCACAGTGCTACAGTGTTATTAGGGCACATCACATTAATAAAGCTGGTATCACAGTGCTACAGTGTTATTAGGGCACATCACATTAATAAAGCTGGTATCACAGTGCTACAGTGTTATTAGGGTACATCACATTAATAAAATTGGTATCACAGTGCTACAGTGTTATTAGGGCACATCACATTAATAAAGCTGGTGTCACAGTGCTACAGTTCTGTTAGGGCACATCACGTTACTAAAGCTAGTTTCACAGTGCTACAGTGTTATTAAAGCACATCACTTTAATAAAGATGGTATCACAGTGTTACAGAATTATTACTGCACATCACATTTTAAAGGACTTTATCACAGAGGAAGGTATGGGAACTAAAGTAATAAAGCAACTGGCTACAGTGATTATATTTAAGTATTATTTGGCAATAATAATGGTTGGATATTTATGTATACAAAGATATGTGTAGGTAGTACTGTTAAAAGCTAGTAGATAATGACACTTTTTTTTTTTTTTGTATATAATGTGTTTATATACCTTATGATGGCGACACACACATTATTTTCAAATAACTATGTGCTCTTTCCATCAAATTCAATTTTATATTTACTGTCATAAATAAACACATTAAGTTAAGACAGTCATAAAGAAAAAAGACGAAAGGTTTGTTCAGTATTGCAGCAACGTAGAGCGCTGCCTTATTCATACTCTTGGCTAAATGTTTCCCATATAATGCGTTGATGTAGGCAGAATAAATCTATCTATCTATCTATTTCCCCCCCCCTCTCTCTCTCTACACACATATATATATATATATATATATATATATATATATATATATATATATATATATATATATATATATATATATATATATATATATATATATATATATATATATATATATATTAATATTATATACTCCTTGACCCGTGTTACAAGACGGGGCAGGTGGTTCACCGACTTAGCCATTGCGCATGTATGGTGTAGATGGTAAACTGCTAGGTGCTGTCAAGAGTTTTTATGATGGTAGCGAAGCATGTGTAAGGGTTAATGGGCATCTAAGTGAATGGTTCACAATCGGTATGGGCGTGCGACAAGGTTGTGTAATGTCCCCATGGTTATTCAATATATATATATGGATGGGATGATGAGAGAAGTAAAAACACGAGTAACGGAGAGAGGGATGAAGTTGGTAATGAATGGCGATAGATGGAATATCTGAAATTTGTTGTATGCTGATGATGCACTGCTGCTTGCAAGTACCGGACAAGAACATGGTAGGCTACTGCAGAGTTTTGCTGATGTCTGTGAGCGTCGTTCCTTGCGATTAAATGAAGAGAAGAGTAAAGTGCTGGTTACTGAGAGAGAAGGTGACTCCCAGTGTGATTTCAGAGTGAATGGAGAGAGACTGGAATTGGTGAGAGAGTTCAAATTTTTGGGTACAGTGATAGAAAAAAGAGGAAAATGTGCAGAAGTGGAAAGTAGAGTGACACAAGGAAGAAAAGTATCTGGTGCAATGAAGGCTTTGATAAGAAACAGAGGCTTGAGTGTTGCAGCTGCACGAGGCTTACATGAGGGAGTGTTAGTGCCAACTTTAACATATGGGTGTAAGATTATTTTGTGGCATGAAAATTAAAAGTCAGGAGTAAGAGCAGTGGAGATGGGACTGCTGAGGAATGTATATGGAGTACAGAGGATGGATAGGATACGAAATAATGTGACTCGTGAAAGGTGTAGAGTGAGAAAGTCGGTGGACACCAGATTCGAAGAGTCCTGAGATTGTATGGTCATGTGGAAAGAATGGATAACAAAAGGGTTGTGAAAAAGGTATACCTGAACGAATTTGAAGGAAGGAGGAGGCGAGGTAGGCCAAGGAGAAGGTGGAGAGATATGGTGGATGAGTGTCTGTGGAAGAGAGGTTTGGAAGTCGGTGACCCAAGGGAACTGACAAGAGATCGAGCTGGCTGGGTGAATGTTGTGAGGAGAAGTGCATGATTAGGAATTTTGGCACCCCTTGTGAGCATGGCAGCGTCTGGATTGACTCAATCGGATACGTTTGTGTGAAGCTGCAGAATGTGGTGAATGTCTTTCGCGTTTCCGGTAGAGCCAGGATTCCGGGGGCTTGAATGATGAGTGAATGGAATTGTGGCCTATTACCAAGTTTCTGCTGTCTCTACACTGCTACTCCTCACGCTGCCCTTGGGTGGGAAAGGAGGTCCGGATGATGACGATGATGATGATATACTCGTATATGTACACTCGGCAGGATTTCCGACTGGACCACCTGGTTGCGGGTTTTGGCTAACGTGGCAACAACAAGCGCCCGTGTGTGTGTGTGTGTGTGTGTGTGTGTGTGTGTGTGTGTGTGTGTGTGTGTGTGCCCGACATTTTTCCGAATCGCTAAGCTTCAACCTCGAAATTATATTATGTGGTCATTGTAATATGCTATGATATAGGCTAATAAATATGTGATTGTTTGGGATAATGGGCTCTGCACTATAGTTTTTATAGTCTGAGTTATATAAAATAATTGTCTTGCCTTGTAGCATGAACCACGATACAGATTGAGTTGTGGTTCAGAAACAGGGTAAGTTCATCCAGAAATGGTGCGATGAAGGGAGAAGGGGGGAGTAGGCTATTGAAGTGAGCGGCCAACAGTTATATATTCTTAGTCATTACAGTATAGTTATTAAGGTATCAATGAAATCCGGCATCCTAAATAATAATAAACCTACTTATTTTTATCTTTATAATTATAGACCCGATTACACACAAGGATACCCCCTCCCTCGTTGACGGAAAATATGCAGCCTGTTCCACCACCTCGTCTCTCTCTCTCTCTCTCTCTCTCTCTCTCTCTCTCTACTCAGCTGGCTATCAGTACACACACACACACACACACACACACACACACACACACACACACACACACACACACTATCAGTTTGTGCTAATGAGTAATGACGTTGCATTTAGTATGTTTACCTAAAATTTAAAACTGTGTCAAAACACAAGTGCAATACATAACCATCTCACATTATGGATTACAGTACGTTAACCAGTAATCAATAATTATTTGCATAGTTTATGTTTCAGTAATAGTCATGGAGTAGCCATACCCACAGTGATATTTTCGTTAATACTAAAGGTAATCGTGTGTTAAGTGGCGGATACCAGTTAGAGGGGAGGTGGCCTCTGACACCTCCAATCCTCATAGCTACGGTGGTGAGTTGTAGTGTCACTGCAGAGGTTCCTGTTCCACCAGTTATGTTAATAATTAAAATTAACATACTGATGAACAGTCATTTCTTATGAAAAACACAAACAGCCTATATAGAACTCTCGAAATACATTTATGAAGCATATTGTGGGAGCTTTCCAGCTCTCACGCACCAGTCGCAGTCTTGGTCCTTTGTTTCAATATTTCCAGCCTGACAGTGTGCAATGTTAATGAACATGCTATTAATGTTAGTTCCATATGCTTATTTACATTTGGAACAACATAAATCAAAGCAGGATTTCATTCAGTACACAGAATGCCAAATACAGTATGTGTGTGTGTGCGTGTGGGTGTGGGACAGTACGTTGGGTGGAGGTGGGGGGTGTATAGTGCGTATGAAATGTGTGTCATAATGGTAATATGGGTGTGTGCATAAGAGGCTAAGGACGTCCAAGACTGGTAAGTAATCTTTGCTTTTAACACTTGATGACACACACCTCAGTATTTATTTATGTTCTATTTATACAAATGTGGGCGATTATGTGTGTGTATGCACCAACGCAAGATCATGCTAGAAGAGTGAGAGAAGAGTTCTGGACAAATGTAGAAGTGTGCATGGAAAAGTTTGGAAGGAATGAGAGAGTGTTTTTGATTGGTGATATGAATGGTAAAGTTGGGAATGCGAAGGTGGATGGAATAGTTGGTGAGTGGGGTGTGTCTGCTGAGATAGATGAGAATGGGAGTGCGTTAGTGGACATTCGTGCTGGGAGGGGGTTGATGGCAGCCAATACCCTCTTCAGGCATAAAATGATCCACAGGTATACATGGCGAATGATGAGAAGGGTGGGTGGTGAACTGAATGAAAGGAAGGCAATGATTGATTATGTGTGTGTGGATGATAGGATGCGAAGATGTTTAATGGATGCAAGAGTTTATAGAGGCTGGGGGAGTGGACTTTCTGACCACTACTTGGTGGTCGCCAGAATCTAGATCCAATTAGAATGGAGAAATAGAAGAAGGGAAAGACGAGAGGAAGGAGTAGTTGCAAGGAGAGTGGAAAGGTTACAAGAGGATGAGAAAAAGGCAAAGTATAAGAGAGAAGTGGAGGAACGATTGGGCAAATATGAATTGGAGCAGATGGGAGACGTGGAAGGTGTGTGTAGCATATTTAAAGAAGAAATATGTGCAGCATGTGATGTGGTGTGTGGAAGGAAGAGAAGACGGAGGGGGGTGCAAGGAACAGCGTGGTGGACTGAAGAGGTGAAACAGGCTGTGGCACAAAAGAAGAAAGCATACAATGAATGGATGAGAAATAGGGACGTGGAAGAAGTTGAGAGGCGGAAGAGATAGGTATATGTAGAAAGAAAGAGGTGAAAAGATTAGTAAGAGAGAGTAAGAAGAGAGTGGATGAGGAATTTGGAAGGAATTTGAGTGTAAAGTGGAGGGACTGTAAGAAAATGTTCTGGAAAGAGGTGAAAAGAGTAAGACAGGGTGGAAGTGAAGTTAGCAGGGGAGTGAAAGATAAAAATGGTAGATTACTAGTGGAGAAGGGAGAAAAAGTGAGCAGATGGAGAGAACACTTTAAAGAATTGTTGAACGTAAAGGATGGAAGCAATGCGAGTATAAGCGGCTGGGGAATGGCTTGGAGAAGGAGGGAGGTGAGAAGACAGGAAGAAATCAGTAGGATAGAAGTTGTGGAAGCAATGAAGAAAGTTAAATCTGGGAAAGCCCCAGGAATTGATGGAGTGTGTGGTGAAATGCTGAAGCATGGGGGAGAGATAGTAGTAGAATGGATGTGGAAGATGTGCAGATTAGCCTGGGAGGAAGGTAGAGTCCCAGAGGATTGGAAGTCAGGTATAATTATTCCTTTGTACAAAGGAAAAGGGGAAAAAGAAGTGTGTGGTAATCATAGGGGCATTTGTCTTCTTAGTATAATAGGAAAAGTGTATGGTAGGATACTTATTGACAGTTAGAGAAAGAAAAGAGAAATTAGTTGGAGAAGAACAGGGAGGCTTTAGGAAGGGAAGAGGTTGTGTAGATCAGATATTCATTCTTAGATCTTTAGTGGAAAAGTTTCTAGAGAAGGGAAAGAAGTTGTATGCGGCTTTCATGGATTTGGAGAAAGCATATGACAGGGTGGATAGACAAGGATTGTGGAAAGTGTTAAGAATATATGGAGTAGATGGGAAGTTGTTGAATGCTGTGAAGAGTATGTACGATGGTGCGAAGGCTGCAGTGTGTGTGGATGGTGAACTAAGTGAATTTTTCTCTTTGAAAGTTGGGTTCAAACAGGGATGTGTCATGTCTCCATGGTTGTTCAATCTGTACATGGATGGGGTAATAAAAGAGGTACAAAGTAGGGTAGTGCATGTTGATGTTGCCCTGGTGAGAGAGGATAGTGTTTGGAAACTCCCTGTATTGTTGTTTGCAGATGATACTGTGATGTTAAGTGAAGACGAAGGGGATGTGCAAGGCTTGGTGGATGAGTTTGAGAGAGTGTGTAAGAAACGGAATCTGAAGGTGAATGTAGGGAAGAGTAAAGTGATGGTCTTTGAGAGAGGTGAAGTCAGTGAATGTACAGCGAGGTTGGATGGTGAGGAATTGGAAAATGTGAGTACGTTTAAGTTCTTGGGTAGTGTGATGAGTAAGGATGGAGGTTTGGAGGGTGAAGTGCTTGAAAAGGTACAGCAGGGAAGAAAGGTTGCTGGTTCTTTGAAAGGAGTGATAAGAAACAGGGAAGTGAGCATGGAAGTGAAAAAATTACTACATGACAGTATTGTGATACCAACTCTAACGTACGGAAGTGAAGCTTGGACGTTGTGTGAAGGACACAAGTCAAGAGTGAGAGCAGTGGAAATGAGTTATTTAAGAGGAGCCTGTGAAGTCACATGGAGAGATAGGCTGACGAATGAGGATATAAAGGAACGTTGTGGTGTTGATGTGGATGTGATAGGGAGCATTATGAGGAACACACTGAGGTGGTTTGGCCATGTGGAGAGGATGGAGGGTGAAAGACTGACGAAGAGAGTGTATGTGAGTGAGGTGGAGGGGGGAAGAGGGAGGGGGAGGCCGAGGATGAGATGGAGGGATGGGGTGGAGTGGTATATGAGAGAGGGGGGTGTGAGTTGGGAGCAGGGCAGTGAAATGGCGGGGGACAAGGCGACTTGGAGGCGATTTTTTTGTGGCCACCTCAAACGGGATTGAGGCGTCTGGCAATAGAGAAATAGATAGATAGATAGATATTTATAAGTTTATAGCATGTTACATAATTATATTATTATGATTATATTTCGGGGATGAAACCTGAAACACCACATAAAGACAAACACTGAAGTATTATAATACTGTAATATGGAATCCATATTACATGAATAAC
Organism: Coenobita brevimanus; assembly: GCF_032717465.1. Taxonomy (NCBI): domain Eukaryota; kingdom Metazoa; phylum Arthropoda; class Malacostraca; order Decapoda; family Coenobitidae; genus Coenobita; species Coenobita brevimanus. The sequence continues at coordinate 31,764,149 of NC_137027.1, forward strand.
TATTTCTTCCAGGAGATAATAATGATATTTTAATGTTCATTACAAAATTAAACTGAAGGAGCATCTGTTTTTAATGGTAGCTTACCGGATTCCCAGCAATCAGTTTATTAAGTTATGCTATAGCACAGATTTATGCAATATATCCGTTATATATTGTATTATCTATGTCATGAGGGCTCACACACTGGACTTTCACGTAAACTACTTCGAAAAGGCAGCAAGTTCAGTGTTTAATAGTTTCCGAAATTCACGTATTTTTTGATGTGGTTATAAATCCAGCTGTCCTTCACTGGCCAATGTAATTCCTTATAAAATGAGAGTGGTCAAGTGTAAAACCAATATCCTATGTCAAATAGTAGTTTGAAACAAGGCCAATTAGACTACCAGGTCTCTTCACCCAGTGGTACTACGCAGATGTGGTGACGTCACGGTGTGGAGGAGTGTCTCCTCCCATTTTTCCCTCCACTCCCCAGCCTCTGCCGGGGGGTGAGTGGGGGCAGCTGCTCTTGTGACAGCTATGGGAGAGAGAGGTAGAGACAGACATACCGTGACTCCAAGTATTTTTTTTTTTTTTAATCTCTTCAGCATAGTGGAGCATGGAAGCTGAATTTAGGATGTATATTTTGCCTCATTAAACAGACGTGAGAAAAAGGGGGAGATATGGGAGAGAAAGGGGGTAGAGGAAGGAAAAGTGTGGGGGATAGTTGCCAAACACTTCCAGAATACTGAACACTCCAAATCAATTTAATCTTACTGTATGCAAATACCTATTATAATACACTTCAGGTCGAACAGTAAAGGTGATTGCTAAGCTTATCATTTAAAATGGCCTTGACATGGGCGGGAGATGAAACAATTATTATTGTGCAAAAATATGAACTTTAGAAATTCACTTGGCCAGTTATTCTTTTTTATCAAATTTAGTCAAATGAATGCATGATTCAGTGATTATTCATTATATTTAATTGTTATACCCCACATATACATACATGCACAGCAATGCACAATAATGCTATTACAGAACATAAGCTGAAACAATTTATCAAAGTTTATCACTGCCTGGCATTCTCCTCCCAGGTGTATCCACACCGTGACGACATGCGCGAGCTGGACACAAATTTGCCCTTGTATGACAAGACCTGGTAGTCTTATTGACCTTGGTTTGGAAATGATCACTGATAATAATATATGATTACTGCATGACTCTCCTGAATGACCACACCCAGAATCTTTGTTTTTATTTTAATGTTGGGTCACTTGGAACAGATATGAGAAAATGACACATTAGCCCACGTGGATTTATTGAATATAACCTAGCCAGTATGAATGTTCTTGATTAATAAGATATGTGGATGTATGGTTATCAGATAGGAGTGGGAACCTACAAACATACACACACACACACTCAAATAGAATATATATATATATATATATATATATATATATATATATATATATATATATATATATATATATATATATATATATATTATACATATATATATATTATACATATATATATATATATATATATATATATATATATATATATATATATATATATATATATATATACTCCTTGGTCCGTGTTACAAGACGGGGCAGGTGGTTCACCGACTTAGCCATTGCGCATGTATGGTGTAGATGGTAAACTGCTAGGTGCTGTCAAGAGTTTTTATGATGGTAGCGAAGCATGTGTAAGGGTTAATGGGCATCTAAATGAATGGTTCACAATCGGTATGGGCGTGCGACAAGGTTGTGTAATGTCCCCATGGTTGTTCAATATATATATGGATGGGATGATGAGAGAAGTAAAAACACGAGTAACGGAGAGAGGGATGAAGTTGATAATGAATGGCGATAGATGGAATATCTGAAATTTGTTGTATGCTGATGATGCAGTGCTGCTTGCAAGTACCGGACAAGAACATGGTAGGCTACTGCAGAGTTTTGCTGATGTCTGTGAGCGTCGTTCCTTGCGAGTAAATGAAGAGAAGAGTAAAGTGCTGGTTACTGAGAGAGAAGGTGACTCCCAGTGTGATTTCAGAGAGAATGGAGAGAGACTGGAATTGGTGAGAGAGTTCAAATATTTGGGTACAGTGATAGAAGAAAGAGGAAAATGTGCAGAAGTGGAAAGTAGATTGACACAAGGAAGAAAAGTATCTGGTGTAATGAAGGCTTTGATAAGAAACAGAGGCTTGAGTGTTGCAGCTGCACGAGGCTTACATGAGGGAGTGTTAGTGCCAACTTTAACATATGGGTGTAAGATTATTTTGTGGCATGAAAATGAAAAGTCAGGAGTAAGGGCAGTGGAGATGGGACTGCTGAGGAATGTATATGGAGTACAGAGGATGGATAGGATACGAAATAATGTGACTCGTGAAAGGTGTAGAGTGAGAAAGTCGGTGGACACCAGATTCGAAGAGTCCTGAGATGGTACGGTCATGTGGAAAGAATGGATAACAAAAGGGTTGTGAAAAAGGTATACCTGATCGAATTTGAAGGAAGGAGGAGGCGAGGTAGGCCAAAGAGAAGGTGGAGAGATATGGTGGATGAGTGTCTGTGGAAGAGAGGTTTGGAAGTCGGTGACCCAAGGGAACTGACAAGAGATCGAGCTGGCTGGGTGAATGTTGTGAGGAGAAGTGAATGATCAGGAATTTTGGCACCCCTTGTGAGCATGGCAGCGTCTGGATTGACTCAATCGGATACGTTTGTGTGAAGCTGCAGAATGTGGTGAATGTCTTTCGCGTTTCCGGTAGAGCCAGGATTCCGGGGGCTTGAATGATGAGTGAATGGAATTGTGGCCTATTACCAAGTTTCTGCTATCTCGACACTGCTACTCCTCACGCTGCCCTTGGGTGGAAAAGGAGGTCCGGATGATGACGATGATGATGATAAACTCGTATATGTACACTAGGCAGGATTTCCGACTGGACCACCTGGTTGCGGGTTTTGGCTAACGTGGCAACAACAAGCGCCCGTGTGTGTGTGTGTGTGTGTGTGTGTGTGTGTGTGTGTGTGTGCCCGACATTTTTCCGAATCGCTAAGCTTCAACCTCGAAATTATATTATGTGGTCATTGTAATATGCTATGATATAGGCTAATAAATATGTGATTGTTTGGGATAATGGGCTCTGCGCTATAGTTTTTATAGTCTGAGTTATATAAAATAATTGTCTTGCCTTGTAGCATGAACCACGATACAGATTGAGTTGTGGTTCAGAAACAGGGTAAGTTCACCCAGAAATGGTGCGATGAAGGGGGAAGGGGGGAGTAGGCTATGGGAGTGAGCGACCAACAGTTATATATTCTTAGTCATTACAGTATAGTTATTAAGGTATCAATGAAATCCGGCATCCTAAATAATGATAAACCTATTTATTTTTATTATCTTTATAATTATAGACACGATTGCACACAAGGATACCCCCTCCCTCGTTGACGGAAAATATGCGGCCTGTTCCACCACCTCGTCTCTCTCTCTCTCTCTCTCTCTACTCAGCTGGCTATCAGTACACACACACACACACACACACACACACACACACACACACACACACACACACACTATCAGTTTGTGCTATGAGTAATGACGTTGCATTTAGTATGTTTACATAAAATTTAAAACTGTGTCAAAATACAAGTGCAATGCATAACCATCTCACATTACGGATTACAGTACGTTAACCAGTAATCAATACTTATATGCATAGGTTATGTTTCAGTAATAGTCATGGAGTAGCCATACCCACAGTGATATTTTCATTAATGCTAAAGGTAATCGTATGTTAAGTGGCGGATACCAGTTAGAGGGGAGGTGGCCGCTGACACCTCCAATCCGCATAGCTACGGTTGTGAGTTGTAGTGTCACTGCAGAGGTTCCTGTTCCACCAGTTATGTCAATAATTAAAGTTAGCATACTGATGAACAGTCATTTCTTATGAAAAACACAAACAGCCTATATAGAACTCTCGAAATACGTTTATGAAGCATATTGTGGGAGCTTTCCAGCTCTCACGCACCAGTCGCAGTCTTGGTCCTTTGTTTCAATATTTCCAGCCTGACAGTGTACAATGTTAATGAACATGCTATTAATGTTAATTCCATATGCTTATTTACATTTGGAACAACATAAATCAAAGCAGGATTTCATTCAGTACACAGAATGCCAAATACAGTATGCGTGTGTGCGTGTGGGTGTGGGACAATACGTTGGGTGGAGGTGGGGGAGTATAGTGCGTATGAAATGTGTGTCATAATGGTAATATGGGTGTGTGCATACGTGGCTAAGGACATCCAAGACTGATATGTAATCTTTGCCTTTAACACTTGATAACACACACGTCGGTATTTATTTAGGTTTTATTTATAAGTTTATAGCGTGTTACATTATTATATTATTATGATTATATTTCGGGGATGAAACCTGAAACACCACATAAAGACAAACACTGAAGTATTATAATACTGTAATATGGAATCCATATTACATGAACTATTTCTTCCAGGAGATAATAATGATATTTTAATGTTCATTACAAAATTAAACTGTAGGAGCTTCTGTTTTTAATGGTAGCTTACCGGATTCCCAGCAATCAGTTTATTAAGTTTTGCTATAGCACAGATTTATGCAATATATCCGTTATATATTGTATTATCTATGTCATGAGGGCTCACACACTGGACGTTTACGCAAACTACTTCGAAAAGGCAACAAGTTCAGTGTTTAATAGTTTCCGAAATTCACGTATTTTTTGATGTGGTTATAAATCCAGCTGTCCTTTACTGGCCAGTGTAATTCCTTATAAAATGAGAGTGGTCAAGTGTAAAACCAATATCCTATGTCAAATAGTAGTTTGAAACAAGGCCAATAAGACTACCAGGTCTCTTCACCCAGTGGTACTACTCAGATGTGGTGACGTCACGGTGTGGAGGAGTATCTCCTCCCATTTTTCCCTCCACTCCCCAGCCTCTGCCGGGGGGTGAGTGGGGGCAGCTGCTCTTGTGACAGCTATGGGAGAGAGAGGTAGAGACAGACATACCGTGACTCCAAGTTTTTTTTTTTTTTTAAATCTCTTCAGCACAGTGGAGCATGGAAGCTGAATTTAGGATGTATATTTTGCCTCATTAAACAGATGTCAGAGAAAGCGGGAGAGATGGGAGAGAAAGGGGGTAGAGGAAGGAAAAGTGTGGGGGATAGTTGCCAAACACTTCCAGAATACTGAACACTCCAAATCAATTTAATCCTACTGTATGCAAATACCTATTAAAATACACATCAGGTCGAACAGTTAAGGTGATTGCTAAGCTTATCATTTAAAATGGCCTTGACATGGGCGGGAGATGAAACAATTATTATTGTGCAAAAATATGAACTTTAGAAATTCACTTGACCAGTTATTTTTTAAATAAAATTTTGTCAAATGAATGCATGATTCAGTGATTATTCATTATATTTAATAGTTATACCCCACAAATACATACATGCACAGCAATGCACAATAATGCTATTACAGAACATAAGCTGAAACAATTTATCAAAGTTTATCACTGCCTGGGGTCCTCCTCCCAGGTGTATCCACACCGTGACGACATGCGCGAGCTGGACACAAATTTGCCCTTGTATGACAAGACCTGGTAGTCTTACTGACCTTGGTTTGGAAATGATCAGTGATAATAATATATGATTACTGCATGACTCTCCTGAATGACCACACCCAGAATCTTTGTTTTTCATTTTAATGTTGGGTCACTTGGAACAGATATGAGAAAATGACACATTAGCCCACGTGGATTTATTGAATATAACCTAGCCAGTATGAATGTTCTTGATTAATAAGATATGTGGATGTATGGTTATCAGGTAAGAGTGGGAACCTACACACACACACACACACACACACACACACACACACACACACACACATATATATATATATATATATATATATATATATATATATATATATATATATATATATATATATATATATATATATATATATATATATATATATATTCAGTTTCAGAAGTGAAAGAAAGAAAATGATTACAGATAAAAAGATATGCCCAATAATAGTAAACGAAAACAAAGCAGCCTTTCAGTTGGCAATAAGGAACAGATTTCAGGCTCTAAGTAATGCTGAATGTGACACTGATGAGCTGAATGATTGACAAAAGTGCTAAGAGAATCAGCGGAGGTACTAGGAAAACCTAATAGAACCAACGCCAAGAAATATTCAGAAACGACACTCGAGCTTATGAAAAAAAGGAAGGAAATCAAAGTAAAAACAAAGAAAGACGAAATAGAGCGAGCGGAATTAAATAAGCTTATCAACAAAAGACCTGAAGGAGATGGCAAGAGACAAATATTGGTGGAGAGAGTTCATCGAGGCCCTATGCATCCTGTGGAATGTAACAGGAAATGACTAATTGATTGATTGATTGATTGATTGATCAACAAACGAGAAAGAGAAGAAAAAAGAAAGAAAAACATGGATCAGATCAAAGAAACCATAAAAAATGGAAAAAGTCTGAAACAGGTCCGAAGTAAAATGGCACTAGGAGCGCAACAAATGACATCACTGAAAGAAAAAAGAAAAACGGTGAAATCATTAAATGCAGAGATAAGATGGTGACGAGAGTTGAAGAATTTTACAAAGAACGGTATGCATCAAAGACAGTAGTACCAATAGCTAACTTTTCAGTTGACAGAAGTGAAATACCTGAGGTAATACCAGACGAAGTAAATATTTGTCTAAAAAATATGAAAAGAGAGAGGGCTCCGGGAGAAGATGGAATAGTAACATATTTACTGTTGGATGCAGGAGTAGAAGTACAAAATAGGTTTGCTCACGTATTTACCCACTGTACAAAACAGAAGAAAATTCCCAAACCATGATGTAATGCAATAGTTATTTTACTCTACAAAAAAGGTGACTCAAAAGATCTTAGTATCTATCGACCAATTAGCTTATTATCAGTCATTTACAAACTCTTCACTAAAGTCCTTACGAACAGAATAACAACAATTTTGAAGGAAAACCAACTTCGTGAACAGGCAGGATTCCGAAGCGGGTATTCGATCACTGATCATCTACACACAATGAATCAGCTAATCGAGAAAACAACAAAATTTTATAAACCACTGTGCTCAGATTTTGTTGATTACGAAAAGGCTTTTGATTCAGTGAAGCACATAGCAATTACAAATTCATTGCGAGAACAAGGAGTGAATGAGAACATCGTAAAACTGCTCGAAAACATATATAAAGAGGGAACTGCTAGAGTTAAATTACATAAGGACTCGGAAAAAATTAAGATTGAGAATGGCGTGCATCAGGTATATACAATTTCATCAAAATTATTTACAGCATGCCTAGAAAGTATTTTCAGAAAGCTAGACTGGGAACACAAAGGAGTGAACGTAGATGGAGAAAAGCTAAACCATTTAAGATTTGCAGATGACATTGTCCTAATCTCAGCAACAGTGGAGGCATTGCAAGAAATGTTAGATGACCTGAACAGAGAAAGTCTGAAAGTAGGACTGAAGATGAACAGTAGTAAAACTAAAGTAATGTTTAATCCACAAACACCAAAGAGGGTCATCAGATTAAGTGATGAAATTCTTGAAGAAGTTGAGGAGTACAACTACTTGGGACAAATACTAAAATTAACGAAAGATCATGATAGCAAAATAAAAAGACGCATTAAAGTTGGATGGAAAGCTTTCGGTAAACATAGAAACATTATGAAAAGTAGCTTGCCAGTTTGTATGAAACGAAAAGTTTATAACGAATATATAATTCCAGCTATGACGTATGGCTGTGAGACCAGGAAACTGACATAATCAATAGAAAATAAATTAATCCGTTCTCAGGGGGCAATGGAAAGGTCAATGCTGGGAATATCTTTAAGAGACAGGAAAAGATCATCTTGGGTGAGAGAGCAGACTAAAGTCAAAGATATTATAGAAGTCAAGGTGGGCAGGCCATATAGCAAGAGTAAGGGATAACCGACGGAGCAAGAGGCTGACTGACTGGACACCAAGAGGTAGTAAGCGTAGCAGAAAAAGGCCAGACAGAGGATGGAGAGATGAGATAGAGAAATTTGCAGGGAAAACGTGGCAAAGAGTGGCTCAGTCAAGGAATTCGTGGACAAGGTTAGGGGAGGCCTTTGTTCAGCAGTAGACAAATTATGGCTGGTGATGGTGATGATGATATATATATATATAGATAGATAGATAGATATAGATATGTATATATGGACATATGGTGGTGAATTGTAAAAAATATGGTAAACAGACAGGTTGAGGGAAAATTGGAAAGTGTGGAAGAGCAGTAGGTAGATAAAGGCCAGAGTATCGAGATGCATTGATCGTATGCCTGACACTTCTCCTTATGACTGTTACCAGGTAATTTGTATGCATAAAATTTAATGACAGAGAAAAGATTTCTGGAGGCGGCAGTACTGTATTGCATATGTATAAATTAGCTGACGATGTGTATAACAAACATATTTTTATACTGTATCACTAAACAGTTTTAACATTATAAAAAAAAAAATCATTTGGGGATCAATTGATATTCATAGTAATAATACGTCTAGATGAACGCATTTTACCAACACTTCCACTACTGTTTTTTAAGCCGTACAATCCCCATAAAATATACCAAACAAATAGTGGATAATGAACCATAACATGAAAAACTGTGGCTTTTCCCGAAGTGTCAAAGATTATTAGAAATTAAACTATATGAGCAATGTATAAACATTCTATTCACGTGCAGTTACGACCGTAGGACAGAAGTGGACACGTCACCGTCAATGTCTGGGGGTGGGTATGCATCCACGGCATGAGTGACGTCACCAGGATAGAGGGGAGGTTCACTGATGAAAAATGCATTGAAATTTTGCAGATTTTTTTTTCCTCCCCTCAGCACAGGAGCGGAACTATCCGTTTCCTCCCGGACCTGTAATTTTTGTTCAGAACCTCTGCCCCATCCACACGGCGAGAAGAGTCTCATAATGATTTGGAAGTCGAGAGGACTTGCAGCTACTCAACCGGCTCAGTAAGGAAGTAGACATGAACCCCATCGAAAATGTATGGGGGAATATGGTTAACTGTTGTGAGGCTGAGAGTGAACGGACACCACATGAACTACTGACCCACATCCATGCCCAGTGAGAACAGTTCAGAAGCCAGAAACAGCTCACACGAAACCATGTCGCCTCTGTGCAAACAGACTGCGAGAGGTGATCGAGAAGGGGGATGGGTTACTTCTTAATAATGAATGAGTTCCTTACAAATCGTGCGTTTTTTTTTTTTAATTCTCTGATTATAATGGATATTATCCCATGCAGTATAACAATCTAACAGTAACTTTAATAACTTACTATAACTTATTTGACAATATAACTGATACGACACTATCTTATATATTTTGCTCACTGACATGATATTTATTACGGGGCACTTATACAGCAATTAGTGACGTTTATGTGCATTTCTTAAAGCAAAAATTCCTGTTACAATAGCATTTTTTTTTTCTATTAAAATATGATGCTTTCTTGATTGGCACAATCACAACTCTCTAGACATTCTGCCAACTCGCTTGACATCTTGTCACCTGTCGACATGCCTAAGGTGCTCTTTTCCAATCGTGATAAAGATTTTAAAATATT
>NC_137027.1:31778832-31808832 GCF_032717465.1 Coenobita brevimanus
GAACGCACATATACTCTTGCGATCTGGTTGGAAGGAGAAAGAAAGGAAGAACGAGAAGAATGACCGTGATGATGATGATGTTCATGTTGATGATGATGATGCCAGCAGCAGCAACAACAACAACAACAATGATAATAATAGTAGTAATAATAATAATAATAATAATAATAATAATAATAATAACAATAATAATAATAATAATAATAATAATGATAAGAGGAAGAAGAAGAATATAATATCATTATTGATAATAATAATAATAATAATAATAATAATAATAATAATAATAATTATAATAATAATAAGTATAATAATAATAAGTTTAATAATAATAATCATCATCATCCTCATCATCATCATAATAATAATAATATAATATTATCAATAATAATAATAATAATAATAATAATATAATATTATCTTTAATAATAATAATATTATTATTATTATTATTTTTATTATTATTATTATTATTATTATTATTATTATTATTATTAATATTGTTATAATATATTAATAATAATGATAATAATAATCTATCAATCTATCTATTGGTAGACGCCTTAATCCTGTAAGCAATGGCCAAAAACAAATCGCCTCCATGTTGCCCTGCCGTGTTCAATGCCATATCACTGCCATGCTCCCAGCTGACACCCCCCTCTCTCATTTACCTCACCACTCCATCGCTTCATCTCATCCTAGGCCTCTCCCTCCCCCTCCTGCCCTTTACCTCACTCACATACACTCTCTTTGTCAGTCTCTTGCTCTTCATCCTCTCCACATGACCAAACCACCTCACTGTGTTTGTCGTAACGCTTCCTATCACATCCACTACCACACCACAACGTTCCTTCACTTCCTTATTTGTCAGTCTGTCTCTCCATGTGACTCCACATGCTTCTCACAAATAACTCACTTCCACTGCTCTCACTCTTGACTTCTGTCCCTCCAACAAGGTCCAAGTTTTAATTCCATATGTAAGAATTGGTATCACATTTCTCTCATGCAATTACTTTTTCACTTCCATGCTCACTTCTCTGTTTATTATCACTGTTTTCAAAGAACCAGCAATCTTTCTTTCTTGTTGTACCCTTTCAAACACTTCACCCTCTAAATATCCATCCTTACTCATCACACTACCCAAGTACTTAAATGAACTCACATTTTCCATTTCGTCCTCATCCAAACTCACTATACATTCACTGACTTCATTTCTCTCGAAGACCATAACTTTACTCTTCCCTACATAGTCACCTTTAGATTCCATTTCTCACACACTCTCCCAAACTCATTCACCGAACCTTTTAGCTTCCCTTCGTCTTCACTGAACAACACAGTATCATCCGTAAACAACAGTACACAGAGTTTCCACACATTGCCTTCTCTCATTAAGACCGCTCCAACATCCACTGCCCTACCTTGTGTCACATTTATAACCCCATCCAAATACAGATTGAAAAACCGTGGAGACATGACACATCCCTGTTTCAATCCAACCTTCAATCGGAAAAATTCACTCAGTTCACTGTCCATATCCACTGCAGCCTTAGCACCTCCATAAATACTCTTCACGGCATTCAACAACTTCCCATCTACTCCATGTATGCTTAATACTTTCCACAATCCTTGTCCATCCACCCTGTCATATGCTTTCTCCAAATCCATGAAAATTTTCCACTAAAGACCTAAGAATGAATATCTGATCTACACAACCTCTTACCTTCCCAAAACCTATCTGTTCTTCTCCAACTAATTCCTCTGTTATTTCCTTAACTCTGTCAATAAGTATCCTACCATATACTTTTCCTATTACACTTAGAAGACAAATGCCCCTATGATTACCACACATTTCTTTTTCCCTTTTTCCTTTGTACAGGGGAATAATTATACTGACTTCCAATCCTCCGGGACTCTACTTTCCTCCCAGGCCAATCTGCACACCTTCCACATCCATTCTATTATTACCTCTCCCCCATGCTTCAGCATTTCACCACACACTCCATCAGTTCCTGGGGCTTTCCTCATTTTGACTTTCTTCATTGCCTCCAAAGCTACCATTCTACTGATTCCTTCCTTTCTTCTCACATCCCTCTTTCTGCCAGCAATTCCCCAGCCACTTATATTGGCATTACCTTCATTCTTTATGTTCAACAATTCCTTAAAGTGTTCTCTCTATGTGCTCACTTTTTCTCTCTTCTCCACTAGTAATGTGCCATTTTTATCTTTCACTCCTCGACAAACTTCTTTAACACCCTGTCTTACTCTCTTTACCTCTTTCCAGAACATTTCTTACATTTTTTCACTTGACACTCACATTCCTTCCAAGTTCCTCATCCATTCTCTTATTACTGTCTTACTAATCTTTTCACCTCTCTCTTCCTCTTTGCATATAAGTCTCGCTTCTGTTTCTGAACTTCTTCCACACCCCTGTTTCTCATTCACTCACTATATGCTTTCTTCTTTTGTGTCACAGCCTGTCTCACTTCTTCATTCCACCGTGCTTTTCCTTGCACCTCCTTTCGTCTTTTCTTCACCCCACACCACCTCACATTCTTCACAGATTTCCTCTGTGCATGAATATCTTCCACGTCCCCCATCTGCTCCAAATCATATTTCCCCAATCGCTCCTCCACTTCTTTCTTATATTCTGCCTCTTTTCCCTCCTCGTAAGAACTAATTCCTCCTGTCCTTCACTTCTTCTATTCCTCCACTTCATTTCAACCTTGACTTTCACCACCACCAAATATGGTCAGAAAATTCCACACCCGGAACCTCTACTGTATATGTTCTTGCATCCATTCCATGCCTTCTCATTCTGTCATCCACACACATATAATGCCTTCCATTGACTCAGTTCAGTATTCATCCTTCTCATCAACACACACATAATCATTCTTTGCCCTCCGTTGATTCAATTCACTACCCATCCCTCGCCACGTATACCTGTGGATCATTTTTTTGCGTGAAGAGAGAATTGGCTATCACCAACCCCATCCTCTCGGAAATGTCCATTAGAGCACTGCCATTATCATCCACATCTGCAAGCACACCCCACTCTCCAACTACTCCATCCACCTTGACAATCCCTACCTTTCCATTGATATCTCCAGTCAAAAACACTCTCTCAAATCTGTCAAAGTTTTCCATGCACTCTTCCACATTTGTCCAGAACTCATCTTTCACTTATTCTTATTTTTTCACTCATCGTCACCTCGAACTCTAAAACAATCAATAATCCCACTACACACACACACACACACACACACACACACACACACACACACACACACCCTACACATCCCAAACCAACACACTACCATCCAGTGGCCTTCAAGACTCGTAACATCCTTCCAGTAGCAAATTATTCCGGATATTACACACCCATATCCTCTTGTATATGTTCCTGATACAAACCATATATATATATATATATATATATATATATATATATATATATATATATATATATATATATATATATATATACAGTATATATAAAAACGACATATATAGTAGGAGAAATAATAGTGGTGAAATATTCAAAATGAATCACCTAGGAAGAGGTGTTAAGGAGCCACCTGTGCTACCTGGAATCACCTGGTCATAAGGTAATGAAACAAACTGAATTTCGAAAAAAATGAATGAATTTGGAATGCATGAAATTCCTTTGTAAAATATTTATTATAATCCGGTACTCATATATATATATATATATATATATATATATATATATATATATATATATATATATATATATATTGGTGCGTGATATGTAATTATTATAATTATCATTAGTAAAGACAACAAATAGATTTAATGTTTATCTTTATCTGTCTGTTTATCTGTGTTTATCTATCTGTCTGCTTATCATTCTGTTTATCTGTTTATCTGTGTCTGTTTATCTATATCTGTTTGTCTATTCATCTATCTGTATATCGATGTATCTGTCTTGTTATCCATGTAAGTATCTTTTTCATTCAGTATACCTTTATCAATCTGTCAAATTATCTATCTATCTGTTCATTAATCCATCTTTATATCTATCTGTCCATCTATGTATCTACGAATATACTCTCAATTTTGTTTTTGCTTTTCAGTTATCCTCTGCTTCTAAATATCGTTTTTGTTTTTTTATTCAAGGAAGAAGGAACCAAAGGCCAGGAGCCGGAAACTATTTTTTCCAAGAGAAAACAAAAACAATACAAAAGAGCCAAATTCAAGATCTATGTATCCATCCATCCATTTTATATTTATCTATCTATCCATATATCAATCTATTTTCATGTCTCCATCTCTGTGTATAATCCATCCGTCCATCCATCCAGCTACATATCTACAAGTATCTATCCATCTACTCATCCATCCATCTATCTATCCATCTACCTACATATCCATCTATCTATCGTAACAAACAATGTGTGTGTGGAGTTAAGTGCTTGTCTCTGAATTCCACCAACACTTACTCTCCTCACAATTGACACACTTCATTATCGTCTATTTTGCAGTGTTACGACTTTCTTCATTCAATTCATACTGTAAAATGGTAGTAGTAGTAGTAGTAGTAGTAGTAGTAGCAGTAGTAGTTGTAGTAGTAGTAGTTTCACGTTCGGATCAGCTCTAGGTCTTGTGTTACCGCTGACGCCATTTTTGTTCCAGCTGCCGCCATTTCGTTCCCTCTGGAGCCTTGGAGTGTCAGTACCGTGGTCCTGAACCGTCTCATGGTGGGGGCAAGTCTAGTTCGGGTGGCTGGGGGGGATGGGGGTGCCGTCTGTTGGGTCAAGCTGGCTGGCGGGTCCAATACAGAATTCGTCCTTGTGGAAGATGTAGTTGTGATGACGAGAAGGAGGATGAGGAGGAGGATGGTGGTGATGATAATGGTTTTCATGACAGTGATGATCATGATGATGATGATGGCGACGATGATGACGAAGAGGAAGAGGATAAAATCAAAGAATGATGATGATTGCTCTCTACCTCCACTATCATCATCTATCTATTCTTTTCACTCTACCTTGGAGAGCGAGCTCCAAAAGACGGGGGGGGGGGGGAAGAGGATCCTGTAACGGGTGAAGGACATGATGCTTATTTATCCGCCCATCCCTCTCTCACTCTCTCGCCTGGCAACACACACACACACACACACACACACACACACGTTCATAACACCCCTCAAATCTACACACACAACACTATCTATCTATCTATTGCAAGACGCCTCAATCCCGTTTGGGGTGGCCACAAACAAATCGCCTCCAAGGAGCCTCTCCCCCGCCATTTCACTGCCCTGCTCCCAACTCACCCCCCCCCTCTCTCATATACCACTCCACCCCATCCCTCCATCTCATCCTCGGCCTCCCCCTCCCTCTTCCCCCCTCCACCTCACTCACATACACTCTCTTCGTCAGTCTTTCACCCTCCATCCTCTCCACATGGCCAAACCACCTCAGTGTGTTCCTCATAACGCTTCCTATCACATCCACATCCACACCACAACTCTCCTTTATATCCTCATTCGCCAGCCTGTCTCTCCATGTGACTCCACAGGCTCCTCTTAAATAACTCATTTCCACTGCTCTCACTCTTGACTTGTGTCCTTCCAACAACGTCCAAGCTTCACTTCCATACGTTAGAGTTGGTATCACAATACTGTCATGTAGTAATTTTTTCACTTCCATGCTCACTTCCCTGTTTCTTATCACTGCTTTCAAAGAACCAGCGACCTTTCTTCCCTGCTGTACCCTTTCAAGCACTTCACCCTCCAAACCTCCATCCTTACTCATCACACTACCCAAGTACTTAAACGTACTCACATTTTCCAGTTCCTCACCATCCAACCTCACTGTACATTCACTGACTTCACCTCTCTCAAAGACCATCACTTTACTCTTCCCTACATTCACCTTTAGATTCCGTTTCTAACACACTCTCCCAAACTCATCTACCAAGCCTTGCAGCTCCTCTTCCTCTGCACTCAACAACACAGTATCATCTGCAAACAACAATACAGGGAGTTTCCAAACACTATCCTCTATCACCAGGGCCACTCCAACATCCACTACCCTATCACATAAATACAGACACACACACACACACACACGTTCGTAACACCCTTCAAATCTACACACGCAACACAGTATCACAAATTCACACACACACACACACACACACACGCACACTTCTCTTTTAATACGTTAATAGGGTCCAAGTGGGGCACAAACTGCTGCATCTTCATAATATACACAATTTTCAATATAAGGGGGTAATTTTTCGGTGTGCATAAAGAGAGGTGTCTTCATCCCCACTGAGCTCTGTAGTAACACATTTTGAAAATGACTTTTTTCCTAGGGACTTGTTAAGGTTTATTAGTAGACTTAACACTCAGTAAAAAAAATAAATAATATGAAGAAGTTTTGTTTTATTCCTCATAATTTTATTTACACCGAAAAATTAATAAAAATAATTCTCTATATATGTAGCAGTATATGACAGTCCCATCTGTGTCCTGATTGGCTAGCTATTATGACGTCACTAGCTCCGCCCCCTTACCACACTTGTGGCTGCTGGGCCAGCCTCCACAAGCGTGGCGGGTGTGGGAATTCATTGTGGACCCTGACACCGAGGTGGATGAACGCCATGGCTCCTTTCGCTTTGCTCTGCATTTTACTGGTTTTTCTTCCTGCTTTGAGTTCAGGTACGGATATTTATGATTTTTTTTTGAGATTCGTGATGTTAAGTGCCTTTTGAAATTTCGTTAAAGCTCTTCAAAAGCTATTTATTCTGTCGGCACATGATATCCTCTCGTGTCGTACAGATGCAAAGTACCGTATATCGATATGGAAATTTAACCTGAGTATTCGTTGCACATTTTCCTCAGCGTTTTATTCTATCTCTGGAGATTGATATGCTCTTCCATTCGTGCAAACTGTTTCAATATTGAACAATATAAATAACGCTCAGTAGTGCAGAGATGTTTTATGCAATAATAATAATAATAATAATAATAATAATAATAGTAATAATAATAATAATAATAATACATCGCTAAAGAAGAGGTGTTACGAAGCCTTCTATGCCACCAAAAATAATAATATACGTTATGTATATTGTTGCTTGTTTTCATGCACTTACACACACACACACACACACACACACACACAAGAGACAAGCACTAAACTCCATACACATCTTGTTTGTTACGATAGATAGATGGATATGTAGGTGGATGGATAGATAGCTGGATGGATGAGTAGATGGATAGATACTTGTAGACATGTAGGTGGATGGATGGACGGATGGATTATACACAGAGATGGAGACATGAAAATAGATTGATATATGGATAGATAGATAAATATAAAATGGATGGATGGATACATAGATCTTGAATTTGGCTCTTTTGTATTGTTTTTGTTTGCTCTTGGAAAAAATGGTTTCCGGCTCCTGGCCATTGGTTCCTTCTTCCTTGAATAAAAAAAAAAAAACGATATTTAGAAGCAGAGGATAACTGAAAAACAAAAACAAAATTGAGAGTATATTCGTAGATACATAGATGGACAGATAGATATAAAGATGGATTAATGAGCAGATAGATAGATAATTTGACAGATAGATAAAGGTATACTGAATGAAAAAGATACTTACATGGATAACAAGACAGATACATCGATATACAGATAGATGAATAGACAAACAGATATAGATAAACAGAGACAGATAAACAGATAAACAGAATGATAAGCAGACAGATAGATAATCACAGATAAACAGACAGATAAAGATAAACATTAAATCCATTTGTTGTCTTTACTAATGATAATTATAATAATTATATATCACGCACCATTATATATATATATATATATATTTATATATATATATATATATATATATATATATATATATATATATATATATATATATATGAGTACCGGATTATAATAAATATTTTACAAAGGAATTTCATGCATTCCAAATTCATTCATTTTTTTCGAAATTCATTTTGTTTGATTACTTTTTGGCCAGGTGATTCCAGGTAACACAGGTGGCTCCTTAACACCACTTCCTTGGTGATTAATTTTGTATATTTCACCACTATTTTTCTTCGACCATATATACCGTTTTTTTTATATATATATATCTATATGGTTTGTATCAGGAACATATACAAGAGGATATGGGTGTGTAATATCCGGAATAATTTGCTACTGGAAGGATGTTACGAATCTTGAAAGCCACTGGATGGTAGTGTGTTGGTTTGGGATGTGTAGGGTGTGTGTGTGTGTGTGTGTGTGTGTGTGTAGTGGGATTATTGATTGTTTTCGAGTTCGAGGTGACGATGAGTGAAAAAATAAAAAGTGAAAGATGAGTTCTGGACAAATGTGGAAGCGTGTATGGAAAACTTTGAAAGATATGAGAGAGTGTTTTTTCCTGGAGATATTAATGAAAAAGTAGGTATTGTCAAGGTGGATGGAATAGTTCGAGAGCGGGGTGTTCTTGCAGATGTGGATGAGACTGGCAGTGCTCTAATGGACATTTCTGAGAGGATGGGGTTGGTGATAGCCAATTCCCTCTTCACGCAAAAAATGATCCACAGGTATACGTGGCGAGTGATGAGAGGGATGGGTAGTGAACTGAATCAACAGAGGGCAAAGAATGATTATGTGTGTGTTGATGAGAGAATGAGATGCAAGAGCATATGCGGTAGAGGTTGGGGGTGTGGACTTTCTGACCACTACTTGGTGGTGGTGAAAGTCAAGGTTGAAATGAAGTGGAGTTATAGAAGAAGTGAAGGACAGGAGGAATTAGTTCTTACGAGGAGGATAGAAAGGTGGAAAAGAGGCAGAATATAAGAAAGAAGTGGAGGAGCGATTGGGGAAATATGATTTGGAGCAGATGAGGGACGTGGAAGATATTCATGCACAGAGGAAATCTGTGAAGAATGTGAGGTGGTGTGGGGTGATGAAAAGACGAAAGGAGGTGCAAGGAACAGCACGGTGGAATGAAGAAGTGAGACAGGCTGTGACACAAAAGAAGAAAGCATATAATGAGTGAATGAGAAACAGGGGTGTGGAAGAAGTTCAGAACCAGAAGCGAGACTTATATGCAAAGAGGAAGTGAGAGGTGAAAAGATTAGTAAGACAGTAATAAGAGAATGGATGAGAGACTTGGAAGGAATGTGAGTGTCAAGTGAAGAAATGTAAGAAATGTTCTGGAAAAAGGTAAAGAGAGTTAGACAGGGTGTTAAAAAAATTTGTCGAGGAGTGAAAGATAAAAGTGGCACATTACTAGTGGAGAAGGGAGAAAAAGTGAGCACATAGAGAGAACACTTTAAGGAATTGTTGAACATAAAGAATGAAGGTAATGCTAATATAAGTGGCTGGGGAATGGCTGGGAGAAGGAGGGAGGTGAGAAGAAAGGAAGAAATCAGTAGAATGGTAGCTGTGGAGGCAATGAAGAAAGTCAAAATGAGGAAAGCCCCAGGAACTGATGGAGTGTGTGGTGAAATGCTGAAGCATGGGGGAGAGGTAATAATAGAATGGATGTGGAAGATATGCTTATTGGCCTGGGAGGAAAGTAGAGTCCCGGAGGATTGGAAGTCAGTTATAATTATTCCCCTGTACAAAGGAAAAAGGGAAAAAGAAATGTGTGGTAATCATAGGGGCATTTGTCTTCTAAGTGTAATAGGAAAAGTATATGGTAGGATACTTATTGACAGAGTTAAGGAAATAACAGAGGAATTAGTTGGAGAAGAACAGATAGGTTTTGGGAAGGTAAGAGGTTGTGTAGATCAGATATTCATTCTTAGGTCTTTAGTGGAAAAGTTTCATGGATTTGGAGAAAGAATATGACAGGGTGGATGGACAAGGATTGTGGAAAGTATTAAGAATACATGAAGTACATGGGAAGTTGTTGAATGCCGTGAAGGGTATTTATGAGGGTCCTATGGCTGCAGTGGATATGGACAGTGAACTGAGTGAATTTTTCCGATTGAAAGTTGGATTGAAACAGGGATGTGTCATGTCTCCACGGTTTTTCAATCTGCATTTGGATGGGGTTATAAAAGAGACACAAGGTAGGGCAGTGGATGTTGGAGCGGCCCTAATGAGAGAAGGCAATGTGTGGAAACTCTGTGTACTGTTGTTTACGGATGATACTGTGTTGTTCAGTGAAGACGAAGGGGAGCTAAAAGGCTCGGTGAATGAGTTTGGGAGAATGTGTGAGAAATGGAATCTAAAGGTGAATATGTAGGGAAGAGTAAAGTTATGGTCTTCGAGAGAAATGAAGTCAGTGAATGTATAGTGAGACTGGATGAGGACGAAATGGAAAATGTGAGTTCATTTAAGTACTTGGGTAGTGTGATGAGTAAGGATGGATATTTAGAGGGTGAAGTGTTTGAAAGGGTACAACAAGAAAGAAAGATTGCTGGTTCTTTGAAAACAGTGATAATAAACAGAGAAGTGAGCATGGAAATGAAAAAGTAATTGCATGAGAGAAATGTGATACCAATTCTTACATATGGAAATAAAGCTTGGACCTTGTTGGAGGGACAGAAGTCAAGAGTGAGCGCAATGGAAATGAGTTATTTAAGAGGAGCCTGTGGAGTCACATGGAGAGACAGGCTGACGAATGAGGATATAAAGGAGCGTTGTGGTGTTGATGTGGATGTGATAGGAAGCTTTATGAGAAACACACTGAGGTGGTTTGGCCATGTGGAGAGGATGGAGCGTGAAAGACTGACGTAGAGAGTGTATGTGAGTGAGGTGGAGGGGGGAAGAGGGAGGGGGAGGCCGAGGATGAGATGGAGGGATGGGATGGAGAGGTATATGAGAGAGTGGGGTGTGAGTTGGGAGCAGGGCAGTGAAATGGCGGGGGACAGGGCGACGTGGAGGCGATTTGTTTGTGGCCACCCCAAACGGGATTGAGGCGTCTGGCAATAGATGGATAGATAGATTATTATTAGTATTATTCTCAATGTTATTGTTGTTGTTGCTGCTGGCATCATCATCATCAACATGAACATCATCATCACAGTCATTCTTCTCGTTCTTCCTTTTCTTTCTCCTTCCAACCAGATCGCATGAGTATATGTGCGTTCGATATTGACCATATGACCTGCGTCACGGCGTCAGCCCGTCCAAGGCAGCTTCTTCGTGACTTGGGCAAGTTTAGGAAGGTTAGGAGACGAAATCGTGCCTTGACGGAAGTGTAAATTGACCCAAACTTCCTCCTCCTTCTCCTCCTCTCTTCTTCCTCTTCTTCTCTTATTAATCTTCGTCTTCTTCTTCTGAGCGGTCTGGTAGTCTGGCATGCCCTCCACATGCTTCATCCCTATGGAGGAACAAGACAACTGACACCCTTGACAGCCGCACCCAACCCTGCAATAAAGGGAAAGAAGTAATTTCGGAAGGAATAAGATAGTAACACCTTTGATAGCCGCACCCAACCCTGAAATAAGGGGAAAGGTGTAATCATTTACTTGTTCCCATGAGGACGGCCTTTAAGATCTCACTCTGCATCAAACCTTGTCGGGGTGATCACCTACCATTATATAATATTTCGTGTTCCTAAATTAAAGACCATGACCGTGCATAAAGGCTTTGGTCAGGCCCCTCCCCCCCGTCCATTGGGAACTGCCCTTTTGGGGTTCTCATGCTTCTTATAATGTGGCCCAAGTATTGGTTTACCATTTTCGAGAATATCATGCTCTTATGTAAAAACTCACACTCCAGCCTGGGGGCTGGACCCAACCCATAGGGGAGGTCATGAGGGGTCCCACCTGCCTAATATGTGGCCTGGATAAACACCTAACAATGTGCAGACTGAAATGAACGGATCTTGAATTTGGTTGTCTCTTGTATTATTTTTGTGTTTTCTTGGAAGGAAAAGTTTGTAGCATCCTGGCCTTAGCATTAAGAAAAAAAAATCGTGTTCATAGGTTGTAAACTGTGGCCATGTTCAATTTCGCTGGAAGCCCCGAAGCCTGCCCCTTCCCCCGTGAGGTGCTACCCTCAGTGGTTTCACTCTTCCCAAAACCTTGTTGGGGTGAATATCTATAACTGAGTCAAGTTTCATGCCCTTTGGTTAAAAACTTTGGCTGTGCATAGCGACTTTGTCTGACACCAGCAGCAGCCATCAGAAATAAGGCTGGGGTCAGAGGTCAAGGGTTGGCTCAGGTATATAAGGACCTGAGACGCAGTTGTGGCGGCAGTGTGGAAGAGGGAGAGAGAGAGAGAGAGAGAGAGAGAGAGAGAGAGAGAGAGAGAGAGAGAGAATTCTCATATAAACAGACAGGAGTGCAGTATGAGAAATATTAGATGCAAGGGGATATAATCCCAGTATCGGCCATAACACGTTGAGTACACCGCTTCCCGTCCGATCAGCGAAGTTAAGCAACGTTGGATCTGGTTAGTACTTGGATGGGTGACCGCCTGGGAACACCAGATGCTGTTGGCATCCCTACGTGTCAAGTAGGGTTGGTGGAGGATTAGTGCCCCTCCCTGTAAAACCATTAACTCTAAGCCCTTGGCCACCCCGTTTGGGATACATGGCGTCTGGAAATGAATGAATGAATGAAAATCCACGTACTGTTGGATTCAGGGTGTTGGTCCCCCTTGTTCCTTTACACCCAAGCCTTCTTAGATGGCTACACCATGGCTGTGCTCACGCTGTCTGCATGTCTGTTGCTCGTGGCTGTTCCTGTCTTCACTGCCAGGTTCCGTTGCACTGTCCGGTGGTTCAATTACTACCCTTGTGCCCTGTGATAGATTCCAGTGCTTTGTGCCCGATGGCCGTGGTGGGTGTGTCAGGGATGTGGCATGTGCAGGCGGTGCAGCAAGCCCTTTCCACCGTCCCTCTCCTCCTCCTTCTCCCTCTCTTCCCTTTCCTCCCCCTCTTCCCCCTCCTCCTTCTACCACCAAACGCCACGGTCGTCTCTCACCAGAATTTCTGAACATTCTCAAGTTTGCCTGTCTTCACTCTGTCATGCCTTATTACAAGTGCCTCCAGGTGGTGTCTCAGCTTCACTGATGGAAAGGGATCCACCCAGTCAGCTGCACTGATGGCAAGTGATCCATCCACTCAGCTGCACTGATGGCAAGGGATCCATCCACTCTGCTGCACTGATGGCAAGGGATTCATCCACTCTGCTGCACTGATGGCAAGGGATCCACCCACTCAGCTGCAATGATGGCAAGGGATTCATCCACTCTGCTGCACTGATGGCAAGGGATTCATCCACTCTGCTGCACTGATGGCAAGGGATCCATCCACTCAGCTGTACTGATGGCAAGGGATCCATCCACACAGCTGCACTGATGTCAAGGGATCCATTTACTCAGCTGCACTGATGTCAAGGGATCCATTTACTCAGCTGCACTGACGACAAGGGATCCATCCACTCAGCTGCACTGATGGCAAGGGATCCATTTACTCAGCTGCACTGATGACAAGGGATCCATCCACTCAGCTGCACTGATGACAAGGGATCCAACCACTCAGCTGTGTAACATGGAAGGGTTGTCTCCACAGCGGGCGTGTGATTTACGGCCGCCATATTGAAACACCCACACTCGTTGCCTCCACCGTGGTAGTGCTGCTTTCTCTGTCACAGTGCTGCTTGTATCTATACATATATATCAGGATACACACACACACACACACACACACACACACACACACACACACACACACATATGTACACTCGGCAAGATTCCCGACTGGACCACCTGGTTGCGGGATTTGGCTAATGTAGCAACAGCGTGTGTGTGTGTGTGTGTGTGTGTGTGTGTGTGTGTGTGTGTGCCCGACAATTTTTCGAATCGCTAAGCTTCAACCTCTGAATTATATTCTGAGGTCATCGTATTATGCTATGATATAGGCTAATAAGTATGTGATTGTTTGGGATAATGGGCTGTGCATTACACTATTTATAGTCTGAGTTATATAAAATAATTGTCTTGCCTTGTAGCATGAACCACGATACAGATAGAGTTGTGGTTCAGAAACAGGGCAAGTTCACCCAGAAATGGTGCGATGAAGTGGGAAGGGGGGAGTAGGCTATGGGAGTGAGCGACCAACAGTTATATATTCTTAGTCATTACAGTATAGTTATTAAGGTATCAATGAAATCTGGCATCCTAAATAATAATAAACCTATTTAGTTTTATTATCTTTATAATTATAGACCGGATTGCACACAAGGATACCCCTTCCCTCGTTGACGGAAAATATGCAGCCTGTTCCACCACCTCGTCTCTCTCTCTCTCTCTCTCTCTCTTTCTCTCTCTCTCTCTCTCAAACTACTCAGCTGGCTATTTGTACACACACACACACACACACTATCAGTTTGTGCTAATGAATAATGACGTTGCATTTATGTTCACCTAAAATTTAAAACTGTCAAAATACAAGTGCAATACATAACCACCTCACATTATGGATTACAGTACGTTAACCAGTAATCAATATTTATTTGCATAGTTTATGTTTCAGTAATAGTCATGGAGTAGCCATACCCACAGTGATATTTTCGTTAATGCTAAAGGTAATTGTGTGTTAAGTGGAGGATACAAGTTGGAGGGGAGGTGGCCGCTGACACCTCCAATCCTCATAGCTTCGGTGGTGAGTTGTAGTGTCACTGCTGAGGTTCCTGTTCCACCAGTTATGTCAATAATTAAAGTTAACATACTGATGAACAGTCATTTCTTATGAAAAATACAAAACAGCCTATATAGAACTGTCGAATTACATTTATGAAGCATATTGTGGGTGCTTTCCAGCTCTCACGCACCAGTCACAGTCTTGGTCCTTTGTTTCAGTATTGGCAGCCTGACATTGTACACACAGCAAAAAAACTATCGTTACAGGGGGGTCCGATGTGTTTCATACTGAACAACCTGGCTGTCTCGCTAGGGTTGGTAAGCCTGACAGTGGGTGAGTTGCCAAATAGGACGAGGTAGAAATATGCATGGGAGAAGCAATGGATATAGCTTATAATAAATATGCAACAAACACATGCAGGGATACCAATGGAGGAGGCTGTTATCAAAAAACTTCATTCGTGTGTCATTTTATATCGCGCAGAAGGTGTAACGATAGTTTTTTTGTTATGTGTACAATGTTAATGAACATGCTGTTAATGTCAGTTCTATATGCTTATTTACATTTGGAACAAAATAAATCAAAGCAGGATTTCATTCAGTACACAGAATGCCAAATAGAGTATGTGTGTGTGTGTGTGTGTGTGTGTGTGTGTGTGTGTGTGTGGGTGTGTGACAATACGTGGGGTGGAGGTGGGGGGGAATATAGTGAGTATGAAATGTGTCTCATGATGGTAATATGGGTGTGTGAATACGTGGCTAAGGACGTCCAAGACTGATATGCAATCTTTGCCTTTAACACTTAATGACACACCTCATTATTTATTTAGGTTCTGTTTATAAGTTCATAGCATATTACATTATTATATTATTATGATTATGTTTGGGGGGTAAAAACTGAAACGCCACATAAAGACAAACGCTGAAATATATATATATATATATATATATATATATATATATATATATATATATATATACATATCTATCTATATATATATATATATATATATATATATATATATATATATATATATATATATATATATATATATATATATATATATATATATATATATATATATATATATATATATATATATATATATATATAAATTCATTATGTGTAGCAAAATACCTGAATAACAATATTTCAGGAAGAATTGAAAGACTGACTAAGAGAGTGTACGAGTATGTAGGTGAGGTGGAGTGAGGGAGAGGGAGGGGAAGACCGAGGATGAGATGGAGGGATGGAGTTGAGAGGTATATGAGGGTGCAGGGAGTGAGTGGGGGGGAGGGTACTCAAATGGTGCGTAACAGAGCGACTTGGAGGCGTTTAATCTGCGGCCACCCTCTGCGGGATTAGGGCGTCGGGCTATAGATAGATTGATAGAATATTACGGTATTATGACATCTATTTATTTACGCTGTAGGTGCAGCGTTTCTTAAGCTTAGATCATCGGATTTCCTTTGATCAGTATGTTACGTTATACTGTAGCTTTGAGTTAAGTAACATGTTATGTATTGTATTATAAATGAAGTCATGGAGGACATTCACTTAAAACTACATCGAACAGACAGCAAGTGCAGTTGTTAGTAGTTTACCGGTATTTGTTATTGATCACACACTGACCAGCGTATTCCTGAGTAATATTTTAAAATCTTTATCACGATTGGAAAACAGCACCTTAGGCATGTCAACAGGTGGCAAGATCTCCAGCGAGATGGCAGAATGTCTAGAGAGTTGTGATTGTGCCAATCTAGAAAGCATCATATTTAATTAAAAAAAAAAAACTGCTATTGTAACAGGAATTTTTGCTTTAATAAATGCACATAAACGTCACTAATTCCTGTATAAGTGCCCCGTAATAAATATCATGTCAGTGAGCAAAATATATAAGATAGTGTCGTGTCAGTTATATTGTCAGATAAGTTATAGTAAGTTATTAAAGTTAGTTAGATTGTTATACTGCATGGGATAATATCCATTATAATCAGAGAATTAAAAAAAAAAACCGCACGATTTGTAAGGAACTCATTCATTATTAAGAAGTAACCCATCCCCCTTCTCGATCACCTCTCGCAGTCTGTTTGCACAGAGGCGACATGGTTTCGTGTGAGCTGTTTCTGGCTTCTGAACTGTTCTCACTGGGCATGGATGTGGGTCAGTAGTTCATGTGGTGTCCGTTCACTCTCAGCCTCACAACAGTTAACCATATTCCCCCATACATTTTCGATGGGGTTCATGTCTACTTCCTTACTGAGCCGGTTGAGCAGCTGCAAGTACTCTCTACTTCCAAACCATTATGAGACTCTTCTCGCCGTGTGGATGGGGCAGAGGTCCTGAACAAAAATTACAGGTCCAGGAGGAAACGGATAGTTCCCCTCTTGTGCTGAGGGGAGGAAAAAAATCCTGCTAAATTTCATGTATTTTTCATCAGTGAACCTCCCCTTTATCCTGGTGACGTCACTCATGCCGTGGATGCACGCCCACCCCCAGACATTGACGGTGACGTGTCCACTTCTGTCCTCGTAGATGTTCCCACGGTCGTAACTGCACGTGAATAGAATGTTTATACATTGCTCATATAGTTTAATTTCTAATCATCTTTGACGCTTGGGGAAAAGCCACAGTTTTTCGTGTTATGGTTCATTATCCACTATTTGTTTGGTATATTTTATGGGGATTGTACAGCTTAAAAAACAGTGGTGGAAGTGTTGGTAAAATGCGTTCACCTAGACGTATTATTACTATTAATATTAATTGATCCCCAAGTGTTTTTTTTTATTTTAATAATGTTAAAACAATTTAGTGATACAGTATAAAAATATGTTTGTTATACACATCGTCAGCAAATTTATAAATATGCATTAGAGTACTGTCGCCTCCAGAAATCTTTTCTCTATCATTAAATTTTATGCATACAAATTACCTGGTAACAGTCATAAGAAGTGTCAGGCATACGATCAGTGCATCTCGATACTCTGGCCTTTATCTACCTACTGCTCTTCCACACTTTCCAATTTTCCCTCAACCTGTCTGTTTACCATATTTTTTACAATTCACCACGATATATCCATATCTATATCTATATCTATCTATCTATCTATTTATATATCATCATCACCATCACCAGCCATAACTAGTTTACTGCTGAACAAAGGCCTCCCCTAACCTTTTCCACGAATTCCTTGACTGAGCCACTCTTTGCCACGTTTTGCCTGCAAATTTCTCTCTCATCTCTCCATCTTCTGTCTGGCCATTTTCTGCTACGCTTACAACCTCTTGGTGTCCAGTCAGTCAGCCTCTTGCTCCATCGGTTATCCTTTACTCTTGCTATATCGCCTGCCCACCTCCATTTATGTTCTTCTATGACTTCTATAATATCTTTGACTTTAGTCTGCTCTCTCACCCAAGATGATCTTTTCCTGTCTCTTAAAGATATTCCTAGCATTGACCTTTCCATTGCCCTCTGAGAACGGATTAATTTATTTTCTATTGATTATGTCCGTTTCCTGGTCTCACAGCCATACGTCATAGCTGGAATTATATATTCGTTATAAACTTTTCGTTTCATACAAACTGGCAAGCTACTTTTCATAATGTCTCTATGTTTACCGAAAGCTTTCCATCCAATTGTAATGCGTCTTTTTAATTTGCTATCATGATCTTTCGTTAATTTTAGTATTTGTCCCAAGTAGTTGTACTCCTCAACTTCTTCAAGAATTTCATCACTTAATCTGATGACCCTCTTTGGTGTTTGTGGATTAAACAATACTTTCGTTTTACTCCGGTTCATCTTCAGTCGTACTTTCAGACTTTCTCTGTTCAGTTCATCTAACATTCCTTGCAATGCCTCCACTGTTTCTGAGATTAGGACAATGTCATCTGCAAATCTTAAATGGTTTAGCTTTTCTCCATCTATGTTCACTCCTTTGTGTTCCCAGTCTAGCTTTCTGAAAATACTTTCTAGGCATGCTGTAAATAATTTTGATGAAATTGTATCTACCTGACGCACGCCATTCTCAATCTTAATTTTTTCCGAGTCCTTATGTAATTTAACTCGAGCAGTTCCCTCTTTATATATGTTTTCGAGCAGTTTTACGATGTTCTCATTCACTCCTTGTTCTCGCAATGAATTTATAATTGCTATGTGCTCCACTGAATCAAAAGCCTTTTCGTAATCAGCAAAATCTGAGCACAGTGGTTTTTTATATTTTGTAGTTTTCTCGATTAGCTGATTCATTGTGTGTAGATGATCAGTGATCGAATACCCGCTTCGGAATCCTGCCTGTTCACGAAGTTGGTTTTCCTCCAAAATTGTTGTTATTCTGTTCGTAAGGACTTTAGTGAAGAGTTTGTAAATGACTGATAATAAGCTAATTGGTCGATAGATACTAAGATCTTTTGAGTCACCTTTTTTGTAGAGTAATATAACTATTCCATTACATCATGGTTTGGGAATTTTCTTCTGTTTTGTACAGTGGGTAAATACGTGAGCAAACCTATTTTGTACTTCTACTCCTGCATCCAACAGTAAATATGTTACTATTCCATCTTCTCCCGGAGCCCTCTCTCTTTTCATATTTTTTAGACAAATATTTACTTCGTCTGGTATTACCTCAGGTATTTCACTTCTGTCAACTGAAAAGTTAGCTATTGGTACTACTGTCTTTGATGCATACCGTTCTTTGTAAAATTCTTCAACTCTCGTCACCATCTTATCTCTGCATTTAATGATTTCACCGTTTTTCTTTTTTCTTTCAGTGATGTCATTTGTTGCGCTCCTAGTGCCATTTTACTTCGGACCTGTTTCAGACTTTTTCCATTTTTGATGATTTCTTTGAACTGATCCATGTTTCTCTTTCTTTTTTCTTCTGTTTGTCTTTTGTTGATAAGCTTATTTAATTCCGCTCGCTCTATTTCGTCTTTCTTGGTTTTTACTTTCATTTCATTTCGTTTTTTGGTAATCTCGAGTGTCGTTTCTGAAAATTTCTTGGCGTTGGTTCTATTAGGTTTTCCTACTACCTCCGCTGATTCTCTTAGCACTTTTGTCAATCATTCAGCTCATCATTGTCATATTCAGCATTACTTAGAGCCTGAAATCTGTTCCTTATTGCCAACTGAAAGGCTGCTTTGTTTTCGTTCACTGCTATTGGGCATATTTTTTTATCTGTAATCATTTTCTTTCTTTCACTTCTGAAACTGAATATATATATATATATATATATATATATATATATATATATATATATATATATATATATATATATATATATATATATATATATATATATATATATAAATTCTATTTGAGTGTGTGTGTGTGTGTGTGTGTGTGTGTGTGTAGGTTCCCACTCCTACCTGATAACCATACATCCACATATCTTATTAATCAAGAACATTCATACTGGCTAGGTTATATTCAATAAATCCACATGGGCTAATGTGTCATTTACTCATATCTGTTCCAAGTGACCCAGCATTAAAATAAAAACAAATATTCTGGGTGTGGTCATTCAGGAGAGTCATGCAGTAATCATATATTATTATCACTGATCATTTCCAAACCAAGGTCAATAAGACTACCAGGTCTTGTCATAGAAGGGCAAATTTGTGTCCAGCTCGCGCATGTCGTCACGGTGTGGATACACCTGGGAGGAGGATGCCAGGCAGTGATAAACTTTGATAAATTGTTTCAGCTTATATTCTGTAATAGCATTATTGTGCATTACTGTGCATGTATGTATTTGTGGGGTATAACTATTAAATATAATGAATAATCACTGAATCATGCATTCATTTGACAAAATTTGATTTAAAAAATAACTGGTCAAATGAATTTCGAAAGTTCATATTTTTGCACAATAATAATTGTTTCATCTCCCGCCCATGTCAAGGCCATTTTAAATGATAAGTTTAGCAATCACCTTTACTGTTCGACCTGATGTGTATTTTAATAGGTATTTGCATACAGTAGGATTAAATTGATTTGGAGTGTTCAGTATTCTGGAAGTGTTTGGCAACTATCCCCCACACTTTTCCTTCCTCTACCCCCTTTCTCTCCCATCGCTCCCCCTTTCTCTCACGTCTGTTTAATGAGGCAAAATATACATCCTAAATTCAGCTTCCATGCTCCACTGTGCTGAAGAGATTAAAAAAAAAAAAAAAACTTGGAGTCACAGTATGTCTGTCTCTACCTCTCTCTCCCATAGCTGTCACAAGAGCAGCTGCCCCCACTCACCTCCCAGCAGAGGCTGGGGAGTGGAGGGAAAAATAAGAGGAGAGACTCCTCCACTCCGTGACGTCATCACATCTGCGTAGTACCACTGGATGAAGAGACCTGGTAGTCTTATTGGCCTTGTTTCAAACTACTATGCGACATAGGATATTGGTTTTACACTTGACCACTCGCATTTTATAAGGAATTACATTGGCCAGTGAAGGACAGCTGGATTTATAACCACATCAAAAAATACGTGAATTTCGGAAACTATTAAACACTGAACTTGCTGCCTTTTCGAAGTAGTTTACGTGAACGTCCAGTGTGTGAGCCCTCATGACATAGATAATACAATATATAACGGATATATTGCATAAATCTGTGCTATAGCATAACTTAATAAACTGATTGCTGGGAATCCGGTAAGCTACCATTAAAAACAGATGCTCCTACAGTTTAATTTTGTAATGAACATTAAAATATCATTACTATCTCCTGGAAGAAATAGTTATTCATGTAATATGGATTCCATATTACAGTATTATAATACTTCAGTGTTTGTCTTTATGTGGTGTTTCAGGTTTCACCCCCCAAACATAATCATAATAATGTAATAATGTAACATGCTACAAACTTATAAATAGAGCCTAAATATATAATGAGATGTGTCATCAAGTGTTAAAGGCAAAGATTACATATCAGTCTTGGACGTCCTTAGCCACGTATGCACACACCCATATTACCATTATGACACACATTTCATACGCATTATACTCCCCCCACCCTCACCCCACGTATTGTCGCACACCCACACGCACACACACATACTGTATTCGGCATTCTGTGTACTGAATGAAATCCTGCTTTGATTTATGTCTTTCCAAATGTAAATAAGGATATGGAATTAACATTAATAGCATGTTCATTAACATTGTACACTGTCAGGCTGGAAATATTGAAACAAAGGACCAAGACTGCGACTGGTGCGTGAGAGCTGGAAAGCTCCCACAATATGCTTCATAAATGTATTTCGAGAGTTCGATATAGGCTGTTTGTGTTTTTCATTAGAATTGACTGTTCATCAGTATGTTAACTTTAATTATTGACATAACTGGTGGAACAGGAACCTCTGCAGTGACACTACAATTCACCACCTCAGGTATGAGGATTGGAAGTGTCAGCGGCCAGCTCCTCTGTAACTGGTATCCGCCACTTAACACACGATTACCTTTAGGTTTAACGAAAATATCACTGTGGGTATGGCTACTCCATGACTATTACTGAAACATAAACTATGCAAATAAGTATGATTACTGGTTAACGGACTGTAATCCGTAATGTGAGGTGGTTATGAATTGCAATTGTATTTTGACACTTAAATTTTAGGCAAACATACTAAATGGAACGTCATTACTCATACCACAAACTGATAGTGTGTGTGTGTGTGTGTGTGTGTGTGTGTGTGTGTGTGTGGTGTGTGTGTGTGTGTGTGTGTGTGTGTGTGTGTGTGTGTGTGTGTACTGACAGCCAGCTGAGGAGTTTTAGAGAGAGAGAGAGAGAGAGAGAGAGAGAGAGAGAGAGACGAGGTGGTGGAACAGGCTGCATATTTTCCGTTAACGAGGGAGGGAGTATCTTAGTGTGCAATCGGGTCTATAATTATAAAGATAATAAAAATAAATAGGTTTATTATTATTTAGGATGCCGGATTTCATTGATACCTTAATAACTATACTGTAATGACTAAGAATATATAACTGTTGGCCGCTCACTCCCATAGCTTACTCCCCCCTTCCCACTTCATCGCACCATTTCTGGGTGAACTTGCCCTGTTTCTGAACCACAACTCAATCTGTATCGTGGTTCATGCTACAAGGCAAGACAATTATTTTATATAACTCAGACTATAAATTATATAGTGCAGAGCCATTATCCCAAACAATCACATATTTATTAGCCTACATCATAGCGTAATACAATGACCACATAATATAATTTCGAGGTTGAAGCTTAGCGATTCGGAAAAATGTCGGGCACACACACACACACACACACACACACACACACACACACACACACACACACACACACACACACACACACACAAACACGGGCACTTGCTTTTACCAAGTTAGCCAAATCCCGCAACCAGGTGGTCCAGTCTTTAATTTTGCCGAGTGTACATATATATTATCATCATCGTCATCATCCGGACCTCCTTTTCCACCCAAGGGCAGGGTGAGGAGCAGCAATGTCGAGACAGCAGAAACTTGCTAATAGGCCACAATTCCATTCACTCATCATTCAAACCCCCGGAATCCTGGCTCTACCGGATACGCGAGACATTCACCACATTCTGCAGCTTCACACAAACGTATCCGATTGAGTCTATCCAGACGCTGCCATGCTCACAAGGGGTGCCAAAATTTCTAATCATGCACTTCTCCACACAACATTCACCCAGCCAGCTCGATCTCTTGTCAGTTCCCTAGCCTCACCGACTTCCAAACCTCTCTTCCACAAACACTCATCCACAATATCTCTCCATCTTCTGGCCTACCTCGCCTCTTCCTTCCTTCAAATTCGATCAGGTATACCTTTTTCACAACCCTTTTGTTATCCGTTCTTTCCACATGACCATACCATCTCAGGACACTCTCTTCGATTCTGGTGTCCACCGACTTCCTCACTCTACACCTTTCACGAGTCACATTATTTCGTATCCTATCCACCCTCTGTACTCCACATACATTCCTCAACAGTCCCATCTCTACTGCTCTTACTCCTGACTTTTCATTTTCATGCCACACCATAGTCTCACACCCATATATTAAAGTTGGCACTAACACTCCCTCATGTAAGCCTCGTGCAGCTGCAACACTCAAGCCTCTGTTTCTTTTCAAAGCCTTCATTGCACCAGCAACTTTTCTTCCTTGTGTCACTCTACTTTCCACTTCTGCACATTTTTCTCTCTTTTCTATCACTGAACCCAAGTATTTGAACTCTCTCACCAATTCCAGTCTCTCTCCATTCACTGTGACATCACACTGGGAGTCACCTTCTCTCTCAATAACCAGCACTTTACTCTTCTCTTCATTTACTCTCAAGGAACGACGCTCACAGACATCAGCAAAACTCTGCACTAGCCTACCATGTTCTTGTCCGGTACTTGCACGCAGCACTGCATCATCAGCATACAACAAATTTCAGATATTCCATCTATCACCATTCATTACCAACTTCATCCCTCTCTCCGTTACTCGTGTTTTAACTTCACTCATTATCCCATCTCTATATATATAATGAACAACCATGGGGACATCACACAACCTTGTCGCACGCCCATACCGATTGTGAACCATTCACTTAGATGCCCATTAACCCTTACACATGCTTCGCTACCATCATAAAAACTCTTGACAGCACCTAGCAGTTTACCATCTACACCATACATGCGCAATGGCTAAGTCGGTGGACCACCTGCCCCGTATTGTAACACGGACCAAGGAGTATATATATATATATATATATATATATATATATATATATATATATATATATATATATATATATATATATATAAAGAGAGAGAGAGGGAAATCGATAGATAGATAGATTTATTCTGCCTACATCTACGCATTATATGGGAAACATTTAGCCAAGAGTATGAATAAGGCAGCGCTCTACGTTGCTGCAATACTGAACAAACCTTTCGTCTTTTTTCTTTATGACTGTCTTAATGTGTTTATTTATGACAGTAATTATAAAATTGAAGTTGATGGATAGAGCACATACTTATATGAAAATAATGTGTATGTCGCCATCATAAGGTATATAAACACATTATATACCGCAAAAAAAAAACAGTACTACCTACACATATCTTTGTATACATAAATATCCAACCATAATTATTGCCTAATAATTCTTAAATACAATCACTGTAGCCAGTTGCTTTATTACTTTAGTTCCCATACCTTCCTCTGTGATAAAGTCCTTTATGTGATGTGCAGTAATAATTCTGTAGCACTGTGATACCATCTTTATTAATGTGATGTGCCCTAATGATTCTGTACACTGTGATACCATCTTTATTTATGTGATGTGCCCTAATAACACTGTAGCACTGTGATTCTAGCTTTAGTAACGTGATGTGCCCTAACAGAACTGTAGCACTGTGATACCAGCTTTATTAATGTGATTTGCCCTAATAACACTGTAGCACTGTGATACCAGCTTTATTAATGTGTTGTGCCCTAATAACACTGTAGCACTGTGATACCAGCTTTATTAATGTGATGTGCCTTAATAACACTGTAGCACTGTGATACCAGCTTTATTAATGTGATGTGCCTTAATAACACTGTAGCACTGTGATACCAGCTTTATTAATGTGATGTGCCTTAATAACACTGTAGCACTGTGATACCAGCTTTATTAATGTGATTTGCCCTAATAACACTGTAGCACTGTGATACCAGCTTTATTAATGTGATGTGCCCTAATAACACTGTAGCACTGTGATACCAGCTTTATTAATGTGATGTGCCCTAATAACACTGTAGCACTGTGATACCAGCTTTATTAATGTGATGTGCCCTAATAACACTGTAGCACTGTGATACCAGCTTTATTAATGTGATGTGCCCTAATAACACTGTAGCACTGTGATACCAGCTTTATTAATGTGATGTGCCCTAATAACACCGTAGCACTGTGATACCAGCTTTATTAATGTGATGTGCCCTAATAACACTGTAGCACTGTGATACCAGCTTTATTAATGTGATGTGCCCTAATAACACTGTAGCACTGTGATACCAGCTTTAGTAATTTGTGAACACGATTGTCCTCAGTGGCGGTGTCAAACGTATGGGTGTTTAGACAATCAAGTATTCTCTGTATCGCAACACTGTGTGAGATGCGTAACACAGCTGTGGAAGTAACGAGTGGCATAGGCTGATGTTTTAAGGTTTTCTACTTGTTTCTTTGCAAAATTTCAAAGCATATTTCAGTTTCATGACAGATTTTACCTACACTTGCACCGAGGAGGTCTTCTTTGTCTGTCCTGTCAATAAAACTGCCATAATAACTATTGTCTTTAGTTGCTGATACCAGTGGCTCTTGACAATTTTTTTTTTTTTTTTTTTTTTTTATACAAATATAATAAATCTGTGACATCAAAGCCCTTGATTTGCATTCATTGGCCATTTGACAGATTCAGATGAAGCAAACATACAAATAAGCATAAATAAATAAACATAAAATAGAAAGGCTTGCTTTTTTCATCTATGAGCTAAGGGGCAAATGTAAAATCAAGCTATATATGAATTTTTTGCTTCTTTCTATGTAAAAGTGTTTAGATGGAAGTGGAAATGGAGCTGAAGTAACTGTATGGCGCTTATATCAATGTGAGTTTCATGATCCTGCCCCACTCCTGTAGTACTGCATAATCCTTCCAGTAGGCTCTTACTGTATTACAACTCTCTCTCTCTCTCTCTCTCTCTCTCTCTCTCTCTCTCTCTCTCTCTCTCTCTCTCTCTCTCTCTCTGTTTTTAAAGTTTTTACTATTTTTCTATTTCCTCTTTCTTTCTCTGTCTATCTGTCCCGCTGTGTATGTTCCGTATTTCCTGTCTCTATCCATGTCTATCTCAGTCTGTCAATGGATGAATCAGTTTTTATCTATTTGTCCAGTATATCTATCAACATACCTATCCATATCTATTTATTTGTCCGTCTGTCTGTCTGTCTGTATGTATGTATTTATCCATGCATATAGGCTCTGTATACATTTATCTACACGTATCTACACGTATCCATCTACATGTATCCATCCCTGGGGAAGGGGGGATAGAATACTTCCCCAGTATTCCCTGCTTGTCGTAAGAGGCGACTAAAAGGGACACTTTTATCTACATTCTTTTTGCTCTCTTTCTTTCCCTTGTACTTTGTCTGTCCAAACCCTCTGCATTTTACTTTCATTTAGTTAATTTCCTCTCTCCACTGTCTGGTTCCTGCGAGTCACTGGCATTGGCTCCAGGGTAAAAAAATTTTACTGCCTAAGGAATCTTGATGAACTCTGGTGATGAAGCAATGGCCCTCAGTTCCGTGCAGCCCTTAAGTGGGCAGGGGTTGCTAAGAATCCCAAGGTGTAGAAATAAGTTCATAAATCCAAAAAGAACCTTAAGAATAGGAAACTGGAATGTTCGAACTCTCAATCAGGCTGGTAAAATGGAAGAACTTATTTCAGTGTTCAAGGAATACAAGATGGATATTTGTGCTCTTACAGAAACGAGGTTGCTTGGAGGTGATAAAAAGAATTTGGAAGATGGTATTACTATGTTGGTTTCTGGTGGGAGTGATGGAAATCATTACCAAGGAGTAGGCTTACTGCTGAGTAGAGATGCTTGCAAGGCACTATGTAAGTTTGAACCAATTAATGAGCGCTTGCTTTATGCTCGCTTAAAATCTGACCATGGTAATATCAGTATGGTTGTAGGGTACGCTCCGACAAATGAGGCTGCTGATGAAATGAAGGATGACTTTTATGAGAAGCTGCAGGATGTAGTGAATAGAGTGGCAAGACATGATGTGTTAGTTTGCATTGGTGATTTTAATGCGATTGTTGGCAGTAGTAGGGATGGCTTTGAAGATTGTTTGGGTAAGGAGGGTGTTGGTATAAGAAACGAAAATGGGGTGCGACTTGCAAGCTTTTGTTTGGCAAATGACCTTATCATTGGTGGAACTATCTTTGAGCATAGAAAAATACATAAGACTACTTGGATTTCACCATGTGGTAAATATTGTAACCAGATTGACCACATTGCAATTAGCAGAAGGCATAGAAGTTATTTGCAAGATGTTTGCGTAAGGAGGGGGGCAGATATAGGTAGTGATCATCAACTTGTTGTGTCAAAGATTAAAATAAAACTTAAGAGAAACGTTAATGGTAATTGTACAGGAGGTAATAATTATGATTTTGATGAGCTGAGAAGTGATGAGAGCACGAGGGAAAAGTTTCGGTGCGAATGTAGAAACAGGTTTCTAGTCCTGCAGACTTTGATGGAATCTACAGACAATGATATTAATCAAATGTGGAGAGAGGTAAAAGAGGTTTTGCATGAGAGTGCTAAGGTTACTATTAAGAAAAAGGGAAAAGCGAGAAGGAAAAAGTGGATGTCAGATGAAACATGGAATGTAATTCAGAAAAGGAAAGAGGCTAAGTTAAGAAGTGAAGAACAACATGTTGATGGCCAGGTAGTTGAAGTACTTAGAGCAAAGTACTGGAGTTTACACTCTGAAGTAAAAAGACTCGTTAGACGTGATAAGAGGAGATTATATGATGAAAAGGCGACAGAGACAGAAATTAAATTAAGTAAAAATGATGGTCAGAGCACAAGAGTAGAGTATCAGGCCATAAAGGAGTTAACTGGGACTGAAAGGAGAAGGAAGGAAATACCTGTACGAGATAGAAATGGTAATTTGATGACTAAAGATTTGGATATAAAAGGAAGATGGAAAGAGCACTTTGAATCTGTTCTAAATAGACCAATCCCAGTTGAAGAGGACATTTTGCCAGCCGAGAGAGATTTGCAGATAGAAACAGGGGATATAACTTTGGAAGAGGTAGCAAAATCTATAAAGGAGTTAAAGAATTTTAAGGCTCCAGGTGAGGATGGAATATTCCCTGAAATGCTTAAGGTGGAAAATGACGAGTTGATGAATGCGCTTTTGAAACTTTTTAATGTGGCTTGGGATAAAGGTGGAATTCCAGAAGAGTGGAAAAATGGAGTGATTATAAAAATACCAAAAAAGGGAGATTTAAGTGTGTGTGGCAATTGGAGGGGGATAACTTTGACACCTGTAGTTGCAAAAGTCTTTTCCAAAATCTTGTTGAACAGAATAGAGCCAGTAATTGATAAAATTTTAAGAGAACAAGCGGGATTTAGAAAGGGTCGAGGTTGTAATGATCAGATTTTTATTGTAAGGCATCTAATGCAACAAGCTAATGAGATGAAAATGCCACTTAACATGTGTTTTGTGGATTTTGAAAAGGCGTTTGATAGTGTTTCACGTGGAGCTATGTTGAAAATTATGAGATTCTATGGTATACCAGAAAAGTTTGTAAATATTATTAGAAGCCTGCATGAAGGTAACCTTTTTGTAAGGTAATGGTGGGTGGTTCTTTGAGTGATCCATTTCAAGTTAGGTCAGGAGTGATTCAAGGAGGAGTTCTTTCGCCATTGTTGTTTGTTTTGGTTATGGATTATGTTATGAAAAAGGTTGTAAGGATAACAGGTGCAGGAATTAACTGGACAGAAAATAAGAAGCTGATGGATTTGGACTATGCTGATGATATTGTACTGATTTGCGGAAGTATTTACGAGATGCAGAGGGTGCTCGATTGTCTGGTGGAGGAAGGAGAAAAAGTGGGATTGGTAATAAATTGTGGAAAGACTGAAATTATTAATATGAACGTGGAGAACCAAATCGATTGTGTAATTGGGAATAATGTGGTGAAGAATGTAGAAAACTTTAAATATCTGGGAACGATTGTATCATCTAATGGATCATTAAACAATGAAATTGAGGAGAGGATTAGACAGGCTTGGCGAGCTGTTGGAATGTTGAAATCTGTTTGGAAAAATAATATGCTTTCGGTACATACTAAAGTGAAAATTTACAAGTCCATGGTTAGACCAATTTTAATTTACGGGCATGAGTCATGGTACAGTACAATTGCAACAGATCAGAAAGTATTAGGATTTGAGAATAAAATACTGAGAAGGATTCTTGGGGTAAAGTGGCAAGACAGAGTTACAAATGAAAGAGTAAGGGATATTACGAGAGTGGAACCAGTTAATGAATATGTGAGACTGTCTCGCTGGAAGTGGATGGGGCACATATACAGAAAAGAAGGTAGTTTAATACAGGATGTGCCAGAGTGGATTGCTAGAGGAAGAAGAGGTAGAGGTAGGCCGAGGGAAACCTGGTTGAGGACAATGAAAAAAGAAGCAGGAGAGGAGTGTTGGTGGGACCTGAAGGAGATGGCAAGAGACAAATATTGGTGGAGAGAGTTCATTGAGGCCCTATGCATCCCGTGGGGTGCCACAGGAAATGATTGATTGATTGATTGATCCATCTACACGTACGTTTTTCTGTATCTGTATATATTTATCTAT
>NC_137027.1:31813832-31856332 GCF_032717465.1 Coenobita brevimanus
TAAGGTGGAATTGGAGGAGAAAGCCTGTGTGAAGAGATCTGCTTTTATCAGTAGAAGAAACAGCTACAGAACCATCAGAGTAGAAAAGAGGAGGGAAGGATGATGAGGTAAAGTTGTTAGAAAGATTTCTGGCAAGGTGCCAGAAGGAGCGGGAAGAATTCGAGTTGGAGAGTTGAGAGCATTTAGTATGGATGAAATTATTTTTAGTACAGCGAAGAACAGGTTTAGCACGATTCCGGGCAGAAACGTAAAGATGATGTGATACAGGGGTGGGTTGGCTCTGGTACCTTTTGTAGGCCCTCTCCTTGTTGCGGACAGCATTAGAACAAGCGTGATTAAACCAAGGCTTTCTTGCGTTAGTCAAAGGGTATGAGAAAGGAATGTATGCTTCCATGCCCGAGAGAATAACCTCCGTAATGCGCAAGGCACACCCAGATGGCTCCCGGCCATGGAAGCAATAATCATTCCAGGGAAAATCAAAGTAGTACTGCCTGAGGGCCTCCCAGTCCGCG
Source organism: Coenobita brevimanus (assembly GCF_032717465.1). NCBI lineage: Eukaryota > Metazoa > Arthropoda > Malacostraca > Decapoda > Coenobitidae > Coenobita > Coenobita brevimanus. The sequence continues at coordinate 31,814,345 of NC_137027.1, forward strand.
GCTCCAAAATGCCACAGACGACGTTTTCCTGGAGGGTCCACAGGCCGCACCGGAGTGATAGGACAGGTTAAGGTGATAAGGTTGTGATCTGAGGGGCCCAACGGAGAGAAAAGATTAACAGAGTAAGCAGAAGGATTAGTTGTGAGGAAGAGATCAAGTATGTTGGAGCTCTCTCCAAGGCGGTCAGAGTTACGGGTAAGGTGCTGTACAAACTGCTCTAGGTCATTAAGGATAGAAAAGATGTAGGCTTGTTCACCAGGTGGATCCGTGAAAGGAGAGGAGAGCCAAAGGTGGTGGTGAACATTGAAATCTCCTAGAATGGAGATTTCAGAGAAAGGAGAAATGGATAGAATGTGTTCCATCGTAGAAGTAAGATAGTCGAAGAATTTTTGATAGTCAGTAGAATTAGGGGATAAGTAAACAGCACAGATATATTTAGTCAGAGAATGACAGGAAAGCCGAAGCCAGAGTGTAGAGAATTCAGAAAAATCGAGTTCAGGAACAGGAGAGCAAGATAAGTCGTTGCGTATATAGACACAACAGCCACCTTTGGCTTTGAAATGAGTATAGAGAAAGTAGGAGGATATATAGACTGAAGTCAGTAATTACGCTTCATTAGGGGCTCCCATGGCTGTTCCTGCGTCTTGCTGGAACTGCACAGTCTGCTGGTGTGGGCGGTGTGGCAGTGGGAGTAGGAAATAAATGACTCAGTGTAGACATTGATAACTTTCTAGGGTTTATTCTGCTTGGTTCTTGACATTTTTCTTTGTGCGATTTAACTGGGAGGAGGATCTCTTTTTAGCTAGTTGGGGTTTTGGATTTAGTTTTTTTTTTTTTTTTTTTTCAAGGAAGAAGGAGCCAAAGGGAAGAAGCCCGCATATTGTTCCCTCCAAGAAAAAACAATAAGATGACAGTGAGCCAAATAGCATCTTTATATATTTACTATTAGTCATGCTGACGATGTATAATTCAAGCTATGACGTATGGTTGTGAGACTTGGAAACTGACAAAATCGATGGAAAATAAATCAATTCGTTCTCTGACAGCAATGGAAAGGTCAATGTTGGGAATATCTTTAAGTGACAGGAAAAGATCAACTTGGGTCAGACAGCAGACTAAAGTCAAAGATATATAGAAGTTATAAAAGAACAAAAATGGAGGTGGGCAGGTCATGTAGCAAGAACAAGGGATAATCGATGGAGCAAGAGGTTGACTGACTGGACACCAAGAGATGGTAAGCGTAGAAGAAAAAGGCCAGACAGGAGATGGAGAGATGAGATAGAGAAATTTGCAGGGAAAACGTGGCAAAGATTGGCTCAGTCAAGGAATTCGTGAAGAAGGTTGGGGGAGGCCTTTGTTCAGCAGTGGACTTGTAATGGCTGATGATGATGATGATGATGATATATATATATATATATATATATATATATATATATATATTTATATATATATATTGTTACATAGCCTATGATTTCATCATCCTTTGTGTAATTCTAACGTACAGTGTGCTGCCTGTTTGATCACGAGCGTGTTCTGCCTCAGTCCCCCCCTTCTACCGTTATAGTAGAGTAAGTCGTCCTTTCTGTTGTTCAGAGCGGGATTATCAACTCTTTGTCCCCATGGCTTCATTTGCGCGTCCTTCTTACAAGTTGTATCAAGCTCTGCTGGCCCCTATATAATGAGCTCAGTCTCTGCATCATTGCCACTTAGATCTACTCCTCATTTTGTTCACATCTCTGTCCTCCCCTGTACAGTTATTGTTGTGAGTGCTCAGGAAGTCTCCAACCATCAAGCAGCTGTGTAATTTGAGTATAACTGTTGTTGCATTTTTTCTTGTGCTGTGAAGCATAGGGTTAATTCTTAGGTCTAGAGAGTTTTTTTTGTGATTTATGTAAAGGTTCTTTTTGTCAGTCATTTTTGATAATATTTTGTATCTGTAATAATTTATCTTGCATTAACCGAGCATTACCCAGTGTATTTTCATTTTATCAGGGCTGACTTAGATAAATTTACTCTTGCTAATTTCGTGTTAATAGAGGCTATTGCAGTTACCATATATTTAACCTGTTTTTTGCCATTACATTATCCTTATGAGTCCTGAATGTTTTGTTGTTAGTTTGAGCATTAAACTTTAACTTGTAATTTTACCTAACTCTTTTGTTTTGAACCTGGAACTTTACGGGACAGTAGTGATTTTTAGTATTCTCACTTAAAGTGTACATTATCTTTCGCTGTTCCGTAACAATATATATATATATATATATATATATATATATATATATATATATATATATATATATATATATATATATATATATATATATATGCTATGCGCACATAATGAAAGTGACATACGGACGTGAGTTCCCAGTCGTTTTTGGCGATTTGCTTGAAAACTATGATGCGTATCGAAACCATTTGTAACTCCTTAGAAAGCTGGTGAAATTCTGCATAATATTATACAGTAAAAATATAACATGTGCAAGAAAATTTCAGAATTAGAGCTCCTTGAATTTTTTTTCAAAAATGGCATTCAGTTTTGGCTATTTTCTCGAAAACTACACATCGTATCACAACCGGATTTATCTCTTTAGAAAGCTGATGAAATTCTCTATCAAAGTTTCGTATAACATTTTCCTGTATGATGGAAAACATTCGAATGGTGATATTGGGAAGTGAACGTGATGTTGCAAAATGTTTATTCACGGCCGCCTAATGTTGTTTTATTCGTGTTTTCCTTTTTTTTTTGGTGGTGCTTATCAGCTAGAACAAACATCGACGAATAAGATGATATAGGTTTCATGGCAGTATATTGATGTTTGGGTGGCGAAAATAAGGACAGAATACGTGTTATTTGCCGTGCGCCGGCAGCCGGGCCGGGCGGCTTCGCACAAAAAATCGTGCGCCGGAAAACTTACTGAAACTTATCTTGCGCGAGAGGGTTAATCACGTGTTCAGAAGGTCGTAGCTTATCATCCCTGTAATTTTAGTAAAAATCGCACAACTAGTTTTCACGTAAAGTTGTTAATAGACAGACAGATAAACAAACAAACAAACAGACAGACAAGCAGATTAAAAACAATAGCCTACCAGTTTCCAACCCCCTCCGGGTCGGGGACGGGTAAAGATAGCGTACAGGTCCTAGTTTATGCCCCCCCCCCCTCTCTCTCTCTCTCTCTCTACATATATATATATATATATATATATATATATATATATATATATATATTGGCATAACTATTAGTGCATATCTATATATTCTTTACCGCTTGATGGGAATACGTCTTTGGTAAAGGCTTGTTATTATTGCTGTTATCATTATTATTATTATTACTACAACTAAAATCATTATTATTATCTTTACTATTGTTGTTATTGTTACTATTATCATTATTAATATCATTGTCACTATCACTACTACTGTTATCATCACTACTACTATTATCATTATCACTACTATCATCACTGCTGTTATTATTATAACGAGTACTTTTATTATCGTCACTAGTACTGATATTATTATCAGTACTACAATTATCGCTACTATTTTCATTATCACTGCTACTGTTATTATCGTGACTACTACTATTATTATTATTATCATTACTACTTTTGCTATCATTACAACTATTATTATTAACATCATTACTTCTATCAGTTAAGAGTAGGTAAGAGATGGGTGAGAGCTAGGAGGGTTAGGTGTGGCAGGGAGGTTTTGAAAGTGAGTGAGTTGGATAAAAGAGAGAAAATGATAGAGTATCAGGAGAAATTGAAAGATGAGTGGAACGCAGTGAAAGATCAGGAAAATGGCAGTGTGGAGGAGGAATGGTAGTTGTTTAGGAGTGCTGTGGTGGGGCATGCAGAAGAGGTGTGTGGTGTGAGACGTGTGGGTGGTGGTGTAAGAAAAGGAAGTGAGTGGTGGTGCGAGGAAGTAAGTATGGCTGTGGCTGAGAAGAGACGTGCATATAAAGTATGGCTGCAGAGGAAGGATGAGGTGTCATATGAGAGGTATAAGGAAAAGAGGAATAGGGCGAGAAGGGCTGTGCATGATGCTAAAGTGGCAGCAGATGAAAGGTGGGGTAGGTGACTGATTGAGAATATCCAACAGAATAAGAAAATGTTCTGGAAGGAGGTGAAAAGGGTGCGAAAGGGAGAGTCTGGGAAGGAAGTGCGAGTAAAACCAGAGGATGGAAGGATGTTAATTGAGATGGATGCAGTAAGGAAGAGATGGGCAGAGTATTTTGAAAGATTGTTAAATGTAGAGGAGGAAAGGGTGGCTGAGATTTTGGCAGATGGAAAGGTGCAAGGAATAAATGTGTTGGGAGAGTTGAATGATTCTTCGATCACGAAGGAGGAAGTGGAGAAGGCAGTAAAGGAGATGAAAACAGGGAAAGCTGCAGGTATGGATGGGTGTGCTGTGGAATGCCTGAAGGGTGGTGGAGTGACTAGCGTTGACTGGTTAGTAAGATTGTTGAATGTGTGCTTTGTGAAAGGTTTGGTGCCAGTTGACTGGGCAAGTGCTTGTGTGGTCCCGTTGTATAAAGGCAAGGGTGATAAGTATGAATGTACTAGCTTTAGGGGTATAAGTGTGTTGAGTGTTGTAGGTAAGGTAGAGTGTTAATTAAGAGAGTTAGAGAGGGTACAGAGGGAGTGATAGGTGATGAGCAATGTGGCTTTAGGAGAGGGAGGGGATGCGTGGATCAGGTGTTTGCGGTGAGACAAGTGTGTGAAAAGTATTTAGCGAAAGGCAAGGATGTGTTTTGGGCATTTATGGATTTGGAGAAAGATTGTGATAGAATTGACAGGGATGCTTTGTGGACTGTTTTAAGATTGTATGGACTTGATGGTAGGTTACTAAAAGGGGTGAAAAGCTTTTATGTAAATAGTAGAGCGTGTGTAAGAGTGGGAAATGCTGTGAGTAATTGGTTTCCCGTGAGAGTGGGGCTGCAAAGGGATGTGTGATGTCGCCTTGGTTGTTTAATATTTATATGGATGGTTTTGTAAGGGAGATGAATGCAAGAGTGTTAGGTGGAGGTCTGAGTCTGGTGAATGTTGACGGGAGAGTGGAATCTGAAGCAGCTGCTGTTTGCAGATGATACTGCACTGGTGGCTGATTCAGAGGAGAGATTGAGACAGTTGGTAGAGGCGTTTGGAAGGGTGTGTGAAAGGAGGAAATTGAAAGTAAATGAGAATAAGAGTGAAGTGATGAAGTGTACGAGGTTGGTAGATGGTAGGGGGATGAATATAGTTTTGAATGGCGAGTTGCTTGAGAAGGTAGAGTGTTTTAAATATTTAGGGTCACATGTTGCTGTGGATGGAAGAATAGATGCAGAAGTGAAGTTCAGAATGAATGAAGTAGGTAAGGTGCTGGGAGGACTGAAAAAAGTGTTTAGATGTCGTTTGCTTAGAATGAATGTAAAGAGAAGGCTGTATGAGGGTGCTGTTGTACCGACTGCATTATATGGGGCTGAAACATGGAATATGGGTGTAGCAGAGAGGAAAAGTTTGAATGTATTGGAGATGATGTGTCTGAGGAGTATGTGTGGAGTGACGCGTATGGATCGAGTGCGAAATGATGAAGTGCGAAGGAGAACTGGAGTTGTTCGGGAGATGGCTGGTAGAGTTGAGCAGAGGGTGTTGCGATGGTTTGGGCATATGGAGAGAATGGATAATGAGCGATTGGTGAAAAAGATAACTAGATCTGATGTGAGAGGTGTAAGGCTGAGAGGGAGACCACGAATAGGATGGATGGACAGTGTGAAGAGAGCGCTGGATGTGAGAGGGATGTCTGTTGAGCAAGGAAGAGTGGCTGTGCGTGACAGAAATAAATGGAGAAATTGTGAATGAATAAATGATGACGCACCCCTGAGGAGACATTTTCCTGCAATGGTCTGATCAGCTAGTCAGGTCAGGTGCGGGTAAGGGGATAGGTCTATTATGATGTGGCAGGGGTAAACCAGCTCTGTTGTCGGGCCCTGCTGCGCATATCACTAATTTCACTGCGGAGTTGACCCTCGTGCGGTGTGATGCGGTGAGGAACTGTCCGTTCTCCCCTTTGGGACTAAGATGCGAATGAATGTGTTTGAATGGATGAGTAAATGAGGAGTGTGTCGTCCTGTCTCGGCTACCTCCCTTTCCTTGGGGGAAGCAGCCTAGGTATATAGATAGATAGATAGATCTATCAGTACTACTATTATTGTCGTTACTATTTCAATTATTATTATCACTACTACTGTTATTATCATTACTATTATTATCATCGCTACTTTTTCATTATCACTACTACTGTCATTATCAATACTATTATTATTATCACTACTGCTATTTTTATTACGATTACCACAACTATTATTATGATCACTGCTTCTGTTATTATCATTATTAATGTTATCATTATCACAACTGCTATTATTATCATCATCACTACTACTGTTATCATCACTACCATTATTATTTTAACTTCCTAACCCACAGCAGGTCAGAGAGAGCTCCCGCGTGCGGTCGCTCACTGCTGCCTCCGATTGCAAGACGGCTCGTGTTTCTGTCATCCTTGCTGGAGGAAGAGGTCGTCCGAGAAGCCCACCACGACCACAACGACAACGAAGACGACCAGTGCGACTCGAGGTGACCCCAGCATCGGCAGTGTGAGTAGTGGTAAAGGTCGTCGTGAAGCCCCCAGTGGTCGTCGCGCAGGATGTCAGTAGTAAGCAAGAACTCGGCTCTATTATCCTCAACAAGAACGACAAGAACACCAACAAAAACAACAATAACAGAACAAGAATGGCAAATAAACAAGAACAAAGAACAAGAACAACAATACCACCACAATAACTACAAAAACAACGAAGTAAAATAACAACAAAAACAATAACGAGACCATCAACAACAAAAACAATGACAAATATAGTCCCTTCACATTAGCTTAGCCCAAATTTTCGTCCTTTTGCAGGTTATTTCACGTAGCTCAGTGGCAGAATTAAGACAATGCTACGGCTCTACATCCCTCCCATAGCACTTCTTCGTGACTAGCAATTTGAAGGAGTTAATGAGGGCTACATCTCCCCCTCCCCGTTCCAAAATTCCCTCCTGCGCTCAATAAAATCGCTTGGCTGTGATATGGATTACATGGAAAAGTAAAAAATCTCTCTCTCTCTCTCTCTCTCTCTCTCTCTCTCTCTCTCGCCAGATATATTGTTCAGAAAGTGAAATACCATGTCTCATTATCCTGTGTGGTGTGGTGTGGTGTGGTGTGGTACGGTTGTTACTGACTGGTGTGGTATTATCCTGTGTGGTGGTGTCGTGTGATTGTTACTGACTGGGGTGGTATTATCCTGTTTGGTGGTGTGGTGTGGGTATTATTGACTTGTGTGGTATTACCCTGTGTGGTGCTGTGGTGTGGTGTGGCTATTATTGATAGGGGTGGTATTGTCCTGTGCGGTGGTGTGATGTAATTATTATCGACTGGTGTGGTATTAATCTTGTGTGATGGTGTGGTGTGGTGTGATGTGGCTGTTATTGGCTGGTTTCGTATTATCCTGTGTGGTGGTATGGTGTGGATGTTACTGACTGGTGTGGTATTTTCCTTTGTGGTGGCGTGGTGTGGGTGTTACTGGCTGGTGTGGTATTGTCCTGTGTGGTGGTGTGGTGTGGTGTGGGTATTGTCGACTGGTGTGGTAATATCCTGTGTGGTGGTGTGGTCTGGTGTAACAGCCCCCTTGCTCCTTTCAGGCTGTCTAGTGGAGAGTTTAAATGATGTAGGTTATAGGAAGAGGGAGAGACTGACTGAGGGCCATAGTTCTTCATATGATGATGATGATGATGATAGCGATGATGAGGGGAATGAGGAAGAGGAAAATGATGAAGGTGGTAATAGTGGTGCTGTTGATGATGGTGGATAATAAGAAGAGCAGGAGGAGAAGAAAAAGAACGGTATTTATAGATATTCCGTAACACCTCTTCCTTGGGAATTGAATATACACAGATTCCGTAACACCTCTTCCATGGGAATTGAATATACATTTTTTTTTTTTTTTTTTTAGAGAGAAAATGAGTGGAGGAAGGAAAAACGATGGATATTAAAAAGGAATGCCTAGTGCCTAAAGGCATCTTCCATTAATAAAATATTTTTAACAACTGGAATTAAATAAAAGTGGATTAAATGTTTGTGGGAAGCAACTCCCAGGAAGCGAATTCCAGAAAGTAGTAGCTCTGGGGATAAACGAACATTGTAAGCAGAGGTTATGCATTGCGCGGGAAAGAAAATAAGTTCATGGGTGCTACAAGTGGCCTGAGTATTTCGGGAGAAAATGTGAAGGGGAGGCACAACTGAAGCAAGTTTGTCAGAGCAGTTACAGTAAAAATATCGGTAAAATAGTGCTAAAGATGCATCATCTGTACATACTGATAACGGAGGAAGGTTCTAATTTTTATTGGCAGGATTATTGATTTATCTAATGGCTTTATTTTGGATTCTGTCCAACTGCTTCAGTGCAACCGCTCCACATCCACTCCACATTGGCGAACAGTATTCTATCTGAGAACGCACGTGACTTTTGTATACTGCGGCCAACTGCTCGTCAGCGATAATTCACGAACTCTGTACAGAATTCCCATTTTTTAAGAATCATTTTCAGCAAGGGATTTAACATCAACTGTCAAGCTTAGGTTGGCGTTTAGTGTGACACCTTGGATATCAGTTGTAGTGGATATGGGAATATTGACATAATTTAAAATTATGTGGGAGTCTGAGGGATTCCTTCGGTTGGAGAAATTACTGTATTTAGTTTTCTGAGCATCAAATGAGACTAGATTTGTTTGTCCCCACTAATTATATTTACAAAGGTCCGGGTTCAGGGAAATTGCTGTGTTTATTTGGAGTTTATATTATCAGAGTGTGTAAAAGAGGTACTAAATGTGAAAGAACTATGAAGTGTCGTGTCTTAAGCATAAGAGTGTATTGGCTTGTGAGTGACAGATAGGAGGTCATTTACTGTACATGAATGAGAAAGAGGGTTGGGGCCAAAACTGATCCCTGAGGTATGCCAGCATTTATGGAATGAAACTGAGAATATATTCCATCTACCATGACTCTTATTTTTCTGTTATGAAGGTAAGATGAAATTAGAGGAGCCAATGATGCAAGGCCATAGTGTGACATCTTAGACAATATTGTCCAGTGCCACACTCTGTCAAAGAGGAGCTTTCAGCGCGTCGTCTGCTACCTAATTAGGTCCTACGGGAGCTCTTTCCCAGTTACCATGCATGTAATATTTGTGGATTATTTTTACTCCCTTTTTCGAACTGTGAGATATAATAATGGCATATATCATTGAGAATAATAAAATACTATTTAAAAAACTCATAACCAATATGAATGATCTTTTTAATTTGTGCTATTTCATGAGCTACGATGGTAGACTCACTTCTTACATGTTAGTACTTCACAAATTCTCTTTGCATAAATGCTATTTTGATTGTTGGAAATTGTAGCTGATCCCATACATATATGAAGTCCTGATCATTATTCATTCTTAACACCGATTTTCAACATGACAATAATTGTCTTACCTGTAGTTTATTAGTTTGTAAATTTTACCTCTAAACATTTCTCCAATACACTCGCGCATGCGCACCAGAGAGACAGTCCCGGATTTGAGAAAAGGCCACCGAGAGTGTTTACAAAAACAAAAGAAGGCTAAACATGGTTGGAAAAGATGAATGTGGTTGGTGAAGGGTCAGGTTCTTAATGTGCTGCTACCTAAGGTGTACAGGAAACCATCTGGTTTTTCACTCAGTGTAAAGTTACCCATAGACAGAAGGAAGAGGAAAGAATGAAGGAAAGATAGAAGAGTGAGTGTAGTCACCCGTAGACAAAAGGACGAGGAAGGAATGAAGTAAAGAACGACAGAAGAGGAGGGAAAGAAAGAAGGAAGGAGGAAAGGAAAGGACAGACACCCGAGAGCAGCACTACATGCTGTTACCTAATAAATGTTGAATGATGTTTTCTGTGATAAAAGTGTTTTCTTATCCATTTCTTTTTTCATAAACTCTTACCATTGTGGCCACATAATTATTTTGCAGTTGCTACAGTTTCCACATTTCTTATTCCTAGCTACCTGTTAACCTGTAAGTGCATACTCCCAAGAAAATACACATTCAAACCGGAACAAATTGCCTTCCGGTGGCATGTGTAATATACGCAGAAGTCTTACCAAGTCTCCAGTGCCATTTAGAATCATGTATGTTCCTTAAATTTTTGGAAGGGATGGTAAAATAACTAATAAAACATGTACCAAATGATGATCAGGTAAGCCTCCGAACCTCTGAAAGATTGATGTCAGAAGTCTAACTTTTTCAGTCTGAGGATATAGTTTTATTCTTGCTGCCAAACGATTTTACCATTTAGAATACTCATACTGAAAGGGGTTAATGAAGCTGTATCGTCCAGTTCAGTCTCTCCTGAGCTGAACAAAGTCGTCGGAATAAAGAATAAAATCATTTACGTCCTCACAGTGAAGGAAGTAATCACGCTCATGTAGCAGCACTAAGCTAAATTGTAATTCTTTTTTTAATCCTTATTGTATAAATCAAGGTACATCATACGAATCATGCAAATATTGGACTTCAAAACCTTGGTTAATCGCCATAATGGTCTATTAAATGAACCGTATACACATCCGCCTTCATCGAGAGCTAGCAAAAAGTGAGCTATGTTTTATCCCACCATGGGGACGGTCACCTATGGCGTATGGAAACAGATGTCAAGTGGTGGTATTTGGCAAATATTAAATTTCAGAAAACTGAGGCAATGACAAACTTCAAGAAAGCACTATTCTTACTCAAAAAGATGATACGAATGTAGATATGAAAGCCAATTGCATTGAACTCAACAGTAACACAACGAAATGACTGTGTGTAAGGGATTGCCGGATGGAAGCCCAATGTACGCATGTGCATAATAGCCTGTCAAAGGTATTCATTCATGGGCATATTTTTTATCAGCGAGTATTTTAATGACTATAATGGTCTATAGTGTTGCTAACTATTGTAAGTTTATCCAGACATATCGAATAGTCACAATAGTTGTGTTACTATTCTAGGTCTGGACCGAAATAGGGCTCACCAGCTAGGTAGCAGACGACACCCGAAAGTCCCTTAATGCTTTTAACCCCTTAAACTCGGGCAAGTCGGAGGCGTTCTGTGCACCGCACGTGGGGATATTCGCGCTCCGACTGTTTAAAAATATTTGCCAAAAATCAATTATTAGCCCTAGAATATTATAATTCTATATGCATAAGGCATATACCTTCAGCTTTCTCCTGGGATGTTTGTTATTTGTTAGCCTTCGTCGACTACCTTAGGACTTGTGGAGACTTCTGAAGTTGGGTAACAGTCTCCACTTTACACTTCCCGACACCACGTAATATGATTACCACAGCCTGATACTATCACTAGAAACACTATTCTATGATTTTCAAGTAGTTTGGAATCCATTCTCCAAAAAAAAAACACACACACACACTGTGAAAGCAATTTAATTTACCAGCTCGTACCAGCGTCCCACCTGCGCTCGTTCCCCGCTGGTATTCTCCCATTTATTATTCATAAACACACTCACACTTTATATTCATAGTCCTTTATTACACCTATATATATCTACAGTATTTATCTATAAGTTTCCTTCAGTGACAGTAGTTTATTTTCACTCCAGGCATTCACTTTCTCATTCAGTAAACTATGTAGAGAGAGAATCTTTTACTGTCACTCATTACTCCAAATATTTGTACTCACATTCTTATATTACTAATTATTTACATTTCTATTAACATTTTCTATTGTATTTACATTATTTACACGTCTATTTTATTTACACTATGATATGCACTGTCACTTCCAGTAACTTATAAAACTATATTCCACTGTTCAATCATATTTACATCCATTGCTTTCACTTGCTATTTACACATTATTTACATTTCCACTTGCACTGTTTTAGAACTGCTTCAGGCTGTGGTAATCAAAGAAACATGTTACGCCGAGGGGAACCTGGCACTCAGTGCACTGCCAAGAGGTGCATTTGTGCTCAGGTGTGTGTCTGGTGGTATGTGCACACACCTGGCACCTGCGGATTGCAGCCTTCCTCTTGGTTGTGGCAGGCATTTGCACCATTCTGTGCCAATCCATGTACGCCCTCTGCTCAAGTCTGTCAGGAAGTCTAACAGAATGGTGCCTTGGAGCTGCTGCTGTCACCCTACCATACCTCTCCAGCAGCTGCTGAACACAAGTCCTGGCAAACAACCTCAGGGAGAAGGACTTGGGTGGCTTTACCTTCATCTCGTACAGGATGAAGGGTGTCACGAATCAAATTCGCGACATTTTCCTTTTGTGAGAAACCATGAACTATTAGTGGAAAACTCACTGTGTATCGCTCAGTCAACCGTTTCTCTCTCCATTTCGGTGGTATACTTTTCAAAACATTCGTCACTGTTTCAAAAGTGACCGATCTAATGCACGTCATTAAGTGCTCTACTGAGCGATATTATTGTTTCTTTATTGTTCGCCCCTGCTTGCCTCAACCGTTAGCCACACCTTTTTCCGCTGGCCAGTCCATTACCCATACATCGTATTTGAATTCAGTCAAGTGTCTGTCGTGACGGAGTGAGGTTCTGTGCTCCAGCAGTGAGAGAGTGAGAGGTCAGCTAGCACCCAGACTCCACTAGACTACAGTTCTCCAGGCTCCCACCCTTCTTCGGTGATACACCACATTCACTGACCAGTATTTTCTTTTCGTTTTCCTAGACTTATGAGTTTAGTTAAGGTGCTTTTCCTAGGCGTAAGAATTTAGCTCTTAAGTGAGTGAGTGAGTACAATCTCTTTATTTGAATTCATTTTGAGATGTAACGTTAAATTTATTTTTGTAATCAATAAATCTAACAGTTCTTTTTCTTGAGCTTAATGTAATGTAAAGTCGTGTTTCATTTCTCCACAATTAAGCTTATTTCCCTTATAGCTCCTAGCTTGCATAAACGTTTGCTATTCATAACTGGTACTTAGGCCAGTCTTGTTGTATTCTTAAAATCTGTTGTGCCTTCTAGGAGTTACGCATCAGCAAGAACCTGATATTATTAACCCCTTAACTGCGGGGCGTCACCTTCGTGACGCTTGGGAGCAAGGGATCATACCGCGGGGTGTCGCTTTTGTGATTCTGTGTTATTTAGAATTCACCCGGGCTTCCAAGTGGGGGCTTGTATCATCTATCAGTACTGCCAATGTCCAACACTAGTCAGCACTCCTAATCTCATCTGTACTCCCATCCATTGTTGACAATTTAGCCATTTCTCCCCGTTCTTGACTCCCCTCCCTACCCCCCCTCCATTACCCTATCCTCTCGCCTGCCCAGCCGTGCTACGCTGAGTAAATCTTCCCTGGAATTTTTCACTGATTTCATCCATTGAAATAAGCCCTATGTCCTATTCTTATACCAAATAATATATACAAGAAAGAAATAAGGGAAGTGAGAGTGCCATACACCTGGAATTGGCTAATTATCACCTGACAACACCTCACGTGCACTCGTTCGCTAATTTCCGCTGTTTTTTTCCCCTTGAAATATGCCGTATAATCTATTTTCGTAATAAATATACATGTAAGGAGGGAAGGGAGAAGCCTAAGTGATATTTACATTCACCTGGAACTACCTAATTTATAATGTATTGTCTAGATTTCCTGCCAATCATTTCAGTGCTAGACATAGCTGTTTCAAGAGCTAACATTGGTAGCACTGAATATCCCCTAAGTAGGCCTCTACCCCGGCCCTCCGTTATCAGTTTACTCTCATCTTCCGAAGTGAGGGTACGTATGTTTTCTTCTTGCTGACATCAGGGACTTTTTCATCCCCATGCAAAGGGCCCTGTGACCTTTACCCCCTACTAAACCTCGTGTGGAAAGAGGTAAAGGGCTGACAATTGATAAAAGAGTGACTACGATCTTTCTATTGAGTAAAACAGTGCAAGTGGAATTGTAAATAATGTGTAAATAATGTGTAAACAGCAAGTGAAAGTAATGAATGTAAATATATGTGAGCAATGGAAAATAGTTTTATAAGTTACTTCAAGTGACAGTGCATAACACAGTGTAAATAAAATAGAAATGTAAATTACGTAAATAAAATAGAGAACGTAAATAGAAATGTAAATGAGTAGTATTATAAGAATACGAGTATATACCCTAGGAGTAATGAAAGTGAAAGTTTCACTCTAGCATGTCTGAATGCTATGAGTTATGAGAGTGAAGATGAAAGTGACATTCACTTTCAATGCTAGTATACAGGACGAGAAAGTGAATGCTACGTATTTTACTGAAAGAAATTGAATCCCTACGGTGACAATAAACTAATACTACTGAATGAAACTTATGGATTAAGACTGTAGATATATATAAGTGTTATATAGTAATTGAAATATGAAGTGTGAGGGGTTTTATGAATAATATATGACAGAGTACCAAGAGCGAACTAGTGCCAATGCGACGGTCAGACGCGCTCGTAATTTTCATTGCTTTCACAGTGGGTTTTTTTTGGGAGTATGGATCCCAAACTACTTGAAAATCATAGAGTAGTGTTTATAGTGTTAATATCTGGCTGTGGTAATCATATTACGGGTTGTCGGGAAGTGTAAAGTGGAGACTTCGTTACCCAACTTCAGAGGTCTCCACAAGTCCTACGGTAACTGACGAAGGCTCAACAAACATTCCAGGAGAAAGCTGAAGGTATGTGCCATAAGCATAATTAATTTTAATATTCTAGGAGTAATAACTGATTTTTGGCAAATATTTTTTGAGAGTCTGTCAGAGCCTGAATAACCCCGCAGCACACGCAAAACATCAGTAAACATGCCCGCGGTGTAGGGGTTAATAGTATTAGTTATTTATTGTCATGGGTGAAGTAACTTTCTCCAGAGGCTAACAGTACTGATAAACAGCAACTGAGTAATTAGTCTCTGCTGTGTTCTGTTGAGAAAGTTTATAAATTCCCGTTCTTAGAGAATCGTGCGAAGCAAGCCAGCGTAAAGTAATCATTACTTGATTTAGCAAGACAATTTTTGTTCCTGCTGTTCAGTATTATTGAACACTATCATTTAAATAATCTTGCATTTATTTTAAAAACCCCGTGACAAAGGGGTTCAGCATCGTTATGTCAATGAGATGCAGAAACACTCTTGTACCATCTTGTATTCTTCCTGAGGTAGTCGATCTCTTCAATCATCATGGTGGATTTGTCCACCAGCCACATGTTGATATTATTAGTCCATGACAGCATCAGGTTTCATCACAGGTTCGCCTGTCCTACGATCGACCTTCCCACTGTCTTTCAGTTCCCCCTTGTGTACCGTGGTGAGCATGTGCACGACCCTCTTGTCATGCCACCGTATTGCCAGCATCTTCTCAGACTTGCATAGGTGCACGTCTCCTTGCGTGAATTTACTGCCTCGGGGAACTTGGGGAATTGGGCACAATTGCTTTTGACAGTGCCGCAGGAGCCAATGCCGTGCTCTGAAAGGTATCTAGCAAGTTTCGGTGCTGTATGGTAGTTGTCAGTATACAGCACATGATTCCCACCAAAATACCTTTCAAGCAGCACTTTCACTACACAGCCTGAGAAGCCAAGGGAATGTGTTTTGTCCAGATCGACAGTGCTGCCTGAATAGATGACGAAGTCAAGGATGTACCCCGTCTTACAGTCACACAGTACAAAGAACTTTATTCCAAACCGATGAAGTTTGCTTGGAATGTACTGTACGAACCTCAGACGTCCTCTGAACAGAACCAAGGATTCGTCTATGACAACCTTCTGAAATGGGTGGAAGAATGACATAAATTTATCCTTCATTCTGTTCAAAATCTCCCGGATCTTCTAGAGTGGGTCAGTCTGGGAATGTACATCGTTGTTGGTGAAGTGCAAGTTTCCCATGATGTTACAGAAGCGATCTCTGGCCATGTACTTATTGAAGGTGGGTGAGGATAGTAAGGGGTCCATGGACCAGGAATCTTCCAACTCATGCTTCTTTGAATGGGTCATGAGAAGCATGAGGGTGAAGAACACATACAGTTCTTGCACTCCAAGCATGGTCCATTATTGCATTTCGCTGCACGAGCACCACTTGTAGCACGTTGTGACTCGTACCTGTTGGTCTCATCACATACGTGCTGCATGACTTCATCATCAAGGAAGGCCAAAAGGTAGTTCACACACTCAGCATCCTCGTCAAGAGTGAAGGCAGGCTGTTTCCCTGAGGAACTCTCATCAAAGTGGAGTTGTTCAGGGACGAAATCGGAACCTTCCGTCCACACGAAGGCGTCCAGGGTTCCCTCTCGTGGTGGTGTAGGCTGGGTGAGGGTGGGTGTGAGGCAGACTGGGTCGTTTCAAGGTCACTCCGACTGACCCTAGGTTACCATGTACCACTAGCAGCTCTTACTCTAGATGCTACTCAACTTTTACGACGAGTCAGGGATTTACCTCTTCCCCTATGGCCTGCCTTCACTGTAGGTGCTGGTGGAGACTCCAACGACGAAGACTCAGGAGAAATTTCTGCTGAAGAGGTGGAAGATATTAGTGAATTAGGGCTGGGAGAGCGGGGAGGTGATTCACCTCGGGACTCATGGCGGGCTGGGTCACACGGGGCCATTGTTCTGGGGCTAACCCGCCTCCTCTTCACTCCTTTCCCAAACTCCTTCCCTTGGAGCCAGGATGAGCTTGGGACACTGAAGCACTCATACTGGCAGTTTCTGTCACAATTTCCTCCCCAGGCTCATCACATGATTCACCGGAAATATCAAAGTAACTATCCATGATTATCATCGATAATTCCACCAGCTCACGTTCCACAGCAGAGTCACTTAGTCCTTTACCTTTTCCCACATGAAGTTTAGTAGGGGTAGAGGTCACAGGTCTCTTTGCAATGGGCACAGGAGCGGCGGGAATGGAGGGGCGCAAGTGCGACATGATTTCACCTCAAGTGACAAGACTGAACTGAATGACAGGGAGGATATGAGGCAGGTAAGCATTGACAATGTCTGTGTGGTGACAGCTGCTAATATGTATGCTATGAAATGATTAGTAGGAAATCTAGACAATACATAATAAATTCAGTAGTTCCAAGTGAATGAAAATATCACTTAGGCTTCTCCCTTCCTTTCTTACATATATTTTTATTACGAGAAGGTCATACGGCATATTTCAAGGGGAAATTGCAGGGAAAATTAGCAAACGAGTGCACATGGGGTGTTGCCAGGTGATAATTAGCCAATTCCAGGTGTATGGCACTACCAATTACCTTATTTATTTTTTGTATATATAATTTTGTATGAGAATAGGGCATAGGGCTCATTTCAATGGATGAAATCAGTGGAAAAATCCGGGGAAGATTTGCGTAGCACAGCGCGGCCGGGCAGGCAAGAGGAGAGGGTAATGGAGGGGTGGTAGGGAGAGGAGTCAAGAAAGGGGGAAAATGGCTAAATTTTCAACAATGGATGGGAGTACAGATGACATTAGCAGCACTGACTATTGTTGGACGCTAGCAATGCTGATAGACGATACAAGCCACCACTTGAAAGCCTGAGCGAATTCAAAATAACACAGAATCACAAAAGTGACGCCCCGTATGATCCATTGCACCCAAGTGTCACAAAAGTGACGCCCCATAGTTAAGGGTTTAGAAGATCAAGAGTGCTATTGTGTGCATTTCACCATGTTGATCTATTGTTTTATTAATCTAATGGGTAAGAAGGCAAAGAATGTCTACAGTTGAACGTCCTTATCTAAATCCACACTGCCGATCATTGATTAATTTATTGATTTCTAGGTGCTTGACTATGTGCTAGTTTATTAGTGTTTCAAAAACATTTACCAAGAATGGAAGTTATAGCAATTGCTCCATAGTTTGGTGGATCAGAAGTGATCCCCTTCTTAGGAACAGGATGGATATTTGTTTTTTTCCAAGAGGCTGGAAAATTTGAGGTACAGATGCATAAATGGAAAATTTTTTTCAGTACAGGAGCTAACAATGGGAAGCAATTTTTAGTTACTATTGAAGAAATTTCATCTGGACCAGTAGTTTTATCTATTGAGAGATTCTGTAATACAGCTTGTATCTTTTGTAAATCTTGAAATAGGGTATTTGAGGGGAATCAAAATCAGGTGCAGGAATATTATGATTTTCTGCATTTAACGATGAGTTTGTTGAAAAAAATATCAACAAGAAGGCTGGCTTTTCCACATGGGTCACTTACTAGATTTCCACTGGGGGACTGTAAAACGGTGGAATGAAAGAGGTTGTAGTGAAGTCAGATTTGAATGAATTAAGGGTTGACCAGAATATTTTGTTATCATTTGGGATGCTTAGTGGTTTGTTAGCTTGTCTATGAAGAAAATTTGATTTGAAATATTGATAATAGTTTTGGCATGGTTTCTGATATTTCTATAATAGTTAAAGGCTTCTTTAGTGTTGGTCCTTGTATAAGTGCTATAGGCTGTTGGTTCATGTTCTGTTACTCTAGCAAAATTGTGGTCACACCATTTAGGCAAATTACATTTTTTTCTGTAACTATGATGGGGAATGAATGTTTCCATGCCGACTTTAATGCTATCCTGTATGTGGACCAACGTGGAGTTTGCATCTTAAAAGAAAAAAGAGGTTCAAGGAACATCCATGAAAAAATTTTGGAGACCCTCCCAGTCTGCCCTGTCGTAGTGCCATTTAGTCACCACGACAGGTTCAGAACTGGTGGCTTGTATCAGACAATGGTCAGAGGATCCAAGGGGGGACTTCACTTCGACATTATAATTATCTGAATTGGTTGTTAGAAACACGTCCAATAGTTGGGGATTTTGACTGGGGTTGTCTGGTACATGGGTTGGTCGATTGACTAACTGGGTGAGATTAACTGAGTCTGCAAATAGCTCAATTCTAGTGTGTGGGGAGGCTTCCCACATACAGCTCTTCTCAATAGGTTGGAGTCAAAGGCTATTCATCTCATCAACTCTCCTCCTCTTACTGGCTCCCTTCAACCTCTGTCTCTTTGTTGGACTGTTGCATCTTTATCTCTTTTCTATCGCTACTCCAATGGCCACTGCTCCTCTGAACTGTCTACATGCATTCCTTCACCTCTACGACGGGCTTGTAGCACCTGTCTAGCAGCAAACTCTCATCCCTTTTCTGTTCAACTCTCTAATGAAAGAGTTAACCTTTACTCCCAGTCTTTTATTTATGCAACAGGTCAGCTCTGGAACTGTCTCCCTCTGTATGTATTTCCTGCTTCCTATGATCTCCAGTCTTTCAAACACAGTGTGTCCAGGCATCTCAAAATGATCGGATCTTGAATTTGGCTCTCCTTTGTATTTTGTTTTTCTCTTGGAAGGAACAATTTTATGGGCTCACAGCCTTTGGTTCCTTCTTCCTCACAAAAAAAAAAAGATGAAGACCTGAAGAGGATGCAGTTGGAGGATGCAGATTTACAACCAGTGCTAGAGTGGCTGCAGCAGAGTACAGTGCGACCATCTTGGGAAGAAGTTTCCAGGTTAAGCCCTGCGACCAAGAGTTACTGGAGTCAGTGGAACCTTCTTCGTCTGAACAACAGACTACTGGAGCATCAGTGGGAGACACCCGATGGCCTCAGCAAGTATTGGCAACTGGTGGTTCCAAACAAGATGAGGGCCGAGATCTTGGATGAGTCCCATAACCAGATCACAAGTGGGCACCTGGGAGTGAAGAAAACTCTAAGCTGCCTGCTACAGACGTTCTACTGGATTGGCATGCATCAGGATGTTGAAGAGTGGTGATGGGACTTTGATGTGTGGTGTGTCAAGAAGGGACCCAAGAAACATGGTTGTGCCCCTCTCCAGTTGTACCAAGTGGGTGCACCAATGGGAAGAGTCGCGGTGGACCTTTGCCACTCACTGAGAGAGGAAACCGGTATATATGTGATGCCATGGACTACTTCACAAAGTGGCCAGAAGCCTATGCTATCCCTGATCAAGAGGCTGTGACTGTTGCTCATGTGTTAGTTGATAAGTTTTTCTGTCATTTTGGGATGCCACAAGTTACATTCAGACCAGGGTAGAAACTTCATGTCTGCTGTGTTCCGTGAGTGCTCCAAGTTATTGGGAATCAAGAAGACCAGGATGACCCCACAAAGGTCACAGTCAGATGGGATGGCGGAGAAATTCAACTGGACCCTGGGACAAGAATTGTTTAAGTATTGCATTGATGAACAAACAGAATGGGACCAGAAGTTACCTGCATTGCTGATGGCATATCGGTCTGCATCCCATGAGTCTACCAGCTACACTCCTGCAAAACTGATATTTGGCCACGAGTTATGCTTACCTATTGACTTGTTAATGGGAAAACCACCTGGTGAAGAGCTGCCTACAGACACCACCAGCTATGAGAAGCATCTTCAGGAAAGGCTGGCTGAGGTACATCAGCAAATGCGAGGAGCCCTCATGTTTTCCGGAGAGGTGATGCCAAGGCAAGTGAGGTGAACTTCAAGGATGGTGACCAAGTTTGGTTATACAATCCTCAGCAAAAGAAGGGACAGTCACCAAAGCTGAAAAGCCCATGGGAAGTGCCTTCCACTGTGTTGGACCACCTATCAGACGTAATGTATCGAATTGGGGGAGGCAGGAAGTCTTGCCTAAAGGTGGTACATGTGAATTGTCTCTGGCAGTACCATGGGCCAGAACAGTTCAGCTGGGATGTCTCCAAGGAATCAGTACCATGGGCCAGAGCAGTTCAGCTGGGATGTCTCCAAGAAATCGTGCTTTCCAGCAGCGGAGGATGTTAAGAAGAACCAAGTAGCCGAAGTGCAAAATGATGGTGACACTTTCCCGAGGGAAGAAGCGAATCAAGAAGAGGACCAAGACCCAGGAGTGGACTGTGAGAAGGAGCAAGGACATTGTCAGAAGCAGGTAGAAGACCTGATAAGTTGAAGTAATATTTTGTGTATAGTTAGATGTTTTATTAGGATTAAGGTTTACGTTTGTATAGGATATGCTGTGTATTTTTGTAGGGACGACAAAGATCTAGGGAAGGGGTAGTGTTAAGAGCGAGATTTGCCAGTTAGATGCGAGATGTCTCTCGACGTTTCCCGATGTTTACAATGGTTTCGGTACGAACCAGAGTTGCCAGTTTGCCTGCTGTTTGTAAGCGTAGTTGTTTCGTAAGGTAAGCATTAATTTTTGTGCTCTTTTTCTTTATAATGTGTTATTTAAGTGATTGCTTGTTAAATTATGTAATTTAAGTTCGTATGGTAAATGATTTAGTGTTATATAATGTAAGGCAGTTCTGGCATGTTTTGATATCTCCGAGTTGGCAACTGTTTGTTCTTGTAGAATGTAGACATTTCTTGAATAATGTAAGCTTGTATAAGGACTAGAAGGAGTTCAGTCTGGTTTCAGGTCAGTTTGAGTGAAGTGCAGTTGGTTTTGAGTTCAGTGCAGTGTCAGTGCTGGTAGTGAAGTTTGTGAAGTGTTGCTGGCAAGCTTTAAGTGTAATTACAGTTAGTGAAGATTATTTGCACTACTTGTGGAAACAGTGAAGTGTTACTGAAGTTTGCACATCATCAGTACTTGTGAAAAACTGTGAAGTGTTGTCGTCAAGCATTAAGTGTAATTGCAATTAGCAATGTGTGTATAGCTCCAGTGCTTGTGAGAACAGTGAAGTTGGGAAGCACTGAGTGGAATTATCTGGAAAATAAAGAGTGAACTTCAAGAGGCCAGTATTTATTTTTGCTTCAGCTGATCTTGTGTGCTGAACACCTTAAGGCTGACCATAGGAAGAACAACTTACTGGGCAACATCCATCGTGTATTGGACTACTGCTGTTGAAACCCGTGGCAGTGTGGGGTGAGAACGTAACAATATCAGTCACTATCACTACTGCTATTATCATCACTACTTCTATTATTATTATCACTACTACTATTATCATCATTACTATTATTATTACCACTACTATTATCGTCACTACTAATTATGATTATCGCTACTACTATAATTATCATCACTACTACTATTATTTCTATTATCGTTATCACTGCTATCATTGTCACTACTGCTATTATTATCATCACTGCTATTATTGTTATCACTACTTGTATTATCATCACTAATACAATTATTATTCTCACTAATACTATTATTATTATCACTACTACTGTTATTATTATCACAACTACTATTATTATCATTACAACTATTATTATTAATATCCTGGAATGAGGTCGCCAGATGTCACGGGGGGAAGTGGAAATACGAATGAAATGCAAATAATATAGTCGGTTGACACAAAGGAATCGACTTATGAATCAAGTGGTTAATTTTACCTTATGCTGGCTTCGCCGATTCTCTAAAGACGAGAATTTCATAAACTTCTCAACAGTACACAGCGGAGACTAACCGCTCACGAATGTTGTATTGTTAGTACTGTTGGCCTCTGAGAAAGTGTCCTTGCCCCTGACAATCAATAATAATAATCATTATAAATATATAGGTTCTTGCTGGTGCTAACTCCTGGCTGGCACAACGGATTTAAGAATTAATATGAAAGAACTAGCTTAACTATTAGTCGTGGTTAATATAAGAAGTTTGTGTGAACTGGGAGTAGCAAACTAAAGTTAGCACGATGTGGTGAAATCAAACAAGACTGTTACATTTAACTGAGCTCAGAAAGAAGAACTGTAAATTTATTAATTACAACAAATAAATTTATGTTACAAGAATCTCAAAGCAAATTCAAAATATCAGGTAAGGAAATACACTCACTCAAGCACTCAAATAGCTAATAATCTTAAACCTAGAAAAACAAAAACGAAAATACTGATCAGTGGAGAAAAATGGAGCTTATCAACGAAAAGACTGGTCATCTGTCTGTTGCTTCTCGAGGCGCTGCAATTCGCTGCTAAAGTCCATTACTGCCGATTGCCAACTCGGTGGGGAGATGCGGGGAATCGTTGAACTGCTGGAGACTAGCCGCTACGATGGGGATCCTACTCTCAACACTGGGCACAACTTCACCTTACTCCCGTGGCTGTCCAAAACTAAGTAACGTAACAAGCTGGGTACAAGGGCGTAAGAAATGGGCGTGGCTTAACGGCCATAGAAGCAAGGCGCGGGAACGACAATTACACAAAAATATCACTCAGTGAAACAGACTGTATATACATAGAGGCAGTCACTTATGAAGCAATGATGAAGGTTATGAAAACTCGTTTCAAATATGGGTGCAAAAGCGAGCGGTTTAGTGACTGAGGGAAATTCTCGGGGTTTCAACTTTGTTCAAGCATTCTCAATAATATTAATACAATGTCACGAATTACCATACTAATAATACAGTCTAGTGAATTTGTGACAAACACATTCACAAAGGTAGGTGTGATGCCTGAAGGTTAGGGGTGAATATCATACCTGTATATGCCATCGTTAAAGCTTGTGTGTGTGTGTGTGTGTGTGTGTGTGTGTGTGTGTGTGCTTATGCGTGTGTCTAGAAATATTTGTAAATAGTTCCAAAAAGGTAATATTTTTTCATGTTTTTCTACACGTAACGGTTAATTTGAAAGAGTTTTAATTTTTTCAGCATTTTCTCAGTTGACACTGACTCCAATTAATATAATGGTCTCAAAGTGTAGAATCCTTAATTTTTTTTCAATTTACCTAAAAATAATATAAAATAAATGATAGAGAATTTCAACTCAATTAAATTTTAAGCCATCATAATGCTAAAAGTCTGTGTGTTCTTGTTCTAGGTCGCAATTCAGAAAGAATAATATACTTTAATATACGGTACAGCTACGTCATTATCTTTTCAGTGTACAATGATTAATTACACACGAGTATAGGAAGTGAATGTGTGGGTTTACGTATATCCAAGGATGAGTCCTACCTTGGCAGTGTAAAACCATATGATAACAGAAAGCACACACACACACACACACACACACACACACACACACACACACACACACACACACACACACACCGTCCACATCAGTCCTCTTACCTGTGATTCAATCCCTCTTACCGTGTGCGCGCGCACACAACACGCACACACACACACACACACACACACACACACACACACACACACACACACACACACACACACACACACACACACACATTCTCTCTCTCTCTCTCTCTCTCACCGCATCATCCCCACCTATCCTCAAACTCTGAGTGGATCCCGGATGATGACGTCACTGACCTATTCGCAGGGGGTCAATCTGAACCCCTCGGGTCTGAATGGCCTATTTCTGGCGAATGAGGAGAAAGAGGGAAGGAGAGAGGAAGAGGGAGGGGAAGGGATGAGCTGGGATGAAGGAGGGGAAGGGGAAGATAGGAGAAGGTGGAAAGAGAGGGGGGGGAAAGAGGGCTCTAGAAGAGAGAGAGAGAGAGAGAGAGAGAGAGAGAGAGAGAGAGAGAGAGAGAGAGAGAGAGAGAGAGAATTTAATTTGACCCCGTAGGGCTAGTTTATTGGACACCCCTTCCTCATCCTGTGAGGAGGCAGCGTCAGTCTATACATGGGTGGCCAATAAAGGAGGAGTTATCTCGTTGAGATTCTTCCCAGCTAGTTGTAAGAGTAATTTGGGCTAGAATTTAGTGGTATGGTGGCGACCATCATCCACTCACTTGATGTAGTGCTGCCTACTTCTTCCTTAGTCTTTATCATTCTTTTTCTGTGCCTGGCCTCCTCTCTTCTTATTTCTCCCATCTTTCCTGTCACTTCTTATTGCTTTTCTTTCCTTTACAGGTGGCTTTACATTGAGTGACAAGCCAAATGGTTTCCTGTAAACCAAGAAATCATTTACAACGCTGGGTGGTAACCATATAACCAAACCATACGTGCTCCCTACGTGTCAACAAGTGGGTTGGTGGAGGGTTAGTGTCCCTTTCCGTAAAACAAGTAACTCAAAGTCAAACGGCCACCCCTTTACGGGATTATGGCGTCTGGCAATAGATAGATAGATAGATAGAATTTACATGTTACTATAGTACACATAATTACAAAGATTATAAAATAAAGAAGACATATTGGCATAAGCATTTGTGACAAATGGTAATGTGTATATATGGCCTACTTAATATATATAATTACACAATACATACAGCATATAGTGATGCTTCATTGGTATATACATTTAAATTATGATTAGCGACAGACATTAAATTACAAAATATAGCAATGACTACACTTGTTACGTGAGAGACAGTATATCTAGATTAGTATACGTGATGGAGTGTGACAGACATATTGACAAAATGTAATGCTTATATATAGGCCTACGTAATGTATATACTTACACAATATATACAGCATATAGTGATGCTTCATTGGTATATACATTTAAATTACAAGTAGCGATAGACATCCAATACAAAAAATAGTAGCACTGACTGAATATATTACATATCTAGTTCAGTATACATGCTGGAGTATACCTAGTAACAGACATATAGGAAAGCTTTATTTACGAGTTGAATTTGTGAAGGAGACAGAGGGGAGAAGAGAGGGAGTAATAGGGGAAAGAGGAAGGATTATTATAGCAGCACGAGGAGGTAATGGGGCGACGGTGTGAAGAGATTTTAACAAGTAGGTGAGAAGCCCAGTGGCACCAGAGGGAAAGGAGGGAGCGGCAGGTCAGTAATTATGGGATTTAGAACAAAGGCGTGGAGAGAGAGAGAGAGAGAGGGGGGGGGGCACGAGAGAGAAAGGACGGAAATGAGTGAGGTGCAGTAAGCAGTTATGAGATTTAGAGGAGGGACTCACTGACAGGCTAAAAGATAATGACAAAACACACGTGTGGAGACATATGAAAAGGAGGGAGAGTTAGAGGATAGATCGCTGGACAGACAGGTAGACACATATAGATAGATAGGTGGATAAATAGCGAGAGAGAGAGAGAG
The DNA here is from genome assembly GCF_032717465.1 of Coenobita brevimanus. Classification (NCBI taxonomy): domain Eukaryota; kingdom Metazoa; phylum Arthropoda; class Malacostraca; order Decapoda; family Coenobitidae; genus Coenobita; species Coenobita brevimanus. The sequence continues at coordinate 31,840,302 of NC_137027.1, forward strand.
AGAGAGAGAGAGAGAGAGAGAGAGAGAGAGAGAGAGAGAGAGAGAGAGAGAGAGAGAGAATTATATTCCTCTTAGTATCTACAGTTACACTGGTGGTGTAAATCCTTTATGTTTTACAAGTATTTTGGATACAATATCATTTTCCAACATATATTTTGCCTGTAGTTCAAGTGACAATAGTTGTGGCTTCCCGTATTCTAGCAAGTATTCTCACTCGAGAACATAATGGTGAAGTGTGTGTTTGTTTGGCTGATGACACACTCGACACTGTCTGGCCTCATCCTCCACCTGCCAACCAAGCTGCCAGGGATAGTCATAGCCTAGTCTGATCCTGGCATGCACAGAATCAACCCATCTACTAGTAATCTTTTTACCATACGTGTATGACGTGGTTAAAGGAACATAACTGTAATAGTGTATAGACTTGCTGATATTTTGCTGTACAGTTCTCATGTTAATGGCCTCCTCTGTTTGTATAGCTTTTATCTGGGATTTTATTTGTCTAATCGATAGTCCTAAATCATAATCGTGGGTAGCTAGCCTGGATGCTTCCTTGGCAAGTACATCAGCTCTGTCATTGCCTGGAATACCTACTTGTGAGGGAATCCAGACAAACCTCACCCTGATGTTGTTCTCCCTAAGTGTGGCCACCATATTCTGTGTCCTGTTGACAAGTTCGGACCAGGAGGGGTGCACACCGGACAGTGCTTACAATGCAGCCATACTATCAAAGAAAATCACAGCGTCATTCCTCCTTGTACTGACTTGCTGCAATCCCACCTCAAGTGCAACTAGTTCTGCCTGAGTGGAAGAGGCCCAGTCATGTAGTTTCACTAGAGTCTCACTCTCATGACAGAACCTACGCCCCCCCCCCCTCATTACAGTGACCGCTGCCCCAGCTTGTCCAGTTACAGTGTCAAGTGAGCCATCACAGTATATCTGGTCAGTATCAAGAGTAGTCAGCTCGTCAGTGAGTCTCATGAAGTCAGCCTTGAGTTCAAAAGTGGCTGAGTCAAACTTCCTGGCGGGTAGCTTTGTTATAATCATGTCGAGAGGTCTCACTTGCCAGGGTGGGAGCGGTTGTGGACAGTGATGTTCATTGCGTAACTCCCCCAGTAACTGATAAATGTGTAGGCAGTTGGCGGTAATCTGAGGCCAATGCCTTCCCGAGTGGTTGCCATGGTGGAGCATGTTCTGTAAACTAACTTTTGGCCCTGTGTGTCTAATATCCCTCAGGACCCTAACACCCACAACGGTATTCATCTCTTGAATTCTATCAGATGTGGAAGGAAGGCCTAATTCATGTGTGAGACTGGATACTTTGACATTGGGAGGACATCCAAATACGATTCTGGCTACTTTGTTCTGAATAACTTCAAGTTTGTTTATATTGGCACGTGGCAGACAAGCAAGTGCAGGTGCATGGTAATCATTGACAGATCTAACATAAGCAATATACATTGTCCTCAAAATGGGTATTGATGCTCCCATACCTTTCCATGACATTACTCGGAGTGGCCTAAGTCTGGTTAAGCATGTAGTCATGACATGGTTAAATTCAGCATTTTTCCCTTTAGTGCTACCAACATAAACACAGAGATATTTATAGTAATCTACCCTTTCCAGTGGATCGCCATGCAGCAGCAGATGCTTGTGTCTCTCACGTCCTTTTGTGATGGATTTTGTTTTCTCTGTTGAGATCACAAGGCCCAGTTCATCACATACCTCAGCGATGAGATTGAGAGAATTTTGCATACCCTTGTGACTGTTAGCCTGGATTAAGATATCATCTGCATAGCTGAGGCACGTGACTCCCTTGGGAAGCTTAGTACTCACAATGACATTCATTAAGATATTGAACAATGTAGGGCTGATTACTCCACCCTGTGGAGTACCCATTTCAAGCTCACAAATATCAGAGTTTTTCCCTTGATAAGTTACATAAGCTGTGCGCTGAGTTAAATAATTCCTAATCCATCCCAACAGCTTTCCTCTAATGCCCATTTTTACTAGCTCGTGCAAGATAACACTTCTGTTGGCTCTATCAAAGGCCCCTTTCAGGTCGAGGAAAACTGAGAATTTTGCCTTAGAGTTGGTGAGGTATGATACTATGCAGGTTGTAGTACTTCTGCCCTTGATAATCCCATTTAGATTAGGATGTAAGACATGACCTATTTTATGAATTAGGCGATTCAGTATTACTCTTTCAAGTGTCTTACTATAACAAGACGTTAAGGATATTGGTCTCTTAGAGTCACCATCTCCAGCTTTAGGGATAGGAATTATCATGGTACTTTTCCATTGGGCGGGCAAATGACTATCACGATAGCTTAGATTAAACATGTGTAAGAGAGCATTACCCTTAACTTTTGCTAACGCTTGTAGGATAGGATACGTCAAACCATCTTCTCCAGGGGCGCTAGACTTACTGTGTTTCAATGCTCTTGTTAATCCTCGTCTTGATAGTTATTGCCTGTGTCACTTGATTATGATAGTGTTCAAGCTTTGGACTTATTTTATATTGTATTCGCAGAGGCAGGTTACTAAACTTAGAGACTGAGGCCCAGTCCTCCAGTAGAGACTGTGCATACTCTCTACGTCGTGGATGTGCAACGCACTGGGTTCGAGTCCCTCTGGCAATATTAATGTGCTTCCATATTACTGCAGATGAAGTATCTCTGTGAATATTACCAACGAACTCTAGCCAGTATCTATCTCTTGCATTCTTCCTGGCTTCCCTAGCTTTCTCAGCACACCACTTTAAGTTGGTTAAATTATCATGAGATCTGTTCTCCCTCCAGCATTGCCTGGCTGCACGTAACAAGCTTTCCGTGAGCTAAACATGTCTGTCATGTTTGTACCATTGATCTCTTCCTCTCACTTGAGTAGTCTTACCCTTTTTATGCTTCCTTACAGTGGTATGATTTAACTGTCGCAATACATTTTCCGTGGCTTTTGTAAAATCTATAACAAAGGAATCCAAGGACTCAAACCCAGTGTAGTGGTCGCACCATTTACCCATTTCCTCTATAAACATCTCTTTCTTATGGGCAGTAAGAGTTACCTTTTTCTAGAGCCCCCAGCTGTCCTTTTTTTTTTTTTTTTTTTTTTAAATCTAATGTAGTTAATAAAGCGAAATGATCGGAACATAAATCAACTTGCTGAACTGAGCAAGTTCTGTCAGGTTCGTTAAAAAGACAAACATAGTCAAGCCTGCCACCTAGAAAGTGAGTAGGTTCTGCCTGTCCTCCAATCTTACATTACTACATGAGATTAAATATTGATACCAGCATTGTCCATTTGTACTTGATCGACCCCCTGATGATGAGAGATCCCTGTGGTGTGCATTAATGTCCCCCACCAATAGAAACCGGGAAAATCATGAGGATCTAAGCTATTTTTCGGTATGTAAATATTTACCACATTAAGTTCATACTGGTCTAAATAGATTTTCAAAGTTATATTTTCAGAATCCCTTCCAAAGGATGGAGTTAACCTTGTGACTGGTATTGACTTTTTAATGTAAGTTATTAGTCCTCTGGCATGGTTATCCGTGCAGTTATGTATGAAAGGGACGTAATGCCCAAACCTGGGTTTGAATGAGTGGTTAACCCTGGTCTCCTGCAGGCATACAATATCCACATCATGTAGTAATGCAAAATACTGTACATCAATAAAGCGTTGTTGGATACCATTGATATTCCAGCACAGTATCTTAAGTCCCTGAACACTTGCTTCTGACCTATTGGTCATTACATACAGTATGTGATATGGAGGTAGATGGGTCGTCCTGATACTGTCCTAGTATTTTCTGAATGTTAAATGCATGCTCCCTAGTTTTCACAATTTCTGCCAAGAGTTGCTGTCCCTCCCTTTCTGATGCCTGGTCAAGAGCACGGTTAATGAATTTAGCAGTGATACTTTTGTGGTATATAGGTCTACCTAGTACGTTCTTCCTTTCTAATTTCTCTGCACGTGTGCTATCCCCATGAGCATTCATACTCTCATCACAAGCCTATCCTCTACTACTGTATGATCAGATGAGGGATGACAGTTATTACAACCAACCTTCCTGCATTATGGTTAGACAGCATGAGTGTCACCCGTTGAACCATATCGCACAGCTGTACCTGAAGCTCGTTTTGCCTTTTCTATTGTTCCTCCAGTGTAGACATAACCCTGGACAAGTTTACTTGCACAGTGTTAACCACGGCAATAATGGATGGTTCAGCTGGTTCTGTAGTGGTAGCGTGACTCTTGACCCGTTGCTGCTGCAATTGCTGCCCCGGTGTCTCTCTCCATTCCAGGCATCTTCATCAGCACCTCGCGGGGGCCCCTTGGCCCAGGCTGAACTTGGTGATACTGCTGCCCCACCAACTGAGATGGCAGGGAGAGGCTGTTCCCATCATCAGAGAGATGGCCAGCCTGAGCATTCGTGGATGCAGGAGCCATGACCTCTGCCGTCTCACAATCAGCCTCCTTGAGAGTGGAAGAGGAGGGAGGGGGAACAGCGTCCTAGATGTGAGGAGTGTAGGTGGAGTTACCAACACTCGCTACACCCACTCCCGAGAGAAGAGAAGTGAGGAGAGCAATTTTCTTTGGGGCGGGTCGTGAACGTGGCTCAACTGATGGTCGTACAGGTAAATCACAGACTGAGCATTGTGCATTCCTCCACAGTTAACGCATTTAGGTGGAATGTGCTCCTCAGCTGCTATCCTCCTGCCACACTTTGAGGATTCGTGGTAGCCAGCACAGAATCTGCATCTCCACCGGCTGGTACATCGTCCTGTCTTATGGCCCCACCTGCTGCACTTGAGGCAGAAGGCTGGTGGCTCATTGTAAATAGTTATGGGGTTAGGTGGCAGTACTGGTATGAACTGAAGTCTCTCTGGTACTTCACCCTTCCACAGAGCTATGACTTGTTCCCTTTCCTCACCTCGAATTTCATGACTCCTTGCCCATATTACATTGGCATGTTGCTTCACTGGATCCAGTTCTGCGCCTATAGGGTACCTCTTGATGAGAATTTTTGTGCACCTCTCTGCTGAATTTGGCCACTGTAGTTTGATACCCTTAGAGCCCTCTTCAGTGAGTAACTTGATGGTAGATTCTCCAACAGCTTGAACAAACGATCTGTTTTTCCCTTTGACATATGTAATTTGGAGTTCTGGGTGATCTACTGAGATCGAGTACACCCAGTAAAAGAAGTCCTTTTCCTGCAGAGACCCATCCCTTGGGAAATAGAGTGGTAAACTTGCCTCAGTAGGTGTTTTTTGTTCCATACTCAGACGTCTTTCTTTCCTTTTTTGCAACTTACTCTTCACTGTCTGGAATCCACCGTCGTCTCTGTCAGTTTCCTGAGTTAACCGATGGTCTACCTATTACTCCCGTGATCATTCCCTTCTTCTGGTTCTCCATTTTCACTGATATTGTCCATAATATTGACCATATCAGTGTTCCATACAGGCTGGCTATCCATTTTGCCACGAGGGCATAGTATAACAGGCCTTCCCACGTCAATAAGAGGGTGGTAGGTCAGGCCGTGACCTCTGACCTCTCTCTACGGCTTCCCGAGCGCGACTGAGAGAGAGAGAGAGAGAGAGAGAGAGAGAGAGAGAGAGAGAGGATGGGCGGGCGTTGTTTGGTGAAGGTAAAGAGAAGAGATAAAGTGTATGTATGTGTGTGTGTGTGTGTGTGTGTGTGTGTGTTAAGTTCAAACAGTCATGGAAAGTGTACACGTAACAGACAGACACAAAAGATTGGAACAGAGGACGTGATATATTGGGAGAAAATGATTTCTTTGGTTAAACCTAACTTGAAAGACGACGTGCTATTTTGGTAATAATAATAATAGTAATAATTATAACAACAACAACAACAATAATAATAATAATGATAATATCAATAATAATAATAATAATAATAATAATAATAATAATAATAATAACTAATAATATTCCAGTAACTATCTTCGTTACTATTATTATTATTATTATTATTGCAATTATTATTATTATCGTTATTATATTATTATTATTATTATTATTGTTACTCATTATTATTATTATTATTAGTATTAGTATTATCATAGTAAGTATTTATAGTATTAATAAAAACAAGTATAGTAACTGATACTCTGATTCATCACGTCCCTAACACCTTCTTCTAAGCGATTAATTTTGCTTATTACACCTTACTGTCCTCTTCTGTCTCACATAAAGCCTTTCCATTATCGCCATACGCCGCATAAGTAACGTACAAACGGAAATTAATTAGCTGTATCCAAAAATAAGTCGCAAAGGAAGAGGTGTTAGGGAGATTCCTTACACGACAAGAATACGAGCCCAGGACATGAGAAAGTAGGAGAGAGAAATGTGAGAAAGTGAGATAAGAAAGTGAGATAGTGAGACAGAGAAAATCGACTGACGGTGAAAAAAATACAATCGCTATCTCACGTCCTGGAAGTCTCTCTCTCTCTCTCTCTCTCTCTCTCCGGGGTGAATAAGTCAAAATTATTGCATAGTTCTGTGGGTGTCAAGTCTAAAGGAGAGAGAGAGAGAGAGAGAGAGAGAGAGACAGAAGAAAGTGTATCTGGTGTGTGTGTGTGTGTGTGTGTGTGTGTGTGTGTGTGTGTGTGTGTGTGTGTGTGACCTTTGACCCCTCAGTATGAGTCCCTTCCTCTCCAGTGAACAAAAAGCAAGCAGAAAAAAAATGAAGAGAAAGAGAGAGAGAGAGAATGTTAAATACTATACCAAAACTCCTAATTACACCCTCTGCCTGAATGGGTTAATGAGGGTCGTCTCTTAACTGGGCTAACAAGATCCAACAGGGGTCATTACACCTGATACACACCCTTAATTAACCCACCTTGATTAAATAAAATGGACTGGCAATTACAGGTAAATATATCTTGCGGTAATTAGTGGTCAGTATGCAATTTGATACAGGTAATTAACGAGCAATTTTATATATACAGGATAGTCCGTAATTAGCGCTTCGTTAAAGGGTACCATGGCGGTTGCTGGCGTCTTGCGGGGACTGCTCAGTCTGCTGGTGTGGGCGATGTGGCAGTGGGGGTAGGAAATAAATGATGCAGGGTAGACATTGATGACTTACTAGGGTATATTCCACGTGGTTCTTGATATTTTTCTTTGAGCGATTTAACTGGGAGGAGGATTTGGTTTTAGCTAGTTGGGGTTTTGGATTTACTTCATTTTTTTTTTTTTTTCAAGGAAGAAGGAGCCAAAGGGAAGAAGCCAGCATGTTGTTCCCTCCAAGAAAAAACAATAAGATGATAGAGAGCCAAATAGCATCTTTATATATTTACTATTAGTCATGCTGACGATATAAGACAAAGTGCCCGATGCTGGCATGGTGTGGACGGAAAATTCGTGATTAAATATGTATTTCAGAATATTTTCCATTATTTTTTACTCTCTCTCTCTCTCTCTCTCTCTCTCTCTCTCTCCAAATACATATGCATATATATATATATATATATATATATGTCCAATGACACACACACACACACACACACACACACACGTACTCACACGCCACGTAATGAGACAGTTAACCAGAACTCTCAGATATTCATGTACACACCCAGTCAACTATGGGGCAGATTTTTCAGTTTTTCTCTCCTAAACTACCATAACTGCACACATCACTACTACACAAACATGTATGCAAGCCTCGTACGCCCACAAACAAAAACAGACATACAAAACACTGGATGTATGTGAGGTGCAGTTAGAGTGGGGTTGTTTCAAGGTGGACGTGGTTTTGGTAATGCTTTGTGTGTGTGTGTGTGTGTGTGTGTGTGTGTGTGTGTGTGTGTGAAAAAGTTTGAGAAGCGCTGGAAGTTTACTACTAGGTGAGATACGAGGTGAGGTAGATGGTGGAGTTCCCTGAATCAACGCATAAACCATCACAGAAATTTCTATGGCTACGATCACAAACAATTTCCATCATCACAACCGCTACCATCATCAACAACGATCTAGAACCACTACTAATAACTCTGGTCAATTGCATCAGTCATAAGCACAACAACACAATCACTACCATCAACACAGTCATCAGGTAAGACCACACCCAAGCACACCACCACAACCACCACTATTAGCACAACCAACTTCCACAGTCACTACATCATCAACCATTGGTATAACCAGCCACTGCCATCACTACATACAGCCACCGCCATCGCCACAACCACCCACCGTCATCATCACAACCACCTACCGCTGCCACCACAACCAGCCACCGCCATCACCAAAACCACCCACCTCCATCACCACAACCATCCACCGCTACCACAACAACCACCCATCACCATCACAACAACCAGCCACCGCCATCACCACAACCAGCCACCGCCATCACCACAACCAGCCACCGCCATCACCACAACCAGCCATCGACATCACCATAACCACACACCCCTACAACCCCAACCAGAGACGGTCTTCGCCACAACCATCCACTGCCATCACCACAACCACCCACCACCATCACCACAACCACCCACCGTGTGTGTGTGTGTGTGTGTGTGTGTGTGTGTGTGTGTGTGTGTGTGTGTGTTATCCTTCTCAACAAGAACCTTGTCTTAAGGTGAAAAAAACATATGGTGAAAGCATGAACGATATTTAAAAATTATAACCTTACCCAGTGTAGGACAACAACAGCATTTGTTTTCAGTTTTTATCTCCAGAAAATTTCATACAGCTCAGGACCCTAGAAACTGGAGTGGTTCGATACAGCATTTATTTATCCCACCACAAGTAAAATGCTTTCATAACATGATTAAATAGTCTGTTGAAGGCAAGAACACTTTAAATCTGACGTCCTCAAGCGATAGGATATAAGTACCAACTTTCATTTTGCACAGAAAACTAAACGCATTCCTCGGGTGTTCTCCTAGGCAAGTTCATTTCCATGCCAAGAAATAATCTGTACACCTCAAAGCACAAGGAACATGAGATCCAGTTGCAGATGGCCGGGGTATATTCAAGGTTAAGAATGTCAGAGTCTTGAATGTTGTGTGTGTGTGTGTGTGTGTGTGTGTGTGTGTGTGTGTGTGTGTGTGTGTGTGTGTGTGTGTGTGTTTAATTCCATATGTGTCTTCGCATATATGTGTGTCTTTCACTGTGTATGTATCTGTGTCTGAAATTAATACAATCAAAACTCAAATATATACACTTTTACATTTTCATATTTTCCTTTTTTCCATCCAGCTAACCCCATTAATCCCTTCAATTCGATGACGTGCTCTGTATTTTTCTTCCTCTTGTCAGACGATTATATTCACACTGGGAGAGCTTTCTATTAGTGAACGGTTAATGCCGGCTGTATCTATATTATCCAGTTCAGTACGTCTTTCCTGTGCTGAAGAAAACCGTCTGTACATAGCAGGGATGAATATGAAAAATCGGCACCGTACTGAAGAGGATCATCAACATCATTCTCTACCCATTATCCCCGCACATAAATGGAGTGGGTAGTTTCCAGTACCAGACACAGGGAAGCATAAAACTAGGAGAGTTTTCACCAAATAGCAACGGTCTCCATTACCTCTTCAGGTCGAGGGTGTTGAATGTGTATTAGTTTGTCTAACTCCGGACGACCAACCGAGATTAAGAGAGATATCTCGGAGGTTAAAAGATGCATTCACTCATCCTTCTTTCGTCCGATAATCATCTATTCATCCATCCATCTCTCCATCCTTCCGTCCATCCATCGATTCATCGCTCCATCTCCATCTTTTATCTTTACAGGTATCCATCCATCCTTCTCCCCATCTAACCATCCATCCATCTATCCATTTGTCTCTCCATCTGTCCTGACATCCATCCATCCATCTCTCCATCCTTCAGTCCAGACATACGTACAAATCTCACTGAAACCTTCCTTCCACATTACTATTCTATTATGGCTACGTCCACAGGGTTTACTTCACTCACAAGATTACTCACAGATCTCAGTGGATTTTATAGATAGTGAGATTGACAAAAGATATGTTTCTACTCGAGGCTGTTTCTTGGTGAATACTAATGGAGCGAGAGAGAGAGAGAGAGAGAGAGAGAGAGAGAGAGAGAGAGAGAGAGAGAGAGAGAGAGAGAGAGAGAGAGAGAGAGAGAGAGTGAGTGAGAGAGAGAGAGAGAGAGGGAGAGAGAGACTGTGTGTGTGTATGTGTGTGTGTGTGTGTGTGTGCGTTTCAGCTCAGCTAAGTTAAATAATTTATTTCCTTTCTTGAGTGCAAAGTAAACTTAAGTATCTTAACAGGGCACTCATATTTGATACACTTGTCTGCATTAGTTTCCTTCTGTTCGATTTCTTCTTCTTATGAAAGAAAGATGAAACCTAAGTAATAATAAAAATAAAAGCAAGATAAGAGAGAACAAAATTCAAGATGCATTCATTTCGAGATGTCTGGACAAACTGCGTTTGAGAGACTGGTGATCATGGCAGTAAGAAATACAGACAGAAGGTGACAGTCCTAGTTCACCTGTTGCATATATGAAGGACTGGGAATAATGGTTAACTCTTGCATTAGAGAGTTGGACAGAGAAGGGATGAGAGTTTGTTACTAAACGGGAGCTAGGCACCCGCGGCAGTGGTGGAGGGATACAAATAAAACAGTTCAAAGGATCAGTGACCATTGAAGTAGCGATAGAAAAGAAGTAAAGATGCAACACTGCGGTGAAGCGACAGAGGTTGAAGGAAGCCTGTGAGAGAAGGAGAGTTAATATTAAGAAAAGCCTTTGACTCCACCTTGTTGATAAGAGCTGTATGCAGGGAGCCTCCCCACACATAAGAGCATACTCTACACAGAGGCGAATAAAACCCGTGAATAAAGCCAACAATTGTGGATGGGTTAAGGAGGCACAGAGTCGGCTTAGTACAATTAATCTCTTGGAAGCACATCTTACAAGAGGCAATATCATCTTTCCAAGATAAATCCCGCGAGAATGAAACCACAAGTATTTTTAAAGACGATGCAGAATTGAGTAGGATATTATCAAAGATTTGTGGATACTCCTGTAGATTTTATCGAGTTGAAAGACGTAAAAACAGATATTTTGATGCATTAAAAACATCATAGTTACTTTTATCCCAGTCTGAGATATGATCCAAGTGTGACAGTGCGCCATAGCCTCATCCCTTGTTTGCTGGCGTAACTGCTGAGATGGACGCTGCAGGAATCGAAAGGATAAATGAACGGTGGAGTCAAAGTGCATGAGTGGATAGGGTTAGATATACAGCTTAGGTCACTGATGAATAAAAGGAGGAGAGTTTGTGTTAGGACAGTCCTCAGGAACACCACTATTGATAGCTCTTGGAGAAGACCTGTGGCCGTCTACAACAGCAACTGCAGAATGACCAGAAAGGACGCTACTCGTAGAGACGAAGGGCAGATAGAGCGATAAGAACCGTAAAAGGGCAGTTTGGAAATTAAAGATTTATACCAGACTCGATCGAAAGGGTCTGGGATGTCAAGTGCAATGGCAAAATTGTCACCAAAGTCCCGAAAGGAGGTTGACCAGGAGTACGAAAGGTAGGTGAGAAGATCACCAGTGGAGCGTCCCTAGTGGAACCCATACTGACGATCTGAAAGAGGGTGGTGACAGGAAATGTGCATCCTTTCTTAATTCTTTTCTGATAAGAATAGGATAAAAAACTTTTTAAATACATGATGTTAAAATAATTGGGCGATAGTCAGAGGGCTGGGAATACTCACCGTTCTTTGTGACAGGCTGAATGAGAGCAAACTTCCGTAAGAAGGAAAGGAGCAAGTTGTCAGACAAAGGCAGAGTGTAAGCACAGAAGCACAGTTCTTGAGGACAACAGGAGGGACCCCATCAGGTCCATATGCCTTGTTAGTAATGAGGCCAGTTATGGTGGAAGATACATCAATTGAAGAAATTTTAATGTCAACCATGAGGAAGTCAAAGGAGGGAAATGATACAAGGACAGCCCCATGATCGTCTATGGTGAAACTGGGGAAGAAAGCCTGTTTGAAAAGTTCTTACTTTATCAGTAGAAGAAATAGCTCCATCTTCTTGCCTCCCTAACCCATGGGAAAGGCTGAAAGTCTGGGCTCGAATTCTGTATGATCCTATTTACACAAGAACGTAATCGAAATAAAAAAATATTAGTGTTGGTGCATAGGGAGTCTGATACCTACTTTATGGATTTAAACACTTCTAATGTTTTGTAAGGGTTAGCATACCTGGCTATAGCTGGTTCGTAAGGTCCGAACCACCCAGCGAATGTTTTATAACTCCTATCAAGGAACATGCCATACACTGCAAAGAAGCTATCATGGTAATCGTCATATGAAGGTTATGCCAGTCATGATCAAAACCTCACTGACATCACGTGGGGCTATTGTAGCCCTCAATGGTGAGGGTTACAGCATTTGTCATATTGCCCAGGTTTTTGGTATTCACCGAAACACAGCAGCACGGTGGATTCGGCGGCATGCAGACACCTGTGCTACAGATGACATGCCACTAGTCTGGAGCAAATGCCGCATTACCGCAGACGATGACCAGATTATGTGTCATAAGTGATATAATATTGTAATAGATTATCATATGTGGTTATTACATTGCTTTCGGTATATACACAGACGTCAAGTAATACTGATAACCATCAGCCATACCTTAGTGTTTGTGTGTTTAGATGTTTTTATATCTCGGCCATACGCACCTATCACACCTGCTGCCAGCATACACAGTGACCTAGGTCTACAGTGCATCACCAAAACCATCTGTAACAGGCATCACAGCAGGAGCTGCAAACATTGCAGCCCAGCCACACAGCAGGAGCTTAACGACCATAACTTGTGGACAGGATGGAGTATGCGCTCAAGTATGCTGATTAGCCATCAGAATTTTGAGGGCGTGTAGTATTTTGTGATGAAGAGTCATTTTGCGCTGATAACCCCTCGCTAACACATTATGTTTGATGGGCTCATAACACCAGGTTCGTCTCTCTCTCTCTCTCTCTCTCTCTCTCTCTCTCCTTATATCGTGGCTACGTAAGAAACTGTGCGTTATAATAGGTGCCTGTATCCACCCCCAGACAATGCGCTAGTAACTCGCGTAGCTGAACATCAAACGAGTTTTGGGTAATATGACGTCCTCAGTAATACGCAATAAGCGTTATCTACAGCCTTTATAGCGCTCTATATATGCCTTATAATTTTAGTTACATTAAAGTATTAAAACTTTTGGTAACAATTACAGGAACGTTAAAAAATTTAAAAGTTTTGGTAACAATTACGGGAACGCTATGGCTCACCTAATGTCATACTTGGATCATGTTTCTGGGGTAAAAGCAATCTTCTTGTTTTTAATGCATCAAAATCTCAGATTTTACATCTTTCAACCCAGGAAAATCTTCCACAGGTGTATCCTCAAATCTTTAACAATATCCTACTCAGTTCTGCACCCTCTTTTAAAATACTTGTGGCTTCATTCTCGCGGGATTTATCTTGAAAAGATCATATTACCTCCTCCAGAATGTGCATCCATGAGATTAGTTGTGCTACGCCGACTCAGTGCCTTCTTAGCCCCTGCACAACTGTTGGCTTTATTCACGGGTTTTCTTCGCCTCTGTGTAGACTATGCTCTTATGTGTGGGGAGGCTCACCGCATACAGCTCTTATCAAAAAGGTGGAGTCAAAGGTTTTTCGTAATATTAACTCTACTCCTCTTACAGGCTCCCTTCAACCTCTGTCGCTTCACCGCACTGTTGCGTCTTTACTTCTTTTCTATCGCTGCTTCAATGGTCACTGATCCTCTGAACCGTTTACTTGTATCCCTCCACCACTGCGGCGGGTGCCTAGCTCCCGTTTAGCAACAAACTCTCATCCCTTTTCTGTCCAACTCTCTAATGCAAGATTTAACCATTATTCCCAGTCCTTCATTTATGCAACAGGTGAACTCTAGGACTGTCTCCTTCTGTCTGTATTTCCTACTGAAATGATCCCCAGTCTTTCAAACGCAATTTGTCTAGACATCTCGAAATCAGCGAATTTTGAATTTGGCTCTCTGTTAGCTTGGTTTTATTTATTATTAATTGATTTTTTTTTTCAGAGAACAATGCTGCGGGCTCGTGGCCTTAGATTCCTTCTTCTTGCATAAAAAAAAAAAATCGAACAAGAGAAAACTAATGCAGACAAGTGTAATAAATATGAGTACTCTGTTAAGATACTAAAGTTTGCTTTGCACTCAAGAAAGGAACCAAATTATTTAACTGTGATGTGCTCAAACCCATGTACACACACACACACACACACACACACACACACACACACACACACACACACACACACACGCACGCGCGCGCGCGCAGGTATTCATATGCACGATTTGACAGACACACCCATACACACACACACACACACACACACACACACACACACACACACACACACACACACACACACACACACACACACGCACGCACGCACGCACACACACGTACGCACACACACACACGCAATCCGATAAACGCATCGACACACAAGCACATTCCATATATCAAGAACGGATACACACACAAAAGGAACTGTACTAATATGCATAAATTCACGCACATACACACACACACACGGTGGGTGGTTGTTGTGATGGTGGTGGGTGGTTGTGGTGATTGTGGTGCGTGGTTGTGGCGATGTCAGTGGGTGGGTTTGGTGATGGCAGTGAGTGGTTGTGTTAATGGCGGTGAGCGGTTGTAGCGATGGCGATGGGTTGTTATGGTGATCGCGATGGGTTGTTATGGTAATGGCGGTGGGTGGTTGTGGTGATGGCGGTGGCTGGTTATACTAATGCTGGTTGATTTAGTGGCTGTGGAAGTTGGTTGTGCTACTGCTGGTGGTTGTGGTGGTGCTGCTTTGGTGTGGTCGTACCTGATTACTGTGTTGATGGTAGTGATTGTGTTGTGGTGGTTATGACTGGTGCAACTGACCAGAGTTAGTTGTAGTGGTTGCGGATCGTTGTTGATGATGGTTGGTATTGTGATGATGGTAGTTGTTTGTGATCGTAGCCATGGAGGTTTGTGTTGATGGTTTGTGCGTGGACTGAAGGAACTCCGTCATCCATCTCATCACACATAACTTCCACCGCTTCACCAAACTTTTTTTTTATCACACACACACACACACACACACACACAAAGCATTACCAAAATCACGTCCACCTTGAAATAACCATACTCTAAATGCATCTCACATACATCCAGTGTTCTTCGTGTGTTTCTTTTTGTTTGTGGGCGTACGAGGCGTGCATACATGCGTGTGTGGTAGTGATGTGTGCAGTTATGGTAGTTTAAGAAAGAAATACCGAAAAATCTGCCCCATAGTTGACTGGGTGTGTACATGAACATCTGAGAGTTCTGGTTAATTGTCGTATTAAGTGGTGTGTGTGTGTGTGTGTGTGTTTTAACAGAATTGTCAAGACCATCCCTTCTAAATTCCTTATTTTACCTTACCTGGGTGTGTGTGTGTGTGTGTGTGTGTGTGTGTGTGTGTGTGTTAACAGGACTGAGTCAAGCTCGTAATGACCCTTCTGACTTCCTTATTTTATCATACATGTGTGTGTGTGTGTGTGTGTGTGTGTGTGTGTGTGTGTTTACCGATGCAGAGAGAGAGAGAGAGAGAGAGAGAGAGCAAAAAAATGATAAAATATTCTGAAAAACATATAAAATCACGAATTTTCAGTCTACACCATGCCAGCATCGGGCACTTTGTCTTATATCGTCAGCACGACTAATAGTAAATATATAAAGATGCTATTTGGCTCCCTATCATCTTATTGTTTTTTCTTGGTGGGAATAATATGCGGGCATCTTCCCTTTGGCTACTTCTTGCTTGCATAAGAAAAAGAAAATCCAAAACTAACCACCTCAGACCAAATCCTCCTCCCAGTTACATCGTTCAAAGAAAAATGTCAAAATCTACGCAGATTAGATCTTAGTAATGTATCAATGTCTACACTGCATCTTTTATTTCCTACCCC
>NC_137027.1:31861332-31882599 GCF_032717465.1 Coenobita brevimanus
ATCTGACCCTGGACCAACATATACAGAGAAGTGTTGAAGGGCAAGTATGAGTGCAAGGAGTTCTTTCTCAGTAGTTGAATAATTTCTCTGGGCCTTATTTAACTTTTTGCTAAAAAAGCACACAGGCATCTCAAAGTCTTCATCATTATCCTGAAGCAAAACTGCCCGGCCCCTAGGCAACTGCCATCAGCAGCTAATTTAAAGGGTTTATCAAAATTGAGAGCTTGAAGCACTGGGTGACTTGACAGGATGGCTTTGACTTTAGAATAGGCTTCCTCACATTCTGGCTTCCACTCATACTTGACTCCTTTTCTTAACAAATCAGTGAGGGGAGCTACAAGATCAGAGAAGTTCAGCACAAAACGTCTGTAGTACCCTACCATACCCAAGAATCGTTGCAACTCTCTCATATTTTTGGGTTGGGGGGAATTGACTATGGCCTGAACTTTAACATCAGGTGGACTCACTTGGCCTAGACTGACAACATAACCTAGGTACCGCACTCGAGCCCTCACAAATTCACATTTAGCTAAATTAACCACTAAACTAGCAGAGGACAGTCTCTGAAGTAAGGCATCTAGTTGGCTCAAGTGTTGTTCCCAGGTGTTGCTAAAAATAACATCATCAATGTAAGTAACACAATTCTCAACATCCTCGGTGAGATCATTCATCAGCCTTTGGAAGGTGACAGGAGCATTCTTCATACCATAGGGCATGACCTTACATTTATAAGTCCTGCCACCGACCACAAAACAGGAAATTTCTTGGACACTTTCTGGGAGTGGGACTTGCCAATATCTCTTCATTAAATCTAATTTTGTGATAAACTTAGCACTGCCTATCGCGTCCACACAATCATCTACTCTATGAAGTGGGTATCAGTCTTGGTAAGGGAGTTGACTTTACGATAATCAATACAAAAGTGATGTGACCCATCTGGTTTTGGAACCACTATGACCGGGGAGCACCACTCACTTTGACAGGACTCGATTAACCCCTGCTGCAACATGTAGTTCAGCTTCTCTCGAATGATGGTCTGCTTCTGAGGACTAGCCCGGTAGGGGGACTGCTTTACAGGGCTGGCATCTCCAACGTCCACATCGTGCTGTGCCACTTCCGTCTGTCCTGGGGTGTCCCGGAAGACATCAGGGAACATCCTGAGAAGGGCAACAAGCTCAGCACACCGCTCTGCAGTCAAGTGGGAGAGTTTATCAGTCAGTGTACTCCAAGTTTCTTGGTTTTCTCTCCAACTGGTCATCTGGTCCAAAGTCAAAGGGCAGCCCTCGTCCTCTGCCAACTCGACAGCCGAAACCACACATGCAGCACTAGGGGGGTCCGCAAACTCGACAGCCGACACCACGCATGCAGCACTATGGGGTCCACGTCTAGCCTGTGGTACTCCTTCAGCATATTTATATGGCACAATCTTCATTCCTTCCTCCGGTCTGGGGTTAAAATGACATAATTTACTTCACCTACCCTCTTTTCCACTAGATAAGGGCCCACAAAACTTGCCTGCAGAGGCTGGCCATGAATGGGAAGCAAGACAAGAACTTGATTGCCGGGTGAAACACTCTATGCCTAACTTTCTCAGAGTGATCATACCACCTCTTCATCTCCTGAGAGGACTCCAAATGTGCCCTGGCTACTTCAATACTATAGGCCAGTTTTTCTTTAAATTTTGACACAGTCTAGCAAGTTAGTTTGGTCACCCTCCTTGACCCATTGTTCTTTGAGGAGTTTAAGGGGACATCTTACTTCATGGCCAAAGATAAACTGAAATGGGGAGTAACCCAAGGACTCGCTCGGTGCCTCTCTGGTTGGAAAAAGTAGGAAAGGCAAACACTTGTCCCATACCTTTTCATCAACACATACTTTTCTGAGCATACTCTTCAAAGTTTGGTGATACCTCTCTAATGCACCTTGACTCTGAGGATGATATGCTGAGGAAGTGATCTGTGAGATTAATAACTCCTTAAGGGTTTGTCTGAACAGTTTGGAATTAAGATTACTGCCTTGATCCGACTGCACTTACTTAGTTAGACCAAAACGGGTAAAGAAGGTTGGCATCTCCTTTACAACCAATTTAGCTGAAATATTTCTCAAGGGAATGGCTTCAGGATATCTAGTGGCCATGACTAACATTGTGAGGAGGTACCAGTGGCCTGAAAAGGTCTTGGGCAAAGGGCCAACAATGTCCACAAGGACTCTAGTGAATGGGGCCTCAAACACAGGTAGAGGAATCAAAGGAGCCGCAGGGATAGGCTTATTGCTCTTACCGACTAGCTGACAGGTGTGACATGATCTACAGAACCGGGAGACATCTCGACGGATTCCAGGCCAGTACTCGTAAAAATGCTGCCAGATGTGGGAGAGAGTCTTCCTCACCTCTAAGTGACCTGCTAAAGAAGAGTCATGAGAAATGGACATAATTTTTCGCCTATAGGATCTTTGAACCACCACCTGATGTACAGTCTCCCACTTGTTATCATGAGCAACACTAGGAGGTCTACATCTTCTCATTAACACGTTATTTGGCCTTGAATAATAAAACTCTGTCAGTTAAGACTCACATTCATCTTCCCTAACTGCTGAGTCAGTTAAAGTGGCAATCTCTGGATCAGGTTTTTGCATATCAGCTAACTTTGCACTTGCATCAATCTGGGAAGAATCATCAATCTCTGAGTCATTTAACTGGGCAAAAAAAAGTATCATCAAGCCCAATATCATCATCAGCCTTGCCAGTGCCATTACCGTCAACATTCTCATGGCTAGCTTTGGCTGTCATAGCTCTAGTTACAGCACATGTGGGAAACAATTTAGGACATGTATCTTCCAACTCTTTAGTCCTATCCTCACTCAGGGGAGTTTTTGACATGCAGGGAACAGCACTCACCTGTCCTCCCGCCAAGTCATTACCCAAAATGAAAGTGACCCCTTGTACAGGAAGCTGGTCAACAACACCCACACACACTGAACCAGTAACTAACTCTGACTGGAGCTTCACCTCAACTAGGGGAACAGATACAAACTCAACTATACCGTCTAGCAAGACACATTCATTAGGGTCAGCCACATCAACAATCCCCTTCAACATTAGTGACTGTGAAGCTCCTGTGTTTCTAAGTATAGAGACTTCCTTACCACCTTTTCCATCAACTGAAACTAACCCTTTAGAAATAAAGTTAGCAAGTAAATGACCTGGGGAGGAGTCACTTTGAGTACTGCTTGGGGTAGGACGCTCTGATAGAGTCTTATTACCACTCTCGCCTGAACCTGATGGCTGCACTGCTCCAGTCTTACTAGTGTCTAGCAATGGCTCTACAGGAGTCTGTCTATCCACCACTGACGGCTCCACTCTGTCCTTATCAACAATATGCACCTACTAGGGTAGTGGCTGTCTACCGCTAACAATATCTGTGGGTGGCTGCTCTCTTTTGGTGTCAAAAGATCCCCAAGAGTTTACCAAAGTAATAGGTTTCAAAGAGGGACTTTTGCCTCGTTTTTTCCAGCACCAATCCTCCAAGTGCCCCGTTTTCTGGCAATACTGGCAAAACCTGACACTTTCTCCTGACCCTCTGGCAACACTGTCCTCACTTACTTTCGTAGAACTAACATGCTCGGAGGTTGCAGTGTTCCCACTAGTGTCACTTGGCATTAACTTGCCTTTACCAGAAGAAGGGTTCACAAAAACTGGTTGGTTCACTCTCCTACCCTTAAGAAATAACTGAGGCTTACGTTCATGCTTATAAATTATACTATAGTTATCTGCTACAACAACAGCCTCAGCTAGGGTATCTAAATCTTTCTCCACTAGGTATGTAGCCACATCTCTATCTATCTTACCAGTGAAGTTCTCCAAGATTATTAAATCTTTAACCCTTATACCGTGGGCTTGTTCAACTTTGACTTGCGGCTCCCGCGGGAATATTCGCGCTCCGACAGACTCTCAAAAAATATTTGCCAAAAATCATTTATTATTCCTAGAATATTAAAATCACATATACTTATGGCACATACCTTCAGTTTTCTCCTTGGGTGTTTGTTGAGCCTTCGTCGAGTACCGTAGGACTTGTGGAGACCTCTGAAGTTGTGTAACGAAGTCTCCACTTTACACTTCCCGACAACTCGTAATATGATTACCACAGCCTGATATTATCACTAGAAACACTAATCTATGATTCTCAAATAGTTTGGAATCCATACTGCCCCAAAAAAACACTGTGAAAGCAATGAAAATTACGAGGGCGTATGACCATCCCACTTCCGATCGTTCGCCGCTATTGTTGTCTATTATTCATAAAAACACTCACAGTTTATATTTTTGTTACTATATAACACTTATATATATCTACAGTCTTTATCCATAAGTTTCCTTCAGTAATAATAGTTTATGTCACTGTAGGGATTCAATTTCTTTCAGTAAAATACGTAGCATTCACTTTCTCGTCCTGTATAGTAGCATTGAGAGTGAATGTCACTTTCACCTTCATTCTTATAACTCATAGTATTCATACATGCTAGAGTGAAACTTTCACTTTCATTACTCCTAGGGTATATACTCGTATTCTTATAATACTACTCATTTACATTTCTATTTACGTTCTTATTTTATTTACGTTATTTACATTTCTATTTTATTTACACTGTGTTATGTACTGTCACTTGAAGTAACTTATAAAACTATTTTCCACTGTTCACGTATATTTACATTCATTACTTTCACTTGCTGTTTACACATTATTTACAATTCCACTTGCACTGTTTTACTCAATAGAAAGATCATAGTCACTCTTTTATCAATTGTCAGCCCTTTCTCTCTTTCCACACGAGGTTTAGTAGGGGTAAAGGTCACAGGGCCCATTGCATGGGGGTGAAAAGTGGCTGAAGTTAGCAGGAGCAAACAGACGTACCTTCACATTGGAAGATGACAGTGAACTGATAGGGGTGGGCTGGGGTGGCCTACCTAGGGAAATGCATTACTGCCAACGTCAGCCTCTTGACAGCTGCTAATATATAGCAGTGAAATGATTGGCAGGAAACCTAGACAATACATTATAAATTAGGTAGTTCGAGGTGAATGTAAATATCACCTAGGCTTCTCCCTTCCCTCCTTATATGTATACCTATTACGAAAATAGATTATACGGCATATTTCAAGGGGAAATAAACAGCGAATATTAGCAAACGAGTGCACATGAGGTGTTGTCAGGTGATAATTATCCAAATCCAGGTGTATGGCACTATCACTTACCTTATTTCTTTTTTGCATATATTATTTGGTATAAGAATAGGGCATAGGGCTTATTTCAATGGATGAATTCAGTGGAAAATTCCAGGGAAAATTTACTTAGCGTAGAATACAGTGTGGTGGCCTGCAATAATTAAGTAGTTCCAGGTGAATGTAAATATCACTTAGGCTTCTCCCTTCCTTTCTTATATATATTTTTATTACGAAAATAGATTATACAGCATATTTCAAGGGGAAATAAACAGCGAAAATTAGTGAACAAGTGCATGTGAGGTGTTGTCGGATGATAATTAGCCAATTCTAGGTGTATGGCACTCTCACTTACCTTATTTCTTTCTTGTATATATTATTTGGTATAAGAATAGGGCATAGGGCTTATTTCAATGGATGAAATCAGTGAAAAATTCCAGGGAAGATTTACTTAGCGTAGCATGGCCGGGCAGGCAAGAGGATAGGGTAATGGAGGGGAGTTATGGAGGGGAGTCAAGAACGGGGAGAAATGGCTAAATTGTCAACAATGGATGGGAGTACAGATGAGATTAGGAGTGCTGACAAGTGTTGGACATTGGCAGTATTGATAGATGATACAAGCCACCACTTGAAAGCCCGGGTGAATTCAAAATAACACAAAATCACAAAAGTGATGCCCCGCGGTATGATCCCTTGCTCCCAAGCGTCACGAAAGTGACACCCCCTGGTTAAGGGGTTAATAACCACTGTATCCACCGCCTGCATCCAGAGCTCTGTTCAATCGACGCGACACCTACTATGAAGCTGTGCCATTCACGTAACGAAACACCACAATACCTTCTGACACCGATATATCGCCACATTCGGGCAGTACGTATAAATAATGATGTGTGGTTAAAATTGTCCTACATGCAGACCCGATAGGCTATTATTAACCTCTGTATTGTTAATCTATTTGTAGTTGTGATAATGAAAGAATTGTGATGGGTATTCTTCTCATGCTGTTTAATAATCTGAGTTTCACTTATATTCAAGGTGGGCTGGGTGACTCAGTGGTGGTGTGCGTAGCTCAAGACCATGAAGTAGAGTTCGCTCCCCACCTGGATAGCTACTCAGCTGAAAGTTAGCGCTCTCATCACCCTATCAGGGCTATATGGTCTAATATAGGCCTAGCTCAGAGAATTCCTTCCTTCACTTATATTCAGACATGACAACTCAGCCCATCACAGTCAGTATTCAAACATGGCAACTCTATCCGTCGCAGTTACTATGTTTCCCAAGATGCATTAATCACAGTATAAGGTGTGTAATGGGTTATATTCTTTAACACAGAGGTATGAATATTACTGAATTGTTACCATTTACAAGTCGATGGATGTTTGCAGTCACACAGTGGTGTTGATGTGTTTATCAGCAGTACCACCTACGATACCTAACCACGTGTACGAACCGCACTGAGACGACAAGTGACCGGGAATAATGTTTCATTCTATTCATTCTGCCATTCTTCGCACCACACTTTAAAGATACTTTTTGGAGCTACTGTACAGATTGAACAACCATGGAGACATGACAAATCCCTGTTTCAACCCAACCTTCAAAGAGAAAAATTCAGTCAGTTCACCATCCACAAGCACTGCAGCCTTAGCACCATCATACATACTCTTCACAGCATTCAACAACTTCCCATCTACTCCATATATTCTTAATACTTTCCACAATCCTTGTCTATCCACCCTGCCATATGCTTTCTCCAAATCCATGAAAGCCGCATACAACTTCTTTCCCTTCTCTAGAAACTTTTCCACTAAAGATCTAAGAATGAATATCTGATCTACACAACCTCTTCCCTTCCTAAAGCTTCCCTGTTCTTCTTCAACTAATTCCTCTGTTCTTTCTCTAACTCTGTCAATAAGTATCCTACCTTACACTTTTCCTATTATACTAAGAAGACAAATGCCTCTATGATTACCACACACTTCTTTCTCCCCTTTTCCTTTGTACAAGGGAATAATTATACCTGACTTCCAATCCTCCGGGACTCTACATTCCTCCCAGGCCAATCTGCACATTTTCCACATCCATTCTACTACGATCTCTCCCCCATAATTCAGCATTTCATCACACACTCCATCAATTCCTGGGGCTTTCCCCAATTTAACTTTCTTCATTGCTTCCACACTTCTATCCTACTGATTTCTTCCTGTCTTCTCACCTCCCTCCATCTCCCAGCCATTCCCCAGCCACTTATACTCGCATTACTTCCATCCTCTATGTTCAACAATTCCTTAAAGTGTTCTCTCCATCTGCTCACTTTTTCTCCCTTCTTCACTAGCAATCTACCATTTTTATCTTTCACTCTCCTGCTAACTTCACTTCCACCCTGTCTTACTCTTTTCACATCTTTCCAGAACATTTTCTTAGAGTCCCTCCATTTTACACTCAAGTTCCTTCCAAAATCCTCATCCGCTATCTTCTTACTCTCTCTTACTAATCTTTTCACCTCTCTCTTTCTACATATAACTGTGTCTTCCGCCTCTCAACTTCTTCCACGCCCCTATTTCTCAACCATTCATTTACGCTTTCTTTCGTGTCACATCCTGTCTCACCTCTTCATTCCACCCCTCCGTCTTCATCCCACACACCACATCACATGCTGCACATATTTCTTCTGTAAATATCCTGCACACACCTTCCACGTCCCCCATCTGCTCCAATTCATAACTGCCCAATCGTTCCTCCACCTCTCTCTTATACTCTGCTTTTTTCTCATCCTCTTGTAACCTTTCCACTCTCCTTACAAATACTCCTTCTTCCCGTCCTTTCCTTCTATTTCTCCATCCTAATTGGACCTTGATTCTGGCCACCATCAAGTAGTGGTCAGAAAGTCCACTCCCCCAATAAAAATAATATTGATAAAGTGAAATATACAGCGAAACAGTCAAATATAAGAAGAAAAATGACATTGACCGAAAAAAAGGAAATGTGTGTGTGTGTGTGTGTGTGTGTGTGTGTGTAAATGCATGAAAACAAGCAACATTATACATAACGTATACTATTATTGTTAGTGGGATAGTAGGCTTCGTAACAGCTCTTCTTTAGCTATGTATTATTATTATTATTATTATTATTATTATTATTATTGTTGCTATTGTTGGTGATTGTTATTTTTTCATAAAACATCTCTGCATTATTGAGCGTTATTTACATTGTTTAATATTGAAAGAGTTTGCACTAATGGAAGAGGATATCAATGTGATAGTCAGAATAAACCGCTGAGGAAAATGTGTAACGATATCTCAGTTTAAAATTCCCTATCGACATACGGTTTTTTGCTTCCATAAGGCACGAGAGGATATCAATGTGCGGACAGAATAAATCGCTAGTGGAGTGGTGTAACTAAATTTCAAAAGGTATTTAACATCACAAATCTCAAAAAAAAAAAAAAAAAAATCATAAATTACCGCACCTGAACTCAAAGCAGGAAGAACAGCCAGTAAAATGCAGAGCAGAGCGAAAGGAGCCATTGCGTTCATCCACTGCGGTGTCAGGGTCTACACTGAACCACAGTGTCACAGGGTTGCCATCTTCGCAGCAGAGAATTACGTACAGTGCACACAAAATTTTCGAATCTACACCCAACTTATCGTATAACCATATATATATATATATCCATCCATCCATCATCCAATCCTACGTTGCCCCATGAGGAGCGTAGGAGCCCGGGGTTAGGCAGTTGGTCCAGACACTTAAGATGAGAGTGTCACTCATCCCTGAGTGGCATTACGTGAGCAATAAACCCCAGTCACCCCTTGGATATAAACCTTCACCGGCTCAATCCGATTAGAGCACAATAGTTACCCACTAAACCACCAGGCGCCAAAAATTGGTGATATGGTTACCACCCCCTGGGGGTAGCGGGGTTTTTCAAGAATACTCCCCCAGTATCCCTGCTTGTCGTAAAAGGCGTCTAAAAGGGTTGGCGGAGGGTTAGTGCCCCTCCCCGGAAAACAACTAACTAAAAAAACAAACAATAAGCCTCGGACAAGGACTGACCAAACGATGACGACCAAGGACCGGACAAAGGACATGGTTATTGGAACGTGGAATGTAAGGGGAGTGAATGATGAGGTGAAAGAGAGAGAGATTGTCCAGGTGCTTCAGGGTGCGAAAGTGGATGAATGTGGAATAACTAGAACAAAATGGAGAGGAGAAAGTGTGAGAGAATGGGAGTATGGATGGGGTATATGTGCAGGAGTAGGTGAGAATGAGAGGGCAAAGGAAGGAGTATGTATAGTTGTGAGTAAAAGATGGAAGAGGAGCATAAGACAGTATGGATCAGTTGGGTCAAGGATTATGTGGGTGAAGTTGAAAGTTGGAATACAAATGTGGGCGATTGTGTGTGTGTATGTGCCAATGCAAGATCGTGCTAGAAGAGTGAGAGAAGAGTTCTGGACAAATGTAGAAGTGTGCATGGAAAAGTTTGGAAGGAATGAGAGAGTGTTTTTGACTGGTAATATGAATGGTAAAGTTGGGAATGTGAAGGTGGATGGAATAGTTGGTGAGTGGGGTGTGCCTGCTGAGATAGATGAGAATCGGAGTGCGTTAGTGGACATTTGTGCTGGGAGGGGGTTGGTCATAGCCAATATCCTCTTCAGGCATAAAATGATCCACAAGTATATATGGCGAGTGATGAGAAGGGTGGGTGGTGAACTGAATAAAAGGAAGGCAATGATTGATTATGTGTGTGTGTGGATGAAAGGATGCGAAGATGTGTAATGGATGCAAGAGTTTATAGAGGTTGGGGGAGTGGACTTTCTGACCACTACTTGGTGGTGGCCAGAATTAGAATACAAGTAAGATGTCGTCGTCCAGTGGGGAATCATTATCCCCTGTAAAGGTATCCAGGGCGACTTGTATCTCCTCGTCTGACAGCCCACGACTTGCCATGTCTGACCTGGGTGACTGCAGACAGGTAAGTGGAGGATCACAGGGTCAGGTGGGGTTAATCTGGGTCTAGGGGATTATCCGCCTGCTGGCGAGTAGGTGAGGCTTGCGTAGGTGGGCGAAACAAAAATCAGGCGCGAATTTTGAAAAATGTGAAAATTATGCAACTTGCAATGTTGCCGCATTAATTCACGTCGCCGGGACATGAGTGCACATCATGTGCGGACGTTAATTCACGTCACCGGGATGGCGCTGGTTGAAGTTGAAGATGACAGAGTCTGTATTCTTACAACGAATTTTGAGCTAGCCTTCTGCTTTTCCTCGAATCTTATTTCGGTCATTAATGCTTTAAGAATCTTATTTCGTGCAATCTAAAGTAATACAAAGTCTCTACATCATGGTGAGATTTATTTGGTTCCCATCCTCGATGACCACGGTCTTCTACTAGTGTTAATAATCTGTTTTAAAACAAACCATATTCCCAAGTCCGCCAATGTTGACCATCGATGTTTACACCCTGACACAGACGCTCCAGGCCTCCTTTTTGGCTGTTGCTGACGCGCAACGTTTGTGTGCAGAGCAGTCTGGCCTAGGCTAGCTTCTGGGGCAGGACTGCTTTTGACCAGTCTGTACCGGTCTAAATGTCTCGCCAGAACAGCAATGAGACCGGTCTAAACTGGTCAATACCGGTCTAGAAGCCTCAAAAAACGGGGCATAAGTCCCTAGGAAAACAGTCATTTTTAAAATGTGTTACTACAGAGCTCAATGGGGATGGAGACACCTCTCTTTATACTCAGTAAAATTACCCCTTTATATTGAAAATTGTGTATATTATGAAGATGAAGCAGTTTGTGTCTCACTTGGACCTTATTAACATATGAGGAGAGGTGTGTGTGTGTGTGTGTGTGTGTGTGTGTGTGTGTGTGTGTGTGTGTGTGTACTGTGTTGCCAGGTGAGAGACGAGGGATGGGAGGAAAAATAAACATCATTCCCCCATGCCCTTCTTCTTCCGTTACATGCCACCCCCCCCCCCTTGCAGCTCTTCCTCCAAGTTAAAGAGAAAAAAAATAGATGATGGTAGTGGAGGTGGAGATCAATCATCATAATTCTCAGTTTTTATCCTCTTCCTCCTCCTAATCATCGTCACCACCGTCATCATCATCATCATCATCATCATATCATCATCATCACAACCATTATCATTATCATTACCACCATCCTCCTCCTCTTCATCATCATCATGATCACAACTACATCTTTCACAGGGACGAATTGTGTATTGGACCCACCATCCAGCCTGACCAAACAGACGGGACCTCCATCCCCCCCAGCCACCGGAACTAGACCTGCCCCCACCATGAGACGGTTCAAGACCACGGTATTGACACTCCTAGGCTCCAGAGGGAACGAAATGGCGGCAGCTGGAATAAAAATGGCGTCAGCGGGAACATAAGACCTAGAGCTGTTCCGAACGTGAAACTACCACTACTGCCAAAGAGTATAGAGAAAGATAAGAGGGGACAGTGGCACAAGTCTCTATGGGAAAAGGTGTAACTCCGGGAACGGTGTCGCCGCGGCCGCCCGACGGCGGGCGCGGAAACTGTGATAGGAGTCGTTTGTGCTGGCTCACACCACACCAGTGTTTAAGGCAAATGTTAGCACTTATGTGGGTTGTAACAATATCTTAAGTTCCATTATAGCCTATATACCGGTATATATAAAACGATGCACTAACTAGGAAATCTTACTAAAGGTTCTGCAGGAAAAAATTAGTAAATAAATACAAATGTGAGTTGCGCTCGTCACTGACAGCTCATACCTCACGACTTGACACACTGGCCTCTGACTGTGGTTTACATCTTCATTTAAAACTCCTGGCACTAAATCAAGTGTCATTCAAAAGGATGAGGCTTAGAGAGTAAATAAATATCAGACCAAGCTATTAAGAAATCAAAACTCTCCACTGCACATAAGTAATAACAATATTGTATCTGGAGCAGCATTAGTATGATTTTAAGAAAATAACTGTTCTGTCTGCATATATAGCTATGAATACAGAGGGAACATATCTATGTTCCCCAGTTTTACATCCTAACTTAACCTACCCTAACCTATTCTTTTAACCTAACATTTTAAACTAACCTATCCTAAACTAACCTAACCTATCCTAAACTAACCTAACCTAACCTATCCTTGCCAGCATAGGGATGACCCCCAGAGAGAGAGAGAGAGAGAGAGAGAGAGAGAGAAATGATAAAGAAGAGGGAGAAAGGAAGGGTTACCAGTAAATTACTGGAAAAGAAATATATAATAGTGATGAATATATACCGGTAGTTGAAAATTATCTCTTGGTTCAAATTATTCTCTTAAATATTTCAACCTCTCCATGTTAACAATCATGGAATAATGATAATCTCAATGTCAATACTAATCAAAGCACTTTTCCTGCATATGAGGAATTTTTTTACTAACAATGTATTTTTTACAACAGGAAAAAAAATAACTGCAACTTTTTGGAGGAGGGATGTAATGCCAAACCTTATAAATGTATATACAAGATTGGTGGCTTTAAACCAATGGTTTAAACAAAGCATTTTTTTTTTAAACCAAATTCTCTCTCTCTCTCTCTCTCTCTCTCTCTCCTACAACTAAATTTAAAAAATTCTTAATTGCAAAGGTAAAAGAGGTCTTCCATGCATATGAGACAAGTGTAGCCGACTGATAAAAGTTGATAAAAGCATGTGAGACAAATGTAGCTGGCTGATAAAAGCACGTGAGACAAATGTAGCTGGCTGATAAAAGCACGTGAGACAAATTTAGCTGGCTGATGAAAGCATGTGAGACAATGTAGTTTGCTGATTAAAGCATGTGAGACAAATGAAATTGGCTGATAAAAGCATGAGACAAATGTAGCTGGTTGATAAAAGCTGATAAAAATATGTGAAACAAGTGTAGCTGCCTGATAAAAGCTTGCCTTTAGACTAAGTCAGGAACTGTATTTTAACTTTTTTATGTCCGAGTTCATGACTGGTTGTCTTTGAAGTGCTCAGCACAAAAAAAAAAAAAAAAAAAAAAAATCAAAGCAGAGACTCGGATGTTCTCCCCAGCTCTGCCTTCCTCTCCTTGACCTCTAAGTTAACAACACTCATTAACCATAGTAGTCTATACATAAAACACTGAGAAATTACATAGCATGAGCAACAACAACAAAAAAAAGAGCCTGATATCCTAGAACAAAGCTCAGTAACCACTTGTAGTGTCTAGATAAATCACGGTCAATTAAATACCAAAGCAACAATGAGAGAATAACCAACCAGAAAACATTTCTGATAATTTCATCAGCGTGAAGTTAGTTTAGATAAGATATGATTGTCAATATATCACTCACTTTTCCTTGTCCCTTGGGAATCGAAAAAAAGATAATCCCGGCCTTTATTGCCTAGAATTTCTGCAGTTAATAGCAGCCCAGACCTAACTGCCCAGCATTTTGTTTACATTCTCCAGCTCTGTTTCCGCGCCTGCCGGTTGGGGCGCCACTGTCACCCAGAGTTACACAGGGATGGTGCGACTGTCCCCTCTTTTCTTTCTCTATACTCTTTGGTAATAGTAGCTTCTCGAGTCAGTCTTTGAATCACAATCCTCTCTCATATGTGTATCTCACCATTCATGTATTCGTCCCTCTCATGTTTGGTCTCGCTCTTTACCTCGCACTTGAACTCCCTCTAGTCGGTTTCATTCTCCACCCCACTCTCTCTCATATATCGCTCCACTCCATCCCTGTATCTCACCCGTAGGTTTCCCCCTACCCCTCACTTACATTTTTCTAGTCAGTTTCATTCCCCATCCTCTCACATACCTCTCCACCTCATCCTTGCATCTCATCCTCAGGTTTCCCCTACCCCTCACATACACCCTCCTTGTCAGTCTCTCATTCGTTATCATGCAGTTAATAAATCTACACTTTTTCGCACAGGGCAACAACCTCAAAGTGAACAAACACTGGGGAAATTCTCACTACCCCGCCACCATTTTCCCTTCGAGTGATTTGTGGGGGTGAGGTTGGTGGTAGTGGGGGAGGGAGAGAGGAAAGGAATGTGTGTGTGTGTGTGTGTGTGTGTGTGTGTGTGTGTGTGTGTATGTGGAGAGAGAGAGAGAGAGAGAGAGAGACTATGCTTCTATCTCTCTCTCTCTCTCTCACTCTCTCCACACTATACACTTGTATGGTCATGTACATCCATCCATCCATACATACATACATAAACAGATAGTTATAGATAGATAACAGATAATAGATAGATAGATTTATAGACAGGTGGAGAGCTATATAGATAACTATTTTGATATTGCATCAGCCGAGGGTTTGAGACAAAAACTGCTTCTCCATAATTAAGCACAATTTCAGTATGTGGTTATAGTTAAACAATTTGAAAAGCATATTGCATATTTAAAAAAATATATTGGATTTCCTACTACTGTTTGCCTTCCTCTATACTCCATTGTGTATTATACCATTTTCACTTTAATTTGGCCTAAAATTGCCATCTCCCCATCTTGAATTCTAAGCTGTTACAAGAGATTAACACTGAAATATGACGCTAGTTATGAAGTGCAATGGAAGGAATGTAGAGTATGAAATAAACAAAATAACCAAAAAATCTGGGCCAAATTAGAGTAAAACGAGTATAATATGCTTATTTGCTCATCATTACCAGACACATCATGGGTATGCAGCCGTGTGATGTGTCCGGCTCAGGGAAGATGGACGCCCATGCCCTGCATAATCCTGGGTCACTCTTAGGCAGGGTGTAGCACCAGTTAGCCCACCAAAATGGTAGTAGTTGTATGGTTACCATCGTCCAGGGAGGTACTACCATGGCAGTGACATGGTAGCTGGTCATGCAGAAACCTACCAGGCGGAGAAGGTCAATCACATTTACGAAGTAGTCAAAATCTGGGCTGACACTATTGGTCATACATATCCTACACAGCTCGTCCTCCTGGGGGTATGCCTCCTTCATTTTACCTGCACCTCACCTTGCGTAAGGACCTTGTTCCTACCCTGGCCAGGAGCTGTCTGCCACATGAAGGTGATGCTAGATTGTGGTCGATGGGTCTGCTAGGCCACACAGACAGCAACATCATCTATACACCACTACCATTACTACTGAGCGGGGGAAGCAGGGAGGGAGCGGGGGAGTGGGGAAGGAAGGAATGGATGGTGTAATACGAGAAATATATATAAAAAAAGGGTATAGGAAAAATCTCAGCAAGATCAGCAAAAACTAGCATTCTCTTTCTCTCTCATGAACGACGTAGGCTGTCTCGAAACAGTTACTCTTTGGAGAATCTTTATACCTACTTATTCCCTCGTATGTTATGTATATTTTTTAAATACCTTCATAAGTTGCGTTAATAATATTAAGAAGAGAACGGGGGTTTACTGTGTACATTAAATTGCTAAGGAAGAGGTGTTACGGAATGTCCACAAATACCGTTCTTTCTCTTCTCCTCAGTATCCACCATCATCACCGCCACTACCATTACCACCATCATTCTCCTCTTCCCCCTCATCATCATCATCATCACCGTCATCTTCATCATCATCATCTTTCCTGTATGTCAAATGAGGAACTATCGCCCTCAGTCAGTATCCTCCTTGTCCTATGGCCTACAGCCTTTTAAACTCTGCCAGACAGCTTGAAAGGAGCAAGGGGGCTGTTGCTGTCTGGATTTTTCTGTCTATACACCAGCCAATAATACCCTCACCAGATCACACCACCACACAGGATAATACCAAACCAGTCGATAATACCCACACCTCACCAACACACAGGATAATACCACACCAATCAATAACAGCGACACCACACCACCACACAGGATAATGATACATGGTATTTCACTCTCTGAACAATATATTTGGTGAGAGAGAGAGAGAGAGAGAGAGAGAGAGAGAGAGAGAGAGAGAGAGAGAGAGAGAGAGAGAGAGAGAGAGAGAGAAGCACTTTTTTTTTTTTTACCTTTTCCTGTAATCCATATGACATCCAAGCGATTTTCTTAAGCACAGGAGGGAATTTTGGAACGAGAGGGGAAGGGGAGATATAGCCCTCATTAACTCCTTCAAATTGCTAGTCATGAAGAAGTGCTATGGGAGGGATGTAGAGCCGTAGCACTGTCTTATTCTGCCACTGAGCTACGTGAAATAAGCTGCAAAAGGACACAAATCTGGGCCAAGCTAATGTGAAGGGACTATAATTGTCATTGTTTTTGTTGCTGAGGGTTTCTTGTTATGTCTTTTGTTGATTCTTTTTTACTTTGTTTTTGTAGTTGTTGTGGTGGTATTGTTCTTGTTCTTTGTTCTTGTTTATTTGTCATTCTTGTTCTATTATTATTGTTTTTGTTGGTGTTCTTGTCGTTCTTGTTTAGGATAATGGAGCCGAGTTCTTGCTTACGACTGCCATACTGCGCGACGACCACTGGGGGGCTTCACGATGACCTTTACCACTACTCACACTGCCGATGCTGGGGTCACCTCGAAGTCGTACTGGTCGTCTTCGTTGTCGTGCTGTGGTCGTGGTGGGCTCCGCGGACAATCAATTCCTCCTGAAGATGCAAGCATAGCAGTAACACACGCCGCCTATTATACTGCAGCAGGGAGGACACCGGGAGTCGCTCTCACCTGTTGTGGGTTAGGAAGTAAAAATAATAGTAGTAGTGATGATAATAGTAGTGATGGTGATAAATAGCAATAGTGATAATGGTAACAGTAACAGATAATAATAGTAGCGATAATAATAACAGAGGTAATCGTAATAATAATAACAGTAGTGATAATAATAATAGTAGTGATAATGACAGTAGTAGTGATAATGATGAAGTAGCAGTGATAATACTAATAGTCGTAGTGATGACAATAGCAGTAGTGATAATAATAGTAATAGTGATGATAATAATAACAGTAGTAGTAGTAGTAGTGATAATAATAGTAGTAGCAGTAGCAGTAGTAGTGATAATAACAATAGATGACAATAGTAGTAGTAATAATAATAGCAGCAGTGCTAATAATAGTAGTGTTAATGATAATAGCGATAATAGTAGTGATAGTAATAATAGCAGTAGTGATGACAATAGTAGTGATGATAATAGCAGTAGTGTTGATAATAGAAGTACTGATAATGATAATAGTAGTAGTGATGATAATAGTAGTGACAGTGACAATGATATTAATAACGATATTATAAATAACAATTGTAGTGATAATAATAATGATAATAGTAATAGTAATAATAATGATAATGATAACAGCAGTAATAACAAGCCTTTACCAAAGACGTAATATCCCCATCATGCGGTAAAGAATATATAGATATGCACTAATAGTCATGACAATTTCATATATATAAAGGGGCATAAACTAGGACTCGCACACTATCTATATCCATCCCCACCCAGGAAGGGCTCGGAGATTGGTAGGCTATTGTGTTCACTGTTTGTTTGTCTGTCTGTCTGTTAACAACTTCACGTGAAAACTAAAGGTGCGATTTTGACTAATAGTGATGGTGGGCTACGACCTTCTGAACGTCTAATATTTGGGACAATTGGGTCAATGCCCAAGCTGTTGACAAAAAAAATAAATAAATAAATAAGAAATAGTTTTTTCGCCCTAACTCTTTTTAAATTCGACACATCGACAAGAAACCAAAACTTAAAGGTGTATCTTTCAAATTTGCATCCTATAAAATGCTTCATTACATCAGGGGGTCAACCCCCAGTTAGCGCTAGGAGGGTCCATGTCAGGTGGGTCGGGCCCAAAATTTCAAATGGGCTAAAAATCATCAATTTTCACCCGATTTACTCCAAATTTTATGTGACATCTTTTACTAGATAACCTGTCGTGTTTATACGTTAGCACTAAAATGACTGCAGGGCATGGATTTGCTGTGCCTTGGCACCGCTTCTTGTTCTTTAAGACGTTAAGATAATCCAGCAAGTAGTTTCCAAGATACAGCTATTTACAGATTAGTTTCCTTGTATGGATATAGCTCATAAAATACAATGTGGCAATTTCATTAATAAGGACATAAGCCAGGGCTTATACTCCATCTTTATGGTATGAAGAGAATCCAGCAACAAGATTCCAAAATATAACACTAGTAAGCGCTTAGAGAGCGCATACCTCCGCCAATGCCATTGCCATTAAAAAGGATCCGGCTCCAGATCGTTATCAGTGGATATAGGATCCGGATCCGCTCCCATATTAATCAGTTCGTTTTTGGTCCATGGCCCATCTATACATAAAATTTCATTGAAATTCACTGCGAACTTTTGGAGATACTGTGCGGGATACTCTGGATTTGGATCCGCCCCAAATTTTAATAATTCTTCCTGGGTCCATGGCCAACCTATCCACAAAATTTCATCAAAATCGGTGCATAATTTTTTGAGTAATCCTGCTAACAGACAGAGAGACAACAAACCAACCAACGCAGGGTAAAACATAACTTCCTTGGAGGAGGTAACAATGTCATAAAAGACTTTGTAGTAACGTGTAGAAAAGTTTTGTTGTTTAGTTGTCACTCTCGATTTCTTGTAGTAGAAATTAAAGATGAATACAGTGAGTTGATCTTAATTTATTATCTTCAGAGAAATCTAAGTTGAGCAGGGTATGTCTTACAGAGACAATATAATAAGTAAGTCTAATTGAGCCCCTCTTTCTTGTTCACTCTCTCCACTACCTGTCGGTTCTAATGCTAGCCTCCTTCTGCCTCTCTGCTTCCTAAATTCTGGTGAAACAGGGGTTGTGTCACGTGTGTTACATTGTGGTTCGAAAGTTCCAGAAACCTGTGTGTGAGTATGTGTGTATGTCACTAGGCTTTGTTTGCCTGCTATCTCGCTGACACACTACCTACATCATCCCCTGACTTTGCTACTTCCTATGTATCGTCAACATTTCCTCAGTTAACTTCCAAGATCATTTCCCTTTCCCAGGCTTCCATGGAGCTGTCTATCTATCTATTTATCTATCTATCTATTATGATTTGTAATTATAATATGGACTCATAACATTGCTCTGCCACACCGCTGAAGGTCCTCCGACAGCAATCATCATTGACATATGCTAATCAACTAGTACATAATATTGATTATAATATTGTATACATATAATATTCATAGTAAATTGCAATGATCCAATAATATTACATTTTAAACAAGTTGTATACATATTTGAATAAATGCACAAAAGATAAACTATTTAATTGTACTACAGTATGTACGTGGGTTATTGTAGTGAAATGCATGCATGGAAGAGGAAAAAAAAAAAGTTTAAAATTAAGATTATGGTAAGAGTTATTAATATTTCATTTAAAGTTAATGGTACTGGTATGCCATACTTCTGTATCATGGGTCATCCTTTTGTGTGTGTGTATATATATATATATATATATATATATATATATATATATATATATATATATATATATATATATATATATATATATATATACAAAATATGTACACTTCATTCAGGGGGGTTAACTTGGATGTTAACTCTCCCCCCACTAAATACGGACTCCAAATTTGCAATTCTTGCATGCATTCTGTGCATTGCGAACAGCAGTACTGCAAATACAATGCAGAAGATTATAAAGACAGTAGGTGCTGGGCTATACACATAATATGGCTTGAACATACTGAAACTCAAATCTTCCCAGGGATTCATTGTTTCATTGATCTGGTGCATAGTTTCAAACTTAGGTGAAGTCAACTTAATGCTTGTGCTCATTTTTAAGTCCACATATCAGGCAGTGGGTGGAAATGTTTGTGTGTATGATTGAGGATGGCGTAGTGATTGATTGTGGATAAAGTAGACATGGCTGGTGTAAATACCACACAGTAGTCTGGTGCTATGTATAATCCTGAGGCTGAAGTATGAGATGGTGGTATATCTGGACAGACTATGTAAAGTGATGTGTTATGAGTGAAATAAAAAAACTGTGAGTGTCCGATGCGTTAATGGTGTACAAGTTTATCTGGAGCAAAAGTGAAGTTGCAGTGATGATGAAAATTGTCATTTCTGATGATAGCCATTTCACAAGGGACTGTATCAGTAGGCTGAAACGTGAAAATGTACGCAGGACAAAGATGAACAGCATGTAAGGATGTGCGGCACTTTAGTTCAATTGCTGATTCACATGCGAAAGTGAGTGTTCCGCCTCTTGGAGACCATGATAAGGTTCGAGGTGTCTGTGTTGATGTTGATGATGACCAAAGTGTTGTTATTTTTAGAGGGGAAGGGGTGTATTAGGTATACTCTGAACATGTCTTCAGTTAAGAATGGTACATGAACTACTACTGATGTTGGTGTTAGTGTTGCTTCTAAATATGGATAATATTGCACGAATTCCCTACTGCGGAACAAAGGCTTCAATTTATGTTTATGTATGCCTTGACTAATTATTTGACGTAGCTCATGAACTGGGAGTAAGTCAATTGTGATCTTGCCATCACCAGCATTTGAAATTCCCTGCATAAGTGCCCTGTAACGATCTCTAGTGTTGTCTAATTGTAGTAGAATCGTGTCAATATGTTCTGTGATGATGGAGAAGTGTTGGAAAAGTGTAATGTTTCCTTCCATTTCATTTATTTTATCTACACTTTCGAGAGCTATGTTTTCTGCCTTTTTCAGATTTTTCACAATTGTCTTCATTGCTGAGTTCTGTCCCTTATTTGATGAATTTATCTTGTTATGTTAGTATCTTAGCTATTTTATTAAATTTGTTTTTTATTTATTTAAGGTAATCCTATGTAGCCAATCAAAATACGTTCCCAGAACTGCGCCACCCAGGTCGAACAAACCGCGCTTTTGGCGAGTACGAGTGATGTTGTTCCTGTCGCTCAATACCTCCATTCCATAAGATGGGAGATCTTGGATCATGATGAGCATAGTTGACTTTGCCTGTTCTAGTTTCCATTTCGCTAACTTCACTATTTCATTCACTTCCTTTGTGTTATGTGCTTGTGAAACTTAGCTTCCTATCACTTAAGTCCAGGGTTCACGCATAACCAACGATGATTGTCTAGATAAGAAATTAATTCAT
>NC_137027.1:31882699-31932064 GCF_032717465.1 Coenobita brevimanus
CACCATTAGTCCAGAATATTAAAGGGTAGGCCACCAAGCTACGCCCTGGTAACGTCTACACGTCAAAACATATGTCCACCTCTGGGACTTGAACCGCGGAGCGCTGGACGCAGAGCTCTCGATTTGCGGATGTCACTTTTACTCTTTGCTAGCTTCTGACGATATCCTACAGCTTCAGAAAACCCTCTTAGGATGACGGGACAGAATCATTTAATCTTTCAAGCCGAGAACAACTTATTTACATTGTCCTAGCTGACCGCATGATTTTATTCAGCTTAGGAGATCCCCTGATAGAGATGGGGTTGATGATGGCAGTATTTAAACCTTCCAGTTCGAAATTTCTCTCTACTGTAGAGGTGAAGAAAATCATCCGAAGGTAGAGAGAAGAAAACAGGAAAAGTAATGTAGTGGTGAAAGGGCTGTACAGGGGAGGGTAGGTTAAAGTAGGGTAGAGTTGGGTCGGCAATGGCAGGGTAGGGTAGGGTAGGCTGAGGTAGGCTAGTGTAGGGTTGAGAAGAGTAGGGTAGGGTAAATTGAACTGAATAAGTATATACAATAAAATCTGGCGATACAACAACCAGGGTCATATGCCGCCGGATGACAACGAGAATAAAAGCACTCGAAAAGATGAAATACACACACACACACACACACATACATACACACACACACACACACAAAATACAATTCATAATTA
The DNA here is from genome assembly GCF_032717465.1 of Coenobita brevimanus. Lineage (NCBI taxonomy): Eukaryota > Metazoa > Arthropoda > Malacostraca > Decapoda > Coenobitidae > Coenobita > Coenobita brevimanus. The sequence continues at coordinate 31,883,397 of NC_137027.1, forward strand.
AAACAAGAAAAACACTAAAACACTAAGAACACTAAAACCACTGTATACTAAATTTTACACGGTAGTGCAGCTGCCTACACCAAGCAAAGGTTTCCCCCTCCACCACAACAAGCATCCTCTCCAAGTACCAACAGAAGACTACAATCCCTCTCCTGCCCGGTGCTCAGAGAGGTAACGATGGCGCAATTCCCCAACAGTGGACACCATCAGCAAAAGCCGAAGAGTCAGGGGGACGAAGCATTCCACACAGAAAGTAGGGGGAGAGTCCTCCATTAAAAATCAATGAGAGAACCAGGAATGGCCCATTCGGAGCCAGCATAAAGCCGTCTCCCACCTGCATTCATACCTCGGCAAATGAAGGGGCCCGTTTACCCACAAATATCAGACATTTTGTTGGCCCCCACCGCATCCCACCTACTCTGCCAGTGGGAGCAAACAGTGAGTGGTTAGATGAATATCACTGAGCGAGGCAGGGGAGAGGTGAGGATGGGCGAGAGGCAGCAGCCTTTGCCAGAGCGTCAGCATGCTCATTGCCCACAATGGTACAAAACCACAAAGCAGTCCCTAGCAAGCTCAGCCATTTTAAAACACTGTAGACAACAAAAGAGGATTGGACGGGAAAACACAAAATGGAGATCGGCAGAGTCGCTAAAAACTGTATAACAAACAGGAGGGAAGCTAAATATCAATTTGACTGCGAGTAAAATAGCAGTAAGTTCTGCGATAAAAGTAGATACGATGGGGGGAAGACTCCTACCACGAATGAAATCGGGAAATATAACACCCAAGCCTGTCCCCTCACGGGATTTCAATCCATCAGTACATACGAGAATCGAGACACTGTGAGAGGAAGCATGTTCTAAAAAAATAGCAAAGAGCCGCCTGTGAGGAAAGAAAGGCCCCTCTCTCAGGAAAGTAAACACACGGTTGCACCCCTGAGAGGAGCCAGGGAGCCATTCTTGGTACACGCACAGGACAAACAAGAAAGGTTGGAACATCCACATCCCCCATGGCAGCCTTCACCCTGTACCCAAACGGATGTGGATAGCGAGGATACGGCGAGGCAGACACTCCCTCCGGAACACAGCCAACAAAATATTCCTGAACTTTAGCAAAGACAGTGACACTAAGGACCCTAGTTTGAGGCACTCCCTCCTCTTGAGGATATGAGGGAAACAAGGTGGCACCAATACGGAAAAATTCCATAATCAGAAAAGGCAACCTACCACGCAAACCAAGATGGTGACCTGCAATACCTGGCTTGTGAAACGGTAGGACAACAGCCCCCCGCCAAGAAGCAGGAGTGGACGAATCTCTCCAAATTCTATTTATAAGACTCAGGAGGAAGGACACTGCTTCATCATCCAGGTACATCAGCACTGCATGGGGAATATTATCGACTCCGGAGAAGTGTCATGACAGGGAAAGGGTAGACCAAAGTTTACACCAAGACAAAGGAATGTTGTAAGTCTCTCCGCCCCCAGAACGGATGTCCAACACCTTAATCTCCTCCACCTCCCTAAGCCTGGCAAAAACCGAAGAACGAGTATCCCTACAGGAGACCTCAGCGGTAGGATAGGGTAGGGAACGCTAGGGCAGGGTAGGCTGGGGTAGGGTAGTGTAGGGCAGAGAAAAGTAGGTTAGGATGGGTTGGTTTAGGCTAAAGTAGGACAGAATAGGAGAGGGTTTAAAATGTGCCTAGTCCAGGAACGAAAAATATATCAGTTATCCATGTAACTAGCGTTTTCTATTTCGGTAGATTATTTTCTTGTCTGCCTAAAGTATCGTGATGTACGAACAATGAGATTAGATATCGAAACTGTAAGATGCGAATTAGTTACAAAGACGGTATTTTGTTTTGGCTAACGTTACATCGATACGTTCAGCTAAGAGCAACTCGGCAGAACTGAACAGTATATGACGTGCTAGATGAACGCTGTGACCGGAAAATAAATATATATGTATATATACTTCAGCATACAGTAAGCGATTTTATGTTAACTGAAGAGAAGCCACCACAGCTAATGGGTTAAGTTTACACACACACACACACACACACACACACACACACACGTTGCGAAAAGTTTCACTGACGAAGTGGGTGGTTACTGTCCCCCTTGAGCAAGGGGACTGGTGTGTGCGTGTGTGGTCACAGCCTTGCCCTTAGATCGGACTATATGAGCTCTCAGCTCCCTTCCGGGAGGGTAAAAGCTGACGATCACGACCATCAAGTGATTTTATCTAGAGAAGTAAAGAGGAGATACGGAAAGCAAAGAGAAGTTATGAAATTAAAGTTGCTAGTGAATCAAAAGAAAACCCCAAGGGTTTTTATCGAATGTACCGTACGAAAAATAAAGATAGAATAGGACCACTCATAACAGAATATGGTGACATTACCAGTGAAGATATAGAAATGTGCTCCATCCTAAATAATTATTTCATATCAGTATTCACCAAGAAAAATCTAGACCTGGTCCCTCAAGCAGCAAATATTTACGATGATAATACGGAAAATATTCTTAATAAAAAAATCATTAGTAAGGAGGACGTATTGAAAGAAATTAATAAGTTAAAACCTCAAAAATAGCCAGGTCCTGACGATATATATGGAAAAATTATAAAAGAAACCAAAGAAGAATTTTGTCAGCCACTTTTAAGTAACGATATTTAATGACTCTTTAATTTCAGGAGAAGTTCCAGACGTGTGGAAGACAGCAAACTTAGTGCCCATTTTTAAAAGGGTGATAAATCAGCTGCGTCGACTTATCGGACTTATCGTCCGATAAGTCTAACGCCAAAAGTAGGAAAAATGTTAGAGTCAGTTTTGGCAAATAAGATTAGAGAACACTAAGATTTAATCTTATAAATGAAAGTCAGCACGGATTCAGGCAAGGACGATCCTTCATCACAAACTTGTTGTCAATCTTCTCAGAGGTCTATGAGGCAGTAGATAGCGATAAAGCTTACTATGTCAGCTGGACTTTAGTAAAGCTTTTGATAGGGTCTCACACGAAAGGTTAGTTAGAAAGGTTCGAGCACACGGTATAGACGGCGATATCTTAAAATGGATAGAATCCTGGCTGAAAGGACGAAAGCAGAGAGTATTAATAAATGGAACTAAGTCGGATTGGGGATCAGTAATTAGCGGTATACCCCAGGGTTCAGTACTCGGTCCCTTATTATATATTATACATCTGTATAAATGATCTAGACTTCGGAGTCACTATGGTCCTTCTATTCTATTGAGTCACTTTAGGTGTGGTTCCCTCAGCACTATGACCGCTAATGATGCTGCCACATCTAGTCCAGGGAAGCCAACATTTTCTTTTTTCATTTCTTTCCTTTCGTAGAATGCCAAGACGGTTCTTCTAAGGACATACTTGTCAAAGGCATTGAAATTCATCACAATTGGAAGGCGACTTTTTGTTGGTGAAGAGAATGCAGGCTCTTGTGGAATATCCTGTTTGCTACAAGCTTTATTTAATTTACGGTAGATTCTCATGACTGTTCTTTCGCTCATGTTGGTGGCTTTGGCTGTTCGTTCAAGTGTTTTTGAGGGATCTATTAATGGTCCTCTGTTTGCCTTTTCTTCTAGGAAATATTTATTCACATTGTAAAAAATTTCTTTTGCTTAGCTGTGAGTTGAAGGATATACGTCCATGGCGGGGTATTGCTACTAAGTGACCCAGGTCACGGCCTCACAGGGTCAGGCCGCAAGACTTGCCAACGTCGCAAAAACAACGCCGCCAAGTCTTATGAAATTTATAGAAAGTCACTGTTTTCATCGTCAAAAAGAGAATCATTCATAATAACTTTTATAGCTTCTTTTTATACATGAATCTATACAGAGTATTTAAAATACATTTACAAGTAATTAATTGCTAAAAATAGGAGACTTGTTATTTATAATTACAGATTTGGCATTTACCCATTCTTTACATTCATTAGCCGACCGCACCCAAAGTGACTTGAGAGAATGGAAACACTTTAGCAGCATCAGCAAATTTGCCGACGATACAAAAATAGGGTGGATCATTAACTCGACTGACGATTGCCATAACTTACAAAAGGACCTCGATATATTGTCCAAATGGTCTAAAACTTGGCAAATGGAATTTAACGTTGAAAAATGTAAAGTACTTAACGTAGGCAAGACCATTGGAGATACAAAATACAGCTTATAAAACAAAGAAATTAACAAACCGGAATGTGAGAGCGATCTAGGAGTTATGGTTAGTAACGACCTCAGACCAAGGCAACAGTGTATTAATGCGAGAAATAAAGGAAGTAGGGTCCTAGGATTTATTTCGAGAATCGTGAGCAATAGGTCATCAAAAGTAATACTTCAACTTTATCTAGCATTAGTAAGGCCACATTTAGACTACGCAGTACAGTTTTGGTGTCCTTACTATAGAATGGATACTAACTCGTTAGAAAATGTACAGAGAAGAATGACAAAAAAGATACATGATGTTCGATACCTGCCATATGAAGACAGACTGAAAAGACTAAGTCTGCACTCACTAGAGAGGCGTAGAGTATGGGGAGACTTAATTGAGGTGTTCAAGTGGATGAAGGGTATAAATAAGGGAGATATTAGCAAGGTACTTAAAGTGAGCGTACGGGATAGAACTAGAAGTAATGGTTTCAAACTAGAAAAATTCCGTTTCAATAAGGAAATAGGTTGAAATTGGTTTGGTAATAGAGTAGTAGACGAATGGAATAAGCTACCTAGTAAAGTAGTTGCTGCCTCTTCCATTGAGAGTTTCAAACATAGGCTAAGTAAGCATATGACAAATAAGGAAGGGGTGGGTATAGAAAAAAAATCTTATAACCAATACTAATTCATACTTTTTCCTTTTCAGGTTACACTGCGATTGTCTCTATTCTCCTTTCACACTTTCCTATAAAACGTCCAAGCCAGTTTTTCTATACTGAGTGGTGTTCTTCCTGACTTTTTCCTGCCGGCTTCGGCTGGAGGGTTTAGAGGGCGGGGGAGAGCGTTCTACTTTGCTGTCCTTATCTCATTCTAATAGTTCAGTTACTCCTCTAGGAGCTGCCTAGCATGGGCCAACCGGCCTACTGCAGTTATCCTCCCTTCTTAAGTTCTTATGTTCTTAAGTCCCTCTCCACCTCCCTCCCTCTCCATCCCTCCCTACCTCCCTCTCTCTCCATTTATCCCTACCTCCCTCCCTCTCTATCCCTCCTCTCCTCCATTTCCTCTCATCTTGCTCCCTCACGTTTTTTATCTCGCAACTCACGAACCTTACCCTTCAATACCCTATTCATAATCCAGAGGACTTGCCCATAATTTTCCTTTGACACATCTCTGATTGAGTGATACATGAAATCGACTCTCTTATTGGTCTTTCAATCATTTTTTTTTCTTTCCTAGCCTTCCTTAATATTTCCTCCTTTTGCCAATTTTGCATCTTTCTTTTCTCGTGTTCTTCTTTATCCCTCTCTCCTCCTTCCTTTCCCCCTTTTTAATCTCTCTCCCCCTTTTCTTCCTCCCTTTTCTTTTCCTTTTCCTCCTCTCTTTTTCCTTTCCTCCTGTTTCTTTTTCCTCCTCCCTTTTTCCTTATCATCCCTTTCCTCCTCTCTCGGCATGAATGAAAGATAAGACCATCTCTCCTACTACTCTTTCAACTTTTCCTTTTTCCATTCCTCGTCCTCTACCTCAATCTTCCTCCCGGCCGAAAGGAACAGGAGCAAATCTTCATTACAGTAACAAGAATGTTTTTTTTTTTTCTTAGTATGGATATCTTTCTTTTCTCCCACTGGTGTCACGGTGTTTGATCTTTTTTTTTTTTTTTTTTTTTAAATTCAGGGGGTTTATTAAGTCTTCATGAACAACGAGTGTCCATTAACTTTTTCAGAACGATAATGTCTCTGTACCGTTAAATTTTCTTAATGACTGACGATTTTATTCATACTTCAGAAGTTGACAGTCGTAGCTTCACAAAGGATATGGACACGAACCACAACGTAAAAATAAATAAATAAATAAATAAAGATCCCATGCATCATGATGAAATAAATATCCCAAGCACCAGGAGCATACGACCCACTACGGAAAAAAATCACAACATAAAAAATCACTAGCATATGAACCATGACGTAAAAGAAATCCGTGCGATTATGAACAACGACCAAAAAAAAAAAAAAAATCCTCCAAACGGACGAATCACTACTAGAAAAGAATTCTCAGTCGCACGAATCATGACGTAAAAATCCCTGAATCACGTGTAAAAAAATGCACTACGTATACAAACCACGAGGCTGGAAAAAAAAAAAAATTCTTGTCACACGAATCACGAACTTCCTGCATCGTGACCAAAAATTACCCTAAACATACGAATCTCGGGGTAAAACACTGGAAACATCATTCCCATTGACATGAAAGGAATCCCTCGCTTCTGGCTAAATGGCATGCTGCGTATTTTCGCCTGCAACTCTCTCTCTCTCTCTCTCTCTCTCTCTCTCTCTCTCTCTCTCTTCTACTTATTTATTTTAACCACTGTCCTTTATGAATGCACTTAGGTATTATAACAAAATCTCAACTAATTTATTTAAGTAAGGAAAATACTGTTCGTCTTCTACCCAATGACTGCTGCAATAAAATTCCGGCTGAGTATTATAAATTAATAAGTCCATAAATAATTAAAGGGTCACGATGATTTTCCATTACTTCTTCAATTGCACAGATGCAGTCTTTCCAGGAGCATTGAGAGGAGGGTTTTGACGAGTTTACGGAGGAGACGGTCTAAGCAGGATTGCCCTCGACTTTGCTGCAATGTGAGTTTAAAGCTGTCGATTTCTTGGCTGTGTTCTTGCAGTTATATGAGCATGTGGAAGGAATGTACTTGTGTGTGGAGGGGGAGGGGTTGTGCTTGAGTGTGTGTGGTGGGGGAGGGGTTGTGCTTGAGTGTGTGTGGTGGGGGAGGGGCTGTGCTTGAGTGTGTGTGGTGGGGGAGGGGTTGTGCTTGATTGTGTGTGGTGGGGGAGGGGTTGTGCTTGATTGTGTGTGGTGGGGGAGGGGTTGTGCTTGATTGTGTGTGGTGGGGGAGGGGTTGTGCTTGTGTGTGTATGGTGGGGGAGGGGTTGTGCTTGTGTATGTGTGGTGGGGGAGGGGTTGTGCTTGAGTGTGTGTGGTGGGGGAGGGGTTGTGCTTGTGTATGTGTGGTGGGGGAGGGGTTGTGATTGAGTGTGTGTGGTGGGGAAGGGGTTGTGCTTGTGTATGTGTGGTGGGGGAGGGGTTGTGCTTGATTGTGTGTGGTGGGAGAGGGGTTGTGCTTGTGTGTGTGTGGTGGGAGAGGGGTTGTGCTTGTGTGTGTATGGTGCGGTAGGGGTTGTGCTTGATTGTGTGTGGTGGGAGAGGGGTTGTGCTTGTGTGTGTGGTGGGGGAGGGGTTGTGCTTGTGTGTGAGTGGTGGGAGAGGGGTTGTGCTTGTGTGTGAGTGGTAGGGGAGGGGCTGTGTTTGTGTGTGAGTGGTAGGGGAAGGGTTGTGTGTGTGTGTTTGAGGAGGGATTGTGCTTGTGTGTTTGAGGGGAGGGGTAGTGCTTGTCTGTACGGGAAGGGGGTGTGCTTGTTCGTGTAGGGGGGTTATTTTGTGTGTGTGTGTGTGTGTGTGTGAGAGAGAGAGAGAGAGAGAGAGAGAGAGAGAGAGAGAGAGAGAGATGAAAAGTATCCCCTGACACTGAAAAACATTGGTGGGTACAGTTTGAAATGATTAAAAATCTCTATCTATCTATATACCTAGGCTGCTTCCCCCAAGGAAAGGGAGGTAGCCGAGACAGGACGACTCACTCTCCATTTACTCATCCATTCAAACACATTCATTCGCATCTTAGCCCCAAAGAGGAGAACGGACAGATCCTCACCGCATCACACCGCACAAGGGTCAACTGCGCAATGCAATTAAAAATAAAATAATAAAAGTTCCCTCTGCACCCACTAAACGCCAACTTCTCTCCTATTCCATCCCGACTACCAGAACACCAGTTAATTCTGCACATTACCCCTTGATATTTTCTTGTGCATTATTTATCGTCTCTTAGATATTGAATTAATACAAACACACACACACACACACACACACACAGATGCTGATTATTTTCCTAAAGTTCTGTGAAAATTTTAATGGATCCCCTTCCCTCTGAAAGCAATTGTGACACAAGTATTAGCAGGGTTGATACTGTTTGCCGCAGTGTGTGTGTGTATGTGGGTGTGTGTATATATATATATATATATATATATATATATATATATATATATATATATATATATATGTGTGTGTGTGTGTGTGTGTGTGTGTGTGTGTGTGTGTGTGTGTGTGTGTGTGTGTGTGTGTTTTCGGAGTGAATAGGTTGATAGAAGTTTCTGCAACGTGGATTTTCTTTTATGAAGCCGAGGGAGGAAGGGAAGGAGGGAGGTAGAAGGGAGTGTACATAGGAAAGGAGGAATGGGAAGGGAGAAAGGGGTAGTGAATGAAGGAAAGAGGAGGGAGGTAAGGAAGGAAGGAGGAGAGAGGAAATGAAAAAAGGAGGGAAGAGAGGAAGTAGCGAGGAAGGGAGCGAAGATAAGAGGGCAGACGGATGACAGAGGAGAAAATGGGAGAGAGAACAGGAGGCTAAAAGGAAGGGAAGGACAAAGGTAGGAGGAGGGGGGAGGGTAACAAAACAAGGGAGGAATGGAGGGAGGGAGGGAGCAAGATGAGAGAGGAAAGGAGGGAGAGATGTAGGGAAGGAAGCCAGGAGAGAGAGAAGAGAGGGAGAGAGGGAATGAAAGAGAAAAGAATGGAGAGAAGGAAGGAAGAGGGAGGAAAGATCAAAGAAGGAAGTGGCTGGCCAAAGTTTCCAAATCAGAGTGCATGAACGCCCCCCTGTGGCGGGGAGGACACAATCTGGCCGCACTATGGAGTGGTACTACTACTCTGCGGCCAGGTTGTGTTAGGAAGAATACTGCCACCGTATTCCCTGCGTGTCGTGAAAGGCGACTGAAAGGAGCGGGGTGAGGGGACTAGGGACCCCCTCCTCTATTGTTTAGTTCCTAAAAAGAGGCAGGCCAGAGAAAGGGATGGGGGATTGAGTTATCCCCGTACCCTGAAGATTGGGTCTATGAATGTGCGTGGATGTAGTACGATTGAGGCTAAAAGGGAGGAGATTGGGAGAATGTTTGTGAGAAGAAATTAAGTTGGATGTGTTAGCTTTGAGTGAAACGAAGATGAAAGGGAAGGGTGAGTCTATGTTTGGAAGTGTGACTGGAAGATTGTCTGGTGTTGATAGAGGAAGGGCAAGAGAAGGTGTGGCCTTGTTACTGAGTCCGGAAGTACAGCAGTGTGTGACTGAATGGAAGGAGGTGTCATCGAGACTGATGTGGGTGAAAGCGAAATTTTAACGGGAGTTGTGGGTGTTTGTGAGTGCATATGGGCCTGGTAGTGAAAGGAGTGAAGAAGAGAGGGAGTCTTTCTGGAATGATGTTGATGAGTGACTGCAGAGTTTTGGAGCAAATGTGAATGAGGTAATGATGGGAGACCTGAATGCTAGAGTGGGAAATGTAGCAGTTGAAGGCGTAGTTGGTATGCATGGTGTGCCTGGAAGAAATGAAAATGGGGAACGAATGATAGGGATGTGTGTTGAGCGAGAGATGGTGATTGGGAATAAGCTGTTTGAGAAGAAAAATATTTATAAGTATACATGGGTGAGACAGGAGGGTGGAAGGGTTGTTGATGGAGCTTTGATGGACTATGTGGTTGTGTCTAGGAATGTAATAGGAAGATTGTTGGATGTGAGAGCTCTGAGAGGGGAGGGTGGAGGTATGTCTGACAACTACCTGGTGGAGGGAAAGTTAAGAGTAGGTATGAGATGGGTGAGAGCTAGGAGGGTTAGGTGTGGCAGGGAGGTTTTGAAAGTGAGTGAGTTGGATAAAATAGAGAAAATGATAGAGTATCACGAGAAATTGAAAGATTAGTGGAATGCAGTGAAAGATCGGGAAAATGGCAGTGTAGAGTAGGAATGGCAGTTGTTAAAGAGTGCTGTGGTGGGGCATGCAGAAGAGGTGTGTGGTGTGAGACGTGAGGTAGGTGGTGTAAGAAAAGGAAGTGAATGGTGGTGCAAGGAAGTAAGTATGGCTGTGGCTGAGAAGAGACGTGCATATGAAGTGTGGCTGCAGAGGAAGGATGAGGTGTCATATGAGAGGTATAAGGAAAGGAGGAATAGGGCGAGAAGAGCTGTGCGTGATACTAAAGTAGCAGCAGATGAGAGGTGGAGTAGGCGGCTGACTGAGAATTTTCAACAGAATAAGAAAATGTTTTGGAAGGAGGTGAAAAGGGTGCGAAAGGGAGAGTCGGGGAAGGATGAGTGAATAAAAGCAGAGGATGGAAGGATGTTAATTGAGATTGATGCAGTAAGGATGAGATAGGCAGAGTATTTTGAAAGATTGTTAAATTTAGAGGAGGAAAGGGTGGCTGAGATTGTGGCAGATGGAAGGGTGCAAGGAATAAATGTGTTGGGAGAGTTGAATGATTCTTTGATCACGCAGGAGGAAGTGGAGAAGGCAGTAAAGGAGATGAAAACAGGGAAAGCTGCAGGTATGGATGGGTGTGCTGTGGAATGCCTGAAGGGTGGTGGAGTGACTATTGTTGACTGGTTAGTAAGATCGTTGAATGTGTGTTTTGTGAAAGGTATGGTGCCAATTGACTGGGCAAGTGCTTGTGATCCCGTTGTATAAAGGCAAGGGTGATAAGTTTGAATGTACTAGCTTTAGGGGTATAAGTCTGTTGAGTGTTATAGGTAAGGTGTATGGTAGAGTGTTAATTATGAGAGTTAGAGAGGGTACAGAGGGAGTCATTGGTGATGAGCAGTGTGGCTTTAGGAGAGGGAGGGGATGCGTGGATCAGGTGTTTGCTGTGAGACAAGTGTGAAAAATATTTAGCGAAAGGCAAGGATGTGTTTTGGGCATTCATGGATTTAGAGAAAGTGTATGACAGAATTGATAGGGAGGCTTTGTGGACTGTTTTAAGATTGTATGGACTTGATGGTAGGTTACTAAAAGGGGTGAAAAGTTTTTATCTAAATAGTAGAGCGTGCGTAAGAGTGGGAAATGCTGTGAGTGATTGGTTTCCCGTGAGAGTGGGGCTGCGACAGGGATGTGTGATGTCGCCTTGGTTGTTTAATATTTATATGGATGGTGTTGTAAGAGAGGTGAATGCAAGTGTTTTAGGTGGAGGTCTGAGTCTAATGAATGTCAATGGTGGGGAGTGGAATCTTAAGCAGCTGCTGTTTGCAGACGATACTGCACTGGTGGCTGATTCAGAGGAGAGATTGAAACAGTTCGTAGTGAGTTTGGAAGGGTGTGTGAAAGGAGGAAATTGAAAGTAAATGAGAATAAGAGTAAAGTGATGAAGTGTACGAGGTTGGTAGATGGTAGGGGGATGAATATAGTTTTGAATGGTGAGTTGCTTGAGTAGGTAGAGTGTTTTAAATATTTAGGGTCGGATGTTGCTATGGATGGAAGAATAGATGCAGAAGTGAAGTTTAGAATAAATGAAGTAGGAAAGGTGCTGGGAGGAATGAAAAAAGTGTTTAGATGTCATTTGCTTAGAATGGATGTAAAGAGAAGGTTATATGAGGGTGTTGTGGTACCGACTGCGTTATATGGGACTGAAACATGGAATATGGGTGTACCAGAGAGGAAAAGTTTGAATGTAATGGAGATGAGGTGTCTGAGGAGTATGTGTGGAGTGACGAGTATGGATCGAGTGCGAAATGATGAAGCGCGAAGGAGAACTGGAGTTGTTCGGGAGATGGCTGGTAGAGTTGAGCAGAGGGTGTTGCGATAGTTTGGGCATATGGAGAGAATGGATAATGAGCGATTGGTGAAAAAGATAACTAGATCTGATGTGAGAGGTGTAAGGCTGAGAGGGAGACCACGAATAGGATGGATGGACAGTGTGAAGAGAGCGCTGGATACGAGAGGGATGTCTGTTGAGCAAGGAAGTGTGGCTGTGCGTGACAGAAATAAATGGAGAGAAACTGTGAATGAATAAGTGATGACGCAGCCCTGAGGGGATATTCTCCCGCATTTGGTCTAATTAGCTAGTCAGGTCAGGTGCGAGTAAGGGGATGGGTCTATTATGATGTGGCAGGGGTAAACCAGCTCTGCTGTCGGGCCCTGCTGCGGATGTCACTGATTGCATTGCGCAGTTGACCCATGTGTGGTGTGGTGCGATGAGGATCTGTCCCTTCTCCCCGTTGGGGCTAAGATGCGAATGACTGTGTTTGAATGGATGTGTAAATGGGGAGTGTGTCGTCCTGTCTCGGCTACCTCCCTTTCCATGGGGGAAGCAGCCTAGGTATATAGATAGATAGATAGATGAACGCCTGACCAAAGAAAATAAAATGGAGCAAAAAACGGGAAAGAAGGAAGAAAATAAAGAAAACGAATTTCGGAGATGACTTTTCCCGGAAAAATTTTTTCTGCATATTAACGTGAGCCCAGAAATCTAATATAAAAGCGTGTTTCTGGTTGCCTAAAGATTATTGGTTGTGATACTAAGAAGCAGATTTAGGGTTGGTGAAAGAAAGGAAGCACATTAGATAAGGTTTTGCTGATTCACTTCTTCATCTCCACGCTGTACTGTTGATTGATTGATGGATGAATAGACAGATATATAGACAGGCAAATAAATAGGCAGATATAGGTAGGTCGGTAAATGGATGGACAGACAGACTAGCATAGACAGATAGATTGACAGAAAGACAGATGGATGAATTGATAGAATAATAGGTGGGTTGCTAAATGGATGAATGATAAAATGGATGGACGCACGCAGACACACAGACACACACGCACACACACACACTGACAGATAGGTCGATGAATAGATAGACAGACAGATCGACAGATAAGACAGACTGATAGACTGAGCCACAAAGATTTAAATTTGACATGGAGGTAAAGTCAAGAGATTTGAACAGCAGTGTAGGAAAGGATCTAAGGGATGCTCTATGTATCTGTGTACTGCTGCATAAGACATCTTTTTAGTTCATTCTGATTGCCACTTGACCATCATATTCAGCTGGTCGTATATCAGGAAGATTAAAATTCGTAGGCTACCTGCATCGCGGCGTCAGGTGTGTTAAACGGTCTGCAGATGGAGGTGTTATCAGCACCACTCTTATTACTGATTTAGTCTCCGTACTCTCCGTGACAGTGTTGCATCGTGAGAGAGACAAGCAGACAGACAAAGGAACACATAAACAGCTAGCCAGCTAAAAAGGAGGAGATCTGCAGAATGGTTACTTTGTTTATTGGCTGAACAGTTGTTTGTTATTGATGCATGGACTGATGGATGGTATGGATTAAATGAATTACTTACCGACAGTAGCACACACAGATACACAGAAATGACACCAAATATTACTGCACCAGCAAATTCTCGGTACACCTCATCCCCCAGGTAAGGTGAAAATAATTCTGCAGCATCTGACTTTCCACACATTTTCCCGCCTTATTTCGCCCAACCCTTTAAAACATAGAATCCGATCTATCTCCGCGGGTGTGAGTGTACTCAATGTGATTCAGTAAGTAGTCAAAGAATATCTGTTACGGGTGGGGCTCGTTCTATCCTAACCTTTAAACGGTCAGCCAGTAGCAGAAATAAAGTGGCAGGAATAAAGTAGCGGTTTACTTGAGAAATAAATGATTTAGAGAGTGTTTGTCTGTTAGTGTGTATGCCTGCATATGTTTTGCGTCTTCCTCTCCGGGATAGTCGTATATCCAAAGCAAGCCAGAAGAGACGCCAAAGTGGTAGACTCAGTCTTTGTTACCACTACACAGTCATTGATGGTAGCTAGAATAGATGCATAATTAGAACCTACTCAGATAAATGACTTGCTGGATGAAAAAAAAAAAATGAACCTGTACACAAACTTTGGGACCTAGACAGTGTAGGAATACACTCTGAAGAACCAACCCCGGAAGTTAGAATAACTTTGGATTTGTATATCCAGTCTGTGGAATTTAAAGATGGACAGTATTGGGTAGGATTATCATGGAAACTAAGCCATTTCGAGTTACCAAATTACCAAGCAGCAAAGGCCCAGTTAAATTCTCTTCTAAGAAAGTTGAGAGACCAACCAGAATATCTAACCATATATGATAATGTTATAAAGCATCAATTGAAGAACAAATTTATAGAAGAGGTAGAATTCCTTGTTAACCATAAAGAAGGACATTATTTACCACATCATGCTGTAAGTAAGGATTCAGTAACAACTCTCATAAGGATAGTTTTCAGTTGCAGTAGTAAAGCATCCAAAGGATCATCTAGCTTGAACGACAGCCTGTGCTGTGGACTTACACTAACATTGAAGCTGGGGATTGTATTTCTAAGATTTAGAGAGAAACCACATGCTTATACAGCAGACATTAATAAGGCTATTCTTAGAACTTGTTTGTGAGGGGAGGATAGGAAACTTATAAAATTCCTCTGGCCTCAAGACCGTTCAAATGAGGATAGTCCACTGAAAGCTTACTATTTCTGCTTGGTGCTCTTTGGGTCTTATGCTAGTCTTTTCCTACTTTGCAACACATTGAGGCATCATTTTGAAAAGTCCAAATGCCCAGAAATAGGGCAAGCATTCTTTATGGATAATTTGCAAGGTGTTGCTGATACAGAGGCGGAAGCATTGAAGGCTTATGAAGTAGCCAGTTCCGAAAGTGGGAAGGCAAATTTACCCTTACAGAGCTGGAATACAAATTCACTGCTTTTAAGGAACAGAATACATGAGGACTACCAAAATAATGACATTCCCAAAACTCAAAATGTGTTGGGTTTTAACTGGGATAAGGAGCTGATGAAATAAATTTAAAACCAATTAAGTTCTCTGATGTCACTCTCACCAAAAGGTCCCTGTTAAGTCAAATCTCCATGTTATTTGACCAAACAGGATTGGTCAGTCAGATAGTTATTAGGACCAAATGTTTAGTGCAAGAGGCTTGGCCAGAAATGTTTGACTGAGACACTGAATTAGATGAGACCTATACTGAACAATGGGAATAGATTAGAAAGGAGTTTGAAAAAACATCAAGCGTATGTATTCCCAAGAAGATAAACAGTAATGAGAAATCACATTTGCATATATTTTGTGATGCCCCTCAAAAGGCTTACGGGGCAGTAGCTTATTGTGCAACAGGAGATAATAGTAACGTTATTACGTCCAAAGCCAGAGTTGAGCCAATTAAAGGAAGAACCCTACCTCAAATGGAATTGGCTTCCATAGAAGTAGGAACTAAATTGGCCAGGTATTTAACCACTACTCTTGATACTCAGTTTAAGGATATTTATATATGGACTGACAGTGAGATTTGTCTTTACTGGATAGAGAAGGAAGACAGTAAAATTCCTTTCGTTCACAACAGAATGAAGACCATGGGAGAACTTTCTTCCAAAATTAAATTTATGCATGTATCCTGCAAACAAAACCCAGCTGATCTTCTCTCGAGAGGTTCGGCAGTAAAGGGACTGATTAAAGATAACTTGTTGTTTAACCCACCATGTGCCAGCTATTTTTAGCCCTATTGGTCACCCCCATGCCGGCCATTTATTGACTTTTTTTTTTTTTTTTTGCTATAATGATAGATTTTGATGTAAAAACAAGAATTTCACCATTCAAATACTCGCCAAAACTCAGAAATGGGTTTTATTGAGTCCTGCATGCTCATATACAGGTACTCTCTTTCTCTCAGGCTCGCCATGTAGGTGAGAGAAAGCCGTTTTTTATGTAAGGTAGACTCAGATATTTATGTTGGGAAGGTAGAGCAATGTTCAGTACACTTTTCTGATTACCTATTACTGCAACATCTGTCACAGTTTGAGTGTCTGTCTCAAAGTAAATGCATTGTCTTACACTAACTTGAAGATAGGTAGAACTTGACTTCACCATGAACAGTCCTGGCACTTACAGAAGGTATTTACAGCTTGACATCACTATGTACAGTTCTTACACTTACAAGAAAATATTTACAACGTGATTTCACTATGTACAGTCCCTTCACTTACGTGAAAATATTTACAACATGCCTTCACTATGCACAGCACTGGGTGAGGCACACAGGCAGAGTGAGGCAGAGTGAGTGTGAGGGAGGGGGGGGGAGTGAGTGCGTGTATGGCCTTGACTGCCTGAGGCATGACAGAGGATCAGTTAACATACATGCCTGCCAATTTTTACTGGCGAATCTTGAAAAATGTGGTCACAGTGAATGTTTTAATTTTACACCGTTTTAAAACGGTACTAGCCCTGACCGCAGATTTTTGTTAGACCGTTTTAAAACGGCACTGGCACGTGGCAGGTTAAGGGTCCTGAATGGTTACTCACTAAGGAATTGCCTGAGCAGAAACAGTATAGTATTGCTGAGGTTAGTGTTGTAGACTTGGATCCTGTGGTACCTGAGCCATATGTGATAGACATTAGTAGATTTTCATCAATAAGACAACTCCTTATCACTATTAAATTAGTTGTTAAATTTTCGAATAGGAAAGTGGGGTTTGAGGAGTTCGATCTCATGGAATATTGGCTGAAAAAGCTTCAAAGGAAGTGTTACAGAGAGATTTTTTACCTTTTATGCTATGGCACAAGCAGCAGTAATAAGCTGAAAAGAGATTAGGATTATTTTTAGATGGAAAGAGTCTAATGAGATGCCGTGGCAGAGGAGTAAAGGCTGATCTGCCTCTCCAGACTAGACATCCTACATTGCTACCTAAGAATGATTATTTTGTGCAACTGTTAAGGAAGCCCTTGAGTTGACTCTTCATGGAGGTGTGCCGCAGACTTTGGCCCGAATCCGAGAAAGGTATTGGATCCCTAAGGGTACACAGGTTGTAAAGACATATCCCAAGAGCTGCATTATATGTAGGAGGTATGAACAATAACCATATGACTATCCAGGACCACATGCTTTATCAAAGGATAGGGTGAATGTAAGTCAGCCCTTTAACCCACACCGTCCCGGCGACGTGAATTAACGCGGCAACATTGCAAGGTCCCTAATTTGCACAATTTTCAATTTTCGCGAGTGATTTCGCGAGTGATTTTTGGCACGTATACACGGGACACTTTCCTCTATTCCTCTACAAGATGCCAAGCAGGAACAATACCTTACACCGCATAACATTTCCCCCCCCCCTGCACGCCATTGTCTCGGCAATTCACATGTTACCAGTGACCTGGCCAATAAAGACATTCAGGGCCAGAGTGATTCCCCAATCGATGACAATGTGGAGGACAAAGTTCACATAGCATTAGAGGAAGAAACAGTCAGAAATGATGATCAGGTAATGTGGGAAAAAAAAGGTCATGAATGGTGATGAGTTAGTGAGTGAAACAATGCTTATAATGCCTATATTACTGTTTGAAAACCAATATACTCTTGTACTACATATAAATTCGTACCAAGTAAATAAATAAATACTGTTTATGAGTGGATAAAATAGTTACCCTCCCATAGAACTCGTTTTCTTTGGTGCCAGCCTGTTAGAAAACCCAGTCAGGTACTAAATCCGGTATTTTAAACCTCAGGTGAGTGATTTCTTTATGAATTTTCGATGTTTCTCACCAAAAGCGGATGTTTGAGCCCCCCCCCAAAAAAAGGGCCAAAAACGTCGGGATGGGGGGGGGGTTAAAGTAAGTGGAGTTGATTATACAGGGGCTATAATTGTTATTGGTGAGGGAACTCCTCTTAAGGTGTATATATGGTTGTTTACTTGCACCTACACAAGGACAGTCCATCTAGACATGGCAAAAGATTTAAGTTCAGAGACATTCCTGAACGTATTGAGATTTGCGCTAAAAGGTATTGTCCTAGTAAATTAATAGGGACAATGGAACCAATTTCGTTGAAGCAGCACCTCTACTTTTAAAAATAATGAATGACCCAAAGGTTAAGTCAGCACTGGGAATCCAGAATTGTATCTGGCAGTTCATAGCTCCAAGGGCATCATGGCATAATGGATTTACAGAACGAATGATTGGTATTGTGAAGAACTGCCTTAGGAAAGCTTAATACAGAGCTAAGATCACTAGAGAGGAGCTGAGAACAGTGATAACTGAAACAGTCCAGGATTAATGATAGACCTTTAACCTATTTGGATGATCCTAGTGTTTTCGTTTAGGCATTGACACCGGCTCACATGCTGTGTGGCAGAAAGCTCCATCTTGTGCCTTTTGTGGATATCCAGGAGGAAGAAGATGATCCTACAATTGAAAATAATGAACAAGGACAGCATCTGCATGAGGGATACCAACGTCTGAAAAGGGTATTGGACACTTGGAATAGACATTGGAGTGAAGAATATTTTTGAGCCTAAGAGAAAGATTTAATGGGTCTCAGGCTGCCAGCAACAAGTCAGTCATATACACTGGAGATGTGGTCTTAGTAAAAACAGAACAACCAAGATCCCACTGGCCATTAGCTAAAGTCATCTCCACACATCCAGTTTCGGAGGGGGTGCTGAGACTTGTAAATAATAAATGTCGGGGACATAGCAGCATAAAAACTATTGATAAATTGGTGCCCCTTGAGTTGACAGCTACCACAGAGACAGTGAACTGGGGAGAACAATTGGGTCGAGAAGTGCACCCTAGAAGGGCCACAGCCCAGCGTTCTCAAGATCTATGGAGAGAGCTCCAGGCTAAGGGTCACATTATATGATACAGAGTATCATTTTCTGCCCGGCCCCAAAACTGTGGGAAATATTTTCCCCCAGAGTGGTTGCGCTCTTTACTTTTATAATAGTTGTCCCTGTTGAAAGCAGAGGAAAACCTAGAGAATGTTAATGACTAATTCAATCAGTTTTATACTCAGAAATTACGTTCTGTTTAATAATTCTTATTATTAATAAATTTAATGCTACTGTGTTTAACCTTTGTGGACAACTATATTGTAAATAGGCCTACATGTAAATACTTAGGAATTTTCCATTCACCCGCGCCAGCGTGGTAGGATGGCGTGTACCCTCACAACAAAACAGAGGAAGGGTTTTGTACTTCTTTACATAGACAAAGGGAATATTTGGCTTTAGATTAATTAAAACTAAGATTAAGTTAGATTTATCTTGTATATTTCTTGAAGTAATTCAACTGTGTTTAGCGAATTGCAATTAATATAAAGTTGGCATCTCTGAATCCTATGAGGGAAAAGAGACTTGCCATTTTTTCTCTCTGTTCCTAAAGCTCATTCGAGCCGCACGTTGTAAATAGTGCACCCAGGACACTTGGAAGCCCCAGGTAAACCGACCGAGACCTCACACCCGTCGTCATCTGTTATTCCGACTCTATTTAGCTAAGTAACTTATATGATTTGGCCAAATCGGGGGGACTAGCTAGGATATAAGGAGGTAATTACTGGTGAGTTAGAGTATTAACTATACCCCAATTTTTAAAGAGATCTTGATTATTTAAATTAATATATGGTGTTGCAAGATTAATAGTCGTCAAAGAAAGTGTATAAAATTTCTGACTATATATATATATATATATATATATATATATATATATATATATATATATATATATATATATATATCCCATTGGATCCCAGGGGTGCTGGGTGAGGCATTGCATTGGATGGGTACTAAGCGTACCGCCCTCCGCCTATCGGTTCATAGTCGCGAAGCTCATAGGTCCCTACCCGGGGGTTCCCTACTTTGTACAGGCTTGAAAAATTGCAGTTCTGTCCAATATTACGGACACTTGGCTCCAATGGGATATATATATATATATATATATATATATATATATATATATATATATATATATATATATTGTTACATAGCCTATGATTTCATCATCCTTTGTGTAATTTTAGCGCACAGTTGCTGCATGTTTGATCACGAGCGTGTTCTGCCTCAGTCCCCCCCTTCTACCGTTATAGTGGAGTGAGTCGTTCTCTCTGTTGTACTTTGCGGGATTTTCAGCTCTCTGTCCCCATGGCTTCGTTTGCGCGTCCTTCTTACTAGTTGTATCATGCTCTGCTGGCCCCTATATAATGAGCTCAGTCTCTGCATCATTGCCACTTAGATCTGCTCCTCATTTTGCTCACATCTCTGTCCTCCCCTGAACAGTTATTATTATTGTGAGTGCTCAAGAAATCTCCAAACATCTAGCAGCTATGTGTAATTTGAGTATTACTGTTATTGCATTTTTTCTTGTACTGTGAAGCATAAGGTTAATTCTTAGGCCTAGTGAGGTTTTTGATTGATGTTGGGTTGTGTCAGTCATTTTTGATAATAGTTTGTATCTGTAATAATTTATCTGGCATTCACTGAGTATTATCTGGTATCTCATTTTATCAGGGCTAACTTGGATGGATTTACTCTTGCTAATTTCGTGTTAATAGAGGCTATTGCAGTTAACCATATATTTAACCTGTTTATTTTGCCATTACATTGTCCTTATGAGTCCTGAATGTTTTGTTGTTAGTTTGAGCATTAAACTTTAACTTGTAATTTTACCTAACTCTTTTGTTTTGAACCTGGAACTTTACGGGACAGTAGTGATTTTTAGTATTCTCACTTAAAGTGTACATTATCTTTCCCTGTTCCGTAACATAAATTTGGCGACCTCGCCAGGATATTCGGGATATTATCATAAGGATATTGCTTGATATTTTGTGACTGTTACTTATTAATTATGTCTACTATTACTACACTTGATGAAGCCAAAGATTTTTTGTCAAATGTGCAAACAGTGTGTGATATAGAAAACAAAGAATGAACTTAAGCTTGTTGCTCAACAATTGGGAATTGCTGTTCGCTCTCATCATTCTAAAGATCAAATTGTTGATATGATTAATGAAAGCTTGTTTAATGTAACTCCTCCAAATGAGCAAACGCAGATTGAATTAGCTAAGTTACAGCTAGCCCTGCAGGAGGCTCGTGTTAATGAGGCAAATGCTCGTATTCAAGAGGCACAGGTACAGGCTCAGGCACAAATTGAACTTGCCAGGATTCAGGCAGACCATGAGTATCGCATGAAACAAGGTGGAACTGGATCATCTAGCTCTGATGATTTTGATGTGGCTAAAAATGTTAAACTTGTCCCTCCTTTTAATGAATCTGATTTAACAAAGTATTTTCAGTTGTTTGAGAGGGTAGCTACAGGTTTTAATTGGCCTAAGGAGTATTGGCCAGTACTCCTTCAAACTGTTCTCACCGGTAAAGCTCAAGTAACTTATGCATCTTTGCCTCAGGATCAGTCTGATAATTATGATGTAGTTAAGAGCTTGATTCTTAAGGCCTATGAGCTTGTTCCTGAAGCCTATAGAGTAAAATTTAGGACAACTTACAAGCAAGATAAGCAATCCCATGTTGAGTATGCAAAAATCAAAGAAGATCTGTTAGAGCAGTGGTTAAATTCTAAGAATGTGGATTCTGATTTTGACAAATTTAAGCACATGATTTTGCTGGAGGACTTCAAAAGGTGTATTAGTAAAGATGTAAGCCTATATCTTGATGAGAAAAGAATAGATAATTTGTCTGATGCTGCAGTTTTAGCTGATGAGTATGTTCTCACTCACAAGAGATATTCTAGAGAAAAAGGGAAAGCTGAGAGTAAGTACGTTGCCTCTACTCAGAGTACAGGTAACAGGAAAGAGAATAAGGATGATGTTTCTCAGGAAGTAAATACCAGCTTCACCTCTAGATTTCAGAAAAGTAAATGTACTTATTGTAGTAAGCTTGGTCATACTACGGAGAGATGTTTCAGGAGACAGCGTGATGTGAACAAAAAGGAGTCTTTAAATATTCAGTCAATTGGTCTAGTGTCCACTCTTGAGAGTTCCCAGAATTCTTTAACTGAGTTAACTGAACCTGCTTTGAGGGGTAACTTAAATTCTCATGATGGAGCTCCTCTTTTGAGCAGTAACGTGGGTGACACTCTCAAGAGTTCATGTGCTAATTTCCTGTCTGATGGTTTTGTCAGTCCTCTGGACAGTAATGACAGGAAATCAGTTAAAATATATCGTGATACAGGTGCTTGCCAATCCCTTATGCTGACCAGTGTTCTAGGCTCTAATGTTAATTCCTCTGATGAAACTGTAATCTTACAAGGTGTAGGGAATAATTACTTCTCTGTCCCTCTGTGCAGAGTGAATTTAGAGTCTGGTTTTGTTAATGGTTCCGTTATGGTTGGGTTGGTTGAGACACTCCCAATGTCAGGTGTAACTTTCTTACTTGGAAATGATATTGGTGGAAGTCAAGTGTGTCCAGCTCCTCAGTTGTCTAGTGAGCCAGTGGCTGTGGCCCAGGATTGTGATGTCCCTGATGTGTTCCCTGCATGTGCTGTCAGTAGGGCTAAGTCTAAAGTTACTGGTGATTTAGAGGATAATGATGATGATGTTATCGTAGCTGACACTTTTCTTGCTAATTTGGACCACTCACCAGATGAGGCAGTACCCCGTAGTGTTGATAATTTGTCTCGTCAAGAGTTGGTTGAGTTGCAGGTTGCTGACCCTGAGTTGAAAGGTCTAGCTAACTCTGCTTACAGTGAAGAAGAGTCAGCCGGTGCTTCTACTTGTTATTATGTAAAGTCAGGAGTACTTATGAGGAAGTGGAGACCCCCAGCAGCATCAGCCGACTGTGAATGGGAGGTTGTACATCAAGTTGTCATCCCTCGTGTTTGTAGGCAGGATATCATTAGAGTGGCTCATGATTCCAGTTTGGCAGGACACCTTGGAGTGAGGAAGACTGTGGCACGCATTTTGAAACACTTCTACCGGCCAGGTATCTTCAGGGATGTTTCCTGGTATTGTAAGTCTTGTCACACCTGTCAAGTTGTGGGGAAGTGTAATCAGACCGAAAAGGTTGCACCTCTAGTTCCCATTCCTCCTTTTGAGGCGCCTTTCACCCGTGTGTTGGTGGATATTGTGGGCCCTCTTCCTAAGACTTCTTCAGGATTTTCTTATGTGTTGACCATGATTGATATGGCTACTCGTTATCCTGAAGCCATTCCACTTAGAAACATCTCAGCAAAGAACGTGGTTAAGGAAATGCTAGGGTTCTTCACAAAGTTTGGTCTACCCAAGGAGGTACAGTCAGACCGGGGAAGTAATTTCATGTCAAACGTTTTGAAGCAGTCTCTGAAAGAGTTGGGCATCACCCAGATCACGTCTTCAGCTTACCATCCCCAGACCCAAGGAGCGTTGGAGAGATATCATCAAACACTCAAATCGATGCTCAAGAAATACTGTTTGGAACATCAGAAAGACTGGGATAAAGGTCTTCCATTCGTTGTGTTTGCTGCAAGAGAATCTCCAAATGAATCACTGGGCTTCTCACCTTTTGAACTACTGTTTGGCCATGAAGTAAGAGGACCCCTTAAGTTACTCAAGGAATGCTGGCTGTCGGAGGAAGATGACGTCAACCTGCTGGAGTATGTGATGAAGTTCAAAGAATGGCTGTCCACTGCTTTACAGCTGGCGAGAGAGAATTTAGGAGCTGCTCAGGAGAAGATGAAGACTTGGTATGATGGGAAGTCCAGGTTACGCCACTTTCAGCCAGGAGATCAGGTTTTGATTCTGCTACCAGTTCATGGGCAACCTCTTCAAGCCAAGTTTAGTGGCCCTTATTTCGTGGAGAAGAAACTCAGTGATGTCAACTATGTCATCGCCACACCAGATCGTAGAAAGAATAAGCAACTATGTCACATCAACATGCTAAAGCTGTATCACAGGCGGGACGAAAATAACCCAGTCTGCACTGTAGCTGTTCCACCCGAGTCTGCAAGTGAAGCTCTCCCATGCAGTATGAGCCTGAGTGATAGTTTGGGGAAGAATCCTGATATCATGAATGATCTCCAGACTAAGCTTTCTCATCTACCTCCCGAGGAAAGGCAGGAGTTTTCGGCATTACTGCAGGAGTACCCGCAAGTGTTCCGTGCTACTCCAGGAAGAACCACTGTGTTGATGCATGATGTCGATGTTGGAGACGCAAAGCCAATTAAACTGCCTCCTTACCGTGTGAACCCAGTGAAAGTTCCTCTCATCGAGAAGGAGCTTGGCTACCTGTTGGACCACATGATGATTGAGCCCTGTCAGAGCGAGTGGAGTTCTCCTGTCACTTTAGTCCCTAAGCCAGGTGGGTCACAGCGGCTTTGCATTGACTACAGACGTGTTAATCAGATAACCAAAACAGACACCCTCTCCCTCGCGTGGAAGATTGCATAGACAAGATCGGAAAGGCTAGGTACATAAGTAAGTTTGATTTGTTAAAGGGATACTGGCAAGTACCTATGACTGAACGTGCTAGGGAGATCTCATTTTTTGTAACATTAGGAAAGACCTTTGCATGGTCTGTAATGCCATATACAGATTGTTTTAGAGTAATAAGAAATTTCCTTTGTAAATTTCTTTTTTCTTTGTGGGGAGGTGTTACATAGCCTATGATTTCATCATCCTTTGTGTAATTTTAGCGCACAGTTGCTGCATGTTTGATCACGAGCGTGTTCTGCCTCAGTCCCCCCCTTCTACCGTTATAGTGGAGTGAGTCGTTCTCTCTGTTGTACTTTGCGGGATTTTCAGCTCTCTGTCCCCATGGCTTCGTTTGCGCGTCCTTCTTACAAGTTGTATCATGCTCTGCTGGCCCCTATATAATGAGCTCAGTCTCTGCATCATTGCCACTTAGATCTGCTCCTCATTTTGCTCACATCTCTGTCCTCCCCTGTACAGTTATTATTATTGTGAGTGCTCAAGAAATCTCCAAACATCTAGCAGCTGTGTGTAATTTGAGTATTACTGTTATTGCATTTTTTCTTGTACTGTGTAGCATAAGGTTAATTCTTAGGCCTAGTGAGGTTTTTGATTGATGTTGGGTTGTGTCAGTCATTTTTGATAATAGTTTGTATCTGTAATAATTTATCTGGCATTCACTGAGTATTATCTGGTATCTCATTTTATCAGGGCTAACTTGGATGGATTTACTCTTGCTAATTTCGTGTTAATAGAGGCTATTGCAGTTAACCATATATTTAACCTGTTTATTTTGCCATTACATTGTCCTTATGAGTCCTGAATGTTTTGTTGTTAGTTTGAGCATTAAACTTTAACTTGTAATTTTACCTAACTCTTTTGTTTTGAACCTGGAACTTTACGGGACAGTAGTGATTTTTAGTATTCTCACTTAAAGTGTACATTATCTTTCTCTGTTCCGTAACAATATATATATATATATATATATATATATATATATATATATATATATATATATATATATATATATATATATATATATATATATATATAATTGCATATCTTTGTGGGTGTTAAGTCGAGAGAGAGAGAGAGAGAGAGAGAGAGAGAGAGAGAGAGAGAGAGAGAGAGAGAGAGAGAGAGAGACTTTCAGGAGGTGAGATGACGAATTTATTTCTTCTACCGTCAGTAGATACCCAAATGGTCAGAGACAGATAAAACAGGCAAAGAGACTTGAAGATATACAGACAGACTTCTCATACTACCAACACTCTCTCAGTTGTTTTTCTTTCATTCCCATTCTGTTTACAGATTTCTCTCACTTAATGCAATGACAGATAGACAGACAAACAGCTAGACACAGAGGTGAACATAAGCAGACGCAGAGACAGAAAGGTAGGTAGATAGAAAGACAGATACACAGCTAAATAAACAGATCTCATATTACTAACTCTCCGTCTGTTTCCCTGCTTTTTCTCCCCTTTTGTTTATCTTCCTATTTCGTTCGTCTAGTAGACTGGAAAGGTAAATAAGTGTACATAAACAGACAGTTAAGTTGACCGATAGATATACACATAGATAACATATAAGTAGATAGGAAGATTCACAGGTATATAGAAGAACGGACAGGTAAAGAGGCAGACAGGTAGTTGAACAAAGAACATTTCCTTCCCTCTGTTTCCCAAATCCCTCCCTTCCCTTCTGTTTATCAGCGGATTTCTCCATCACTTACAGTGCACTGATACATTAAAACAGACGCAGAGAGAAAGACAGACAGTGAGCCAGAGAGACAGACAGAAAATGATAATGATGGATAGATCGAGATGGGTTGACACATGGATAGATACGGCCTATATATTGACAAAAGTATGTAGTCAGATAAACAGACAGGTAGGGAGAGAGACGGATAGGTAGATAAACACAATTTTCACATTACTATCGTTTCTTCTGCTCCTCTCTCTCTCTCTCTCTCTCTCTCTCTCTCTCTCTCTCTTCCTTCCTTTATCTGCAGATTTCTTTCACTTCCTACAATGTATGGATAACAGGGGTAGACAGACGGATAGAAATATAGGTATAAACATACGGATGGACATATAAGAGGGACAGGTAGGAGGTAGACAATATATAGAGAGAAGTACAAATAGATAGTTGGGAAGATACAGATATGAAAATACTAATTACAACGCTCATATTTCTACTCTCTCTCTCTCTCTCCTGTTTACAAATCGACTTCTTTCACCTCACATAGTCTCAGGATAACTTTGTATCTTTTTGTAGTGGAGTTTTGTAGATTAGTTATATATATATATATATATATATATATATATATATATATATATATATATATATATATATATATATATATATATATATATATATATATATATATATATATATATAAGACTCGTGGACGAGCGGTTGTTATACTTGAGTAGTTTCTAAGTAGATAATCTTGGTTCCCATTTGTCATGCAATGACAGGAGAGGTAAAGAATAGTATGGGACTATTTTTATTTGTCTTGGAAATATTAACAAAGTCTCTCACACACGAGTGAAGTATAAAGTAGAGTCCTGCTAACTACCTCTCTCTCTCTCTCTCTCTCTCTCTCTCTCTCTCTCTCTCTCTCTCTCTCTCTCTCTTCCATGTTGCTAAGCCCTTCTCCCTACTACCTGCCGGTTCTATGGCCTGTCTCCTTCTGAGCTCTGCTACCTAAATTCTGGTGTAGCAGGGGTCGTGTCACGTGTGTTACACTGTGGTTGGAAATTTCTAGAAGCCTGTGTGTGAGTATGTGTGTATGTGTGTGTATGGTCACGAGGCGCTGTCGTGTGCCTATAAAGCATTCCTTGAATTAAGAGTGTGTAAGCATGTTTAGCATTGCTCGATTCTCGCAGACACAATACCTGTCTCATCATCTGACTTCCTGCTTCTATCTGTCTCTCTATCTATCTATTTATCTATTTATCTTTTATGATTTGTAATTATAATATGGAGTCCTAACAATAGTGCGCGTATTACATTCCTTCTGGCCGTATGTGCTCTTCCCATATTTTCATTCTTATTCCTGCCCTCCCTCTATTTCATTTGTTACTTTCCTTCACTGGATTCACGTTTGCAGACTCTCTCTCTCTCTCTCTCTCTCTCTCTAATGAGGCCACCTTTACTGAAGCCGAGTGACGTCAAGGCAGGTGAGTTAACAATTTCAGTGTAACGGTCTGACTTGGGTAATTATTCTCTCTCATGTCAGATAATTTCAATCAGCACAGACGAATTGTATGTAGTCAGACGTAAAGTGCACACACACACACACACACACACACACACACACACACACACACACACACACACACAGAAAGAATCCACCTCTCTTAATGTGATGCTGGAACTCCTATTTATTCTTACTTCCTACAGAACCTTAGGAAGTCAGACTTAAAACACACACACACACACACACACACACACACACACACACACAGAATCTAAGTTTCTTAACTTGATTCTGCAGCTTATATTACTCTCACATAATAGTGAACCTCATGTTGTCAGACTTAAAATACACACACACACACACACACACACACACACACACACACACACACACACACACACACACACACACACACACACACACACACACATACACACACACACACACACACACACACACACACACACACACATCCTAAATTACAGTATTTAACGGGATGGTGTAACTTATGTTAATCCCCATTTGCTACAAACAAACTTTTATTGAGCACAGACGAACCGTATGACGTAAAACTGCCTCCCTCGCTTTTTTTTTATTACGATAATGAAACTCGAATGTTTGTCTGTCTAGGATGAAACGATTTTTTTCAGCAGAGACAAACCACAGGTGCCCCAGCTCTTAATCCCTTCAGTTCGATGACACAATTTTAATATTGTCCTTCCTATTTCCAAGCTAATGAGATCAACTTCTTAGAGTCTTCTGGTGGTGAAGGGACTAATGAAGGCAGAATATCACCTTCTCACTTTGAAAACAAAAATATCACAGTGTGATTATCATCGTAAAGTGAAAAAAAAAAAAATCTATTGAAGCATTAAATGAAAATCCCTCGATTTTTGTGGGATTTCAGAACTTACATGTTTAGTTTGCTTTATACTACAGAATATTTAGTCGAAAAAAACCCTTTACAGTCAAGGACTAAGAAATGTTATTTTTTATTTGAGGATGCAGAACTTTCGTATTGTGTTCCCAGTAACGCCTACCGTTTTATTCCCTGGATTTGACAAATATCCTAAACTAACAAACATTGACCAAATTCGGTTATATTTCGTTTTCCGCTTCAAATTTTACCAATTTGTAAATTTCCGTTCTTTCTCTTCACCATCCTTTTTATGTTTCTCCTTGCTCAGTCTGTCTCTTCTTTTCTCTCACTTGTTCACCCTCAGTTTTTTTCCTTCTCTTACTTTCATCCACCCAACCCCCTTTTTCTGTATCTTTTTTTTTTTTTTTTCAAAAATTTACCTCTCTCTCTCTCTCTCTCTCTCTCTCTCTCTCTCATTTCGTCCCTCCTTTCTAAATGTCTGTTTTTACCAGTCATTCATTTTTTTTTTTCCCTTTTACCCTTGTTCTTCCCCTCTTTGTGTTTTCAAGCTGTCATCGTACCTTGCCCCCTTTTTTTTTTTTTTTTTTTGTCTGATCTATGCCTTTCTGTTTTCATAATTCTGTATTTTTTACTTAGCTTTTCTTTATCTAGCTTCTGCCTTCATGTTTTCTCGTTAATGTCTTAATCGTCTTTGTTATCATCACCATAACTTCCCTATTTTTTTTAATTTTCATCATCAACACATCATCATCATCATCCCACATCCCACAATCATCCGTGTGGTGTACATGATCCAGAAGAGGTGGCAGAAAAACACATATGGAGGGGAAACTATCAACAGACTGCATGTCGAAATGGACTGCATCTATTATAGTTGAGGAGCACGACTCTAAGGTTGTCATTATCGTACCCTGGCAACCTAGCATTCAGAAGTGCGTCCGATTTTGTATCATATTATACACGAATATATTTTATTATGCACGAACATATTATACACGAATATTATTATACACGAACATATACACGAATCACTTGCGTCTCTTGTTATACACGAAATGGGACGCACCTTTGAATGATAGGTTGCCAGGTAAAATGCGTTCCTTGAAAAACAGTGCCCCCGGAGAATACCATAGTACCCCCGACGACAGGGCAAGCCAAGAACAGCGTAGTGTGCCCATAGATACGCCGACACCCCCACACGGACCCCACGGGGTGGCCGCCACCAGCCACCACCACTCCGGGCAACAGCGACACATGTCAGCCCGGGCTGTGCGCCCCTGTGACATGCAGCCACCACGCCACCGCCACCGTAGGAGAAGGACACTACCTTCGCGTAGTGGAATTGCTGAGCCAGCTAGGGGTGGAGTTAGAAACAAACTCCAGACGGCGCCCCTCTGGTAGAGATGATCTATGGTCGCTCCCAAAGTGTTCCGGTAGAGACGATCTATGGTCGCTCCCAAGGTGTTCCGGTAGAGACGATCAATGGTCGCTCCCAAGGTGTTCCGGTAGAGACGATCTATGGTCGCTCCCAAGGTGTTCAGGTAGAGACGATCAATGGTTGCTCCCAAGGTGTTCAGGTAGAGATGATCAGTGGTCGCTCCCAAGGTGTTCAGGTAGAGACGATCAATGGTCGCTCCCAAGGTGTTCAGGTAGAGACGATCTATGGTCGCTCCCAAGGTGTTCAGGTAGAGATGATCTATGGTCGCTCCCAAGGTGTTCCGGTAGAGATGATCTATGGTCGCTCCCAAAGTGCTCCGGTAGAGACGATCTATGGTCGCTCCCGTCCTCGTGTGATGATCTATGGTCGCTCCGAGAGTGTCATGGTAGAGACGATCTATTGTTGCTCCCTCCTTCGTGAGATGATCTACGGTCGCTCCGAGGGCGTGCAGAGTAGAGAGACGTCCCCACGGCAGTAGACTGAAGCCCAGGCTTCCTGTCCCAGAGTGACCCAGACAGGCCTCCCAGCCTCCCCTGGTCTCTGTTCCCTACGCCTGGCTCTAGAGCAGACGCACCTGACGGACCCCAGTGGAAGTCGCTGCTGCAGTCCTCCCCTCTCGGCGCCCCTAGACGCTGGAGACCGCAGCCCACAGTCTCTCTCGGTTCTCCCCAGGACACCAGGGAGTGATCTCTCTACACCCCCACGACGCCGGGACCTGTCACAGAGGTTCCTGGAGCTATTCGGCCCCAGTCCCTAGGGCCACACGCAGGAGCCAAGTCCGGAAGCCACGGGGAGTCCAGGACACGAGAGGACGCCCTTGCGAGTCGTCCCATGCCCTCTCAGCACACCCCGCATTGACGGTGCCCCTAGCCCAGCAGTACCACCGATGACATGTTCCTGCCTATCCCCCTGATGAATACGTGTGATATTGTAATATGAGTGATTTAGGTTAAGTGTGATTCTCCCCTAGTGTAAGTATTGTGCAGTGATTTCATATAGTGAATATCGGGGTAAATCAGATCACAGTGAGAAGTTAAAGGACGAGAATGTGGAACAAGATCTGATTGACTATACGTGTGAGTGACATCCCTGTTATATAATTAATAAGCCTGTGCCTATAAAGACATACCCCATTACTGTGAAGGAATATTGTGAAAGGAAGTATTAATAGTATTCTCTCCTTCCTCCACGCTACCCATAAATCTTGTTTATAACCCGCTCTCACTCCCATATCTCAAGTAAGTGGAATCAAGGATAAAATCAATTACCAAAATATATTGGCTAGTGGAAACCATAAAAACTTCACGGCTAATACCTGCCGCCTTCCTGTTTTACCATAACTTTCCCCTAGCCGTCACAAGTCACTCCCCGCACCTCCCCTATCTCCTAGTGAGTCTCAACCCCCCCTCCCCGCGCCCCTACGCGCGCCTATATTTACTGCATCCTGATACACTAGGATTGTTTGTGTTGTCATTAGTATCAGAGAAGCAAGTATCCTGCGAGATACACATATCCTAGCTAAGGTTTTATATTGCTACATATTGTGCTGTAATATCTGCTGATTTGTCCTGTGTCTGACTGTGGTAATATACGTGTAAAGGTTGTTGCCTAGAGTTTTTGTGTCCTGCCTCTCTTTATTGCACTAGCTCCGGTCTCTAAAGAGGACCCCGCCCCACGTTGGGTGAAATGGGAACGAGAAGTCGAGCCTAATTTCACCTAGCATTACAGTTACAAAATCCCTATCACAACATTTATTACTTTATCCCTGAGAGAGAAAAAAACACGAGTTGTTCTGGTAATGAAGAATTGTTATAGTTGTTGTTGTGCTACCCCAATATGTCTGATCAAGACCACAGGCAAGCAACCGCCCATATAGGGCTGTCCCGAACAGTGAACCTATGTTCCTATGCGGCTGCCATCGCCTCACCACAGCAAGGTGCAGGGACTATAGTCGTTCTATTTTATCAAGGCAGTTTGGGTCGGGCCCTCTGGGACCTCACTCTGTTAGCTCTGTTGCCACATCGTCGCCACACACGTGCGCTCTCTCTCTCTCTCTCTCTCTCTCTTTCATATTATATAATTATTAACTACTACTAATTGTATTTTCTTAATTTTTTCTCTTGTTTTCGACTTTTTTTCCACACCACCCCAGAGGTAAAAGTCTATAGGTGCGTTATTTTCTTGTTCTTTTTAAATAGCTTCCATGGAGGGAGACTGACCGAGTATGACCCACTCACGCAGGGCTCTCCCTCGTGTCACCACCTGACAACGTCTCAAAGGCAACACTGACAAGTCTTATGAGATGTATACTATACTACAGCTTTTTTATTGAATTACATCTATACAGAGTGTTTAAAATTCATTTATAAGTAGTTACTAGCTTAAAATAGGAGAGTGAGAGAGAGAGAGAGAGAGAGGTGAACACAAATAATTACACGAGTGTCGGCGGCGATGTGACAACAGAGCTAACAGTGTGAGGTCCCAGAGAGCCCGACCCAAACTGCCTTGATAAAATAGAACGACTATAGTGTGGAGGTTTGGTTCCTAGATGGACGCCGCACTTGCGTCTCTCCACCCAGTTACAAGGTCACCGTAGTTAGCTCCACTTCACGCGATTATTTGGCTGTATAGTTACCACTCAGAGTTGTAAATGGTTTTCTGAGTTACAGGAAATCATTTGGCTTGTTCAGTGCAGAACCACCTGACGTGGGAAGAAGAGTAATAAACAGTGATAGATAAAAGTAAGAGTGGGGTCAGACGCCATGAGACGCTTAGCTGCCATAAGGCATTTAGCCGCTGTGCTCATATCTGTAACTTAGGTCATTAAGCCTGTGCACATGGCGGGTTATCACCAACATCCTGGGATACAGGGCCATTGCATCATCTAGGTTACCACAGTTATCTCCCCTACATGCCACCCTAGGTACTCATTTTACCTACCAACCAGAAAGGGTGGATGGACACCTGAGTCGAGTGATCCCAGCTGCCCCCACCAGGATTCGGACCCTGATGCTAACAGGTCGGCAGCTTCACAGTCAACGATGTTGACCACTCAGCCACGAAGGCAGAAGGCAGCAACTGCACTGATTGGGTGGTGGGCACCCCCACCTACCTCCAAGCTGTTCTACTAGTGACGTGGAATGAACAGTGTTTCTTTCAGCACAAGTCTTTCCTCCTGAATTATTCATACTGTATTAACCTGAGGGAAAAACACCGTTGTAACATCGTTCATGTAATGATGTCTGCATTATCCACCTTAGAATTTGTCTTTATTAACTTGTACAATTTCTTTTTGCTGAAAATTTGCTCACACTCACTTCCCGCATCAAAGTGGAAAAAGCATAACTGTTCAGCTCGCTAGCAGTCACACAGTTGCTTTAATACCTTGCATGTCTAAATATAATTTCTCCATTTCAGTCGCAGGACGTCTTTTGTATTAAATCTAAACTACTGCGTATACGGTACAGTATAATAATTTTCTGTTATCAGCCAGGCGTATAACAGAAAACGGACAAGTGACGTCAGAGCTTACATATGGAATATGCAGGTATCGCGTTGACTTGGAATTAAGTTGTTCAAGGGAGAAGGAATGTTGTATTGAGCCACGTTAAGGTATGTAATGTGTTGTACATTATGTATGAATGTATGTAGGCTACTTCAGTAACTTCAGCGATCGATATGTAGGCTACACCCAAGACATGGCAGGCGGTAAGTGGTACACGTGAAGTACAGTATACACAACACGTAAACAAAATATTAGGATGTTCAAACTTTCAACTCATCCAGTCATAAGTAAGGTTTGTTTCGGTGGAAAGACCAGGAAAAGGCTGTGCAAAAGTTTTTTTCTTTCTAATAAGTAAGAGGCGAGGGAATCCATTGTCGGTCTATTTTTTGCAGGATTCGCCACTCCTGCCTTTGGTCTTCCTGCAAAGAACTGATCGTAAGTTTGTAAACCTCTAACCAGAAATACGCCTGTGTAACGGCTTTAACACGCTACATAGTTATTCCCACAACTGCAAAAGTCTGCAGTACGCTGAACGCAACAAAAATCCCAAGGAAATGGTGTGATGTGAGCCGATTATGTAAGTGTAAACTGCTACTATGGATAGCGTATGGTGTAATGATTGCATATAACCTGAACTAATAACGGTGTAATGTCACCGCGTAGATACGTTTAAAATCAAGGAGAAAAGTGGAATTTATTGAAGAACTTCGAGATGTGGTGCACAGTTGTTGAGCAGCGGATATTAACCCAAAACGTATTGAGTGTATGAAGAGTTATGAAATGCACTGCAGGACAAAGGGTAACAGCTACACATAGGACCACGTGAGCATATTAATGTCGACGTAATTTGTATCAGATGGGAGAGGGAAGGTATAATTGTGCCCAATAAATCGGAAAGGAAGAGGTTACGAATCTCCAAAAAAGCTTATGCCTCCGACAGTTATAATTCGTTTGCTTTAACGTAGCGGAGATTTTCGTCTCTTTCCAGCCTGTTTCCCAGAGCTTAGTGTCAGAATAAAACAGTACTATGGCTTTGTATTCCTTCAGTACACTTCTTCTTGCCTTGTACCGTGTTGTAGCGTTACGGTCTTGTTACAGCATAGCATTCAAGATAGCGAGAAAGCAAATTAGGCTAAGTTAAAGTAAACAGAGCAGAGTGTAGTGAACGATTGTGCGGTGTCCATCGAGACGGGATGTGGAGTGAGCGCAAGTGGCGGGGTACTATCAAGGATTTTAAGAAACTTTGGAGATTTCGTAACACCTCTAATTTTGAACATATAAAATTATTTTGAGATGTAACATCTAAAAAAATCACTAAGAAATCTCCATATCCATTTAGAAGTGTTAAGGGGATAAGGAAGTTCGCCCTGCACGCAGCTGATAAGATAAACGATCAGTAAGATAAGGATAAGAGAAACTCGCACGCATTTAGCTGCTTCGCCTCTCTCTTCCTTTCATAGTCTTCCTAATATCACGTCCCCAGAAGACAAACAAGGTTAGATACCCCGCCCTCTCTCTCTCTCTCTCTCTCTCTCTCTGAACTGCTGTTAGATGTTCAATGTCAAATTTCATTCAAGCAGACAGTTATTCACTGCGAGTACTCAGTACAATGCCCCCTCACCACCACGCTTCACCCTTGTTATCTAATGTATAATTATAGTACAGTACCTTCATCACCAGTTCACCACTCACCCCAGCCCTTCTCAGTAACACCAATCATCACTGACTCCAAGCCTACCTTACGACCTTACACTCCACGCCTTCCGCATCACCTCTCACCTTAAGCCACCCACCCCCCATCACCACTCACTCCAAGCCCCCCCATCCCCCATCACCAGTCAATCCAGTTTGACTGGGGTTCTAAGTCCAGGCCTCTCGAATGACTTCTTTCACGACTCATCAGTCACGACCCGTCACCAGTCATTCTCCTCTCTCTCTCTCTCTGACCACATTTAGTTGTCCCATTAACCTACGATGGCGTCTTTCTGAGTTTGTTTTTGCTTCCGTCAGTTGATATTCAGCTTCCAGGTAACTTCCTAAAGTGAGAAGACTAAAGAGTATTCATTATCATTAAGGACTGTTGTACAGTGGTTGCTGTCTTATCAATATCTCTTTTTATTTAACCCTACATGAGGTTATTGCATTAAACGAAAGCATTTTTATCCTATTTTTGGGGTATATATATATATATATATATATATATATATATATATATATATATATATATATATATATATATATATATTGTTACGTCCTTACCCCACACTGCCACATGGAGTAGTACAGTACAGGAAGGACGTTGCCCAGTGAGTTGTTCTTCCTATGGTCAGCCTTAGGTGTACAGTACACAAGGTCAGCTGAGGCGAGAATAAACACTGGCTCCTTGAAGTTCACTGTCTTTATTTTCCAAGTATAAAATGCCCGCCGTTCCCGCCGCCGGACCTCCCACCACACCACCCCCCACACCACCACCGGGCCGCCACCCCACCACCACCCCAGGAGGACACACCGGTGAGTTTAGTGACCTCAGTCAAGAGGGTCATCAGGACATTACGGTCCTAGGTCCTTATTCCCCGCAATTGCCCCAACCCCAGGTGATCAGGGGAATTTAACTACATTGCGGGTGGAGCAGTGATCGACAGAAGAGGGGTGGGACTGAAGCAGAATCAGTCCCAGGTAGCACCGTATTGACAGCTTTGTTACACCCTCTAGGGCAGGAGGCCCAAGGGCAAGAGGCCCAAGGCTATGGCCTGATACAGAGTGTGAAGGGGAAAGCGACCCCAGGCTCCGGCCTTAACACACCAGAAGGAGAGAGTTGCCCCAGCGCATCTCTCTCTTGCTGTTCTCCCCTTCAGGAGCAACATCCCGTCGTCGGCCCTAAACCATGACGTGAGGGCGACCCTGTTCGCCTGGCAGATGTTCCTGCTAGGGTAGATCAGCTACCGGCTGCGGCCAGAGTACGGATCAGGGTAAAGAGTCCATGCTACCGTACGTGTAGTACTTCCCAATTACGGAAGCAACACCCCGTCGTCGGTCCTAAGCCGTGGCGTGAGGGCGACCCCGTTCACCCCGCAGTTCTCTGTACGGGTAGACACTCGGCTCCAGCCGGGGCACGTACCAGGGTAGAAAAGCCCCTGAAGGTAGACTCAATCCGTATTGGAGGGAGTGTGGCTTCTGTGCCCCTCACTCCGACTTGTCTCGTAGTACGGGAACTACACCCCGCTGGCGGCCCTCAGCCGCGGTGCAAGGACGGCCCCGTACGTCCGACAGGTGTCCCCTGTACGCCGGGCAAGTACACAGCTACAGCCAGAGTGTGTGACAGGGGAAGGTGACCCCAGGCTCTGGCCTCCAGACACACTCGAGAGGACACGGGCAACGTGAGTCCTCCTCTCGCCTCTTTCCCTTCGGGGAGCCCTTCGTCACCACCCGGGAATATAGCCCCGGAAGAGATGCTAGAGTGGTGGCAAGGCCTGATATCGGGCTTACAGCCTACACCCAGGAGTTCCTTGTTCCTGTCGGAGCCCCGTAGGAGACGCTGCCGCAACCCAGTCCTGACGGTGCCTCTCCCCCTTGGTGCCCGCAGCCCCAGGACGCCCCGGCCAGACTCTCCAACCCTCGACGAAGGCGACTCGGGCTCCCTCACTCCCCGGAGTCGGAAAAGGCAGGCCCGACTACTCCGGCTGTTTGGCCCCAGTCCCGAGGGCCACCTATCAGGTCGAGGCCCCCAGACCAAAGGGCCTCCCTGCACCCCACCGGCGCGGCCCCAGTACGAGGGCCGCCTCCCAGGTCGAGGCCCCCAGACGGGAGAGCCTCTCTGCACCATACCTCCAAGTGAAAGATAGAGTGACTATTACCCAGGAAACAGGGAAAACAGTGACAGTGACTCCGTAAGAAACCGTAGTCAATAGTGGCCCAACAAAACTCAGTGTTAACAGGGCAGAAAGTGAACTTTGTGAATTATCCTAGTCCCTCCCCATATAAGAGAGTCAGACAGTTTTCTGTGAACATCTGAGGTAAGGGCGCGGGCTAGTCAAAAGCTAAGTGTACGTGTCTCCGTGACAAGGTGACAGAGTCGAGTGTCGCTGTCTGCACCCTACCTCTTTTATAGTAATATTCCCAAACTAGACTCCCAACCTTGTTTATTCCTCATGTGAACAATCCTATTTATATCCTGCCTCCAAGTGACGTGTAAACCATATTATAGATAATTCACGATCTCCCTGTGTGAACATTGTAGTGTATATGACTGCTCTGTGGAGCCAAGTGTTAACTCTGTATCTCTATGTCCCTGTATCTTAAATATCATTCTATGTGTATTGTTACGAGTAGGATTAAGGTAATAGATGTGTTAAGGTATACTGCCTGGTTTTTATGTCCTGTTCCTTTGTAAGTGCTTTGCTTCCGGTCTAGAAAGAGGACCCCGCTTCAGTAGCTAGTGTTTTTACGATGAGAAGTCGCCTTAAAAACACAGCATTACAAAGTAATTTCACTTAATGCTTTCCAACGTCCCTGTTCTCACAAGCACTGGAGCTATACACACTTTACTAACTTGTATTACACTTAATACTTAACAACACTTCATTGTTAGTACACTTAATGCTTGCCAATACTTCACTTATTACACAAATACCGAAAATAATCTTCACTTATAGTAATTACACTTAATGCTTGCCAGCAACTGTTCACAAACTTCTCTAACAGCACTGCACTGATAGTGCACTGCACTCAAACTGAACCAAAACCGACTGCACTTCACTCGAACTGAACTGAAACCCGACTAAACTTGTAATAATCTCTACCCCATCTTATATAAGCTTGCATTACTCTTGAAACTTCGTGTTTACTCTCGACGGGCGACAGTTGCCAACTCGGAAACAGCCCAAAACATGCCGGTGTTGTCTTACATTACGTAACACTCTCAATCGTTAACCATACGAACTTAAACTACATAGTTTAACAAGCAATCACTTAAATGAAACATTATAAAGAAAAAGAGCACAAAAATTAATGCATAACTTACGAAATAACTATGCTCACAAACAGCAGGCAAACTGGCAACTCTGACACATACCGATGCCGGAACTTATGGTATGAGAAGCATCTCGAAGGTACGAGACTACCTAACTGGCAAATTCTCTTTCATGACACTACCCCCTACCTAGTTCTTTGTCATCCCGACAGAACTACGCAGTATATACAAACATTAATCTAATGAAACATTTAGCTATACACAAAATAATCCTTCAACTTATCAGGTCTTCTCTTCCGCTTCTGGTGATGTTGTTGCTCCTCCACACAGTCCACTCCTCCAGGAAGGTCTTAGTCCTCTTCTTGATTCGCTTCTTCTCTTGGGAAACTATCGCCATCCTCTTGCACTTCAGCTCCTTGGTCCTCCTCAACATCCTCAGCTGCAGGTGAGCACGATTCCTCAGAGACGTCCCAGCTGTACTGTCCTGGCCCATGGTACTGCCACAGACGGTTCACGTATACCATCCTTGGGCGAGACTTCCCCCCTTCCTGAATCCGATACGTTACTTCTGATAGGTAGTCCAACACAGTGTAAGGCCCATCTCGTGGCCTCTGCAGCTTCGGTGACTGTCCCTTCTTTCGCTGAGGATTTTATATCCAAACTTGGTCACCATCCTTGAAGCTCACTTCACTTGCCTTGGCATCATACTTGCACTTCATCACCTCTCCTGAAAACTTGATGGCTCCTCACACTTGATGATGTACCTCAGCCAGCCTTTCCTGAAGGCGCTTCACATAGCTGAAGGTGTCCCTAGGCAGCTCTTCATCAGGTGGTCTCCCCATTAACAAGTCAACGGGTAAGCGTAACTGGTGCCCCAACATCAGTTTTGCAGGAGTGTAGCCAGTAGACTCGTGGGATGCAGATCGATATGCCATCAGCAATGCAGGTAACTTCTGATCCCATTCTGTTTGTCCATCTATGCAGTACTTGACCAGTTCTTGTCCTAGGGTCCAGTTGAATTTCTCCACCATCCCATCTGACTGTTGCCTTAGTAGGGTCATCCTGGTCTTCTTGATCCCCAGTAACTTGCAGCACTCACGGAACACAGCAGACTCGAAGTTTCTACCCTGGTCTGAATGTAGCTCTTGTGGCATCCCATAACGACAGAAAAACTGATCAACCAACACCTGAGCAACAGTCGCAGCCTCTTGATCATAGGCTTCTGGCCACTTTGTGAAGTAGTCCATGGCAACACATATATACCGGTTTCCTCTCTCAGTGAGTGGCAAAGGTCCAGCAATGTCCACCGCGACTCTTTCCATCGGTGCACCCACTTGGTACAACTGGAGAGGGGCGCAGCCACGTTTCTTGGGTTTCTTGGCACAGCACACATCACAGGCCCGACACCACTCTTCAACATCCTGACGCATTCCAATCCAGTAGAACCTCTGCCACAGCCGGCTTACAGTTTTCCTCACTCCCAGGTGCCTACTAGTGATCTAGTTATGGGACTCATCCAAGATCTTGGACCTCATCTTCTTTGGAACCACCAGTTGCCAATACATGTTGAGGCCATCGGCTGTCTCCCACTGACGCTCCAGTAGTCCGTCGTTCAAACGAAGAAGGTTCCACTGACTCCAGTAGCTCTTGGTTGCAGGGCTTAACCTGGAAACTTCTTCCCAAGATGGTTGCACTGTACTATGTTGCAGCCACTCTAGCACTGGCTGTACTCTGCATCCTCTTCAGGTCTTCATCTGATGCTGGCCCTGTCATTGCAGTATGGCTGCATTTCTTACTGTGATCTTCCTTTTTACTACATTGCCGGCACTCTGGATCACAAGGCCGACGACTCAGGCTGTCAGCATTGCCATGTACCCGCCCAGGACGGTGTTGCACCTCATAATTGTGCTGGTCTAGCTTCCCGCGCCAGCGTGCCAGTTGTCCTTCTGGATTCTTCAGCATTTTCAGCCACTTGAGTGCTGCATGGTCTGTCCTGATGATGAAGTTTGACCGGAACAGGTAGGGATGGAAGAAATCAAGGCTCTTCATCATTGCCAAGAGCTCCTTACGGGTCACACAGTAGTTCCACTCTGGTGGGCTGAGCTTCTTGCTGTAATACACACCCACATACTCCTTGTCATCCTTCTTCTGTGACAGGACTTCACCAGTACCATGGTCACTAGCGTCACAGTCCAAGATAAATGGCTCATTCTGGTCTGGGTACGGCAATACTGGAGAGCTTGCCAATGCATGGTTGAATTCATTGAAGGCCTTCTGAGTCTCTGCTGTCCATGCAAACTTCTGCCTTTTTCCCAACAGCTTGTGAAGAGCCGCAGCTATCATTGCAAAGTCTTTGACAAAATGCCGATAGTAGGTGCACAAGTCCAGAAAACTCTGCAGCTCTCTCATACAAGTTGGAACTGGCCAGTTTTCCACAGCTGCCATCTTCTCTGGGTCTGTACAGATGCCCGTTTCACCTACAATGTGTCCCAGGTACTTTACTTCCTTCCGAAACAAGTAGCATTTCTTGGGGTTCAGCCTGAGGTGCGCTGCGTAGATCCTGTTCAACACCTCTGACAACCTCTCCAGTTCCTGGTCGAAAGTCCATCCAAACAATTACATCGTCCAGATAGATCAAAGCTGTCTGCCAGTGCAGGCCATCAAATATGCGGTCCATGAGGCATTCAAAAGTAGCTGGGGCATTGCATAGGCCAAATGACATCACTTTAAACTACCATAAACCTCACCCATATGAAAAGGCTGTCTTCTCTTTGTCCTTCTCTGCAACCTTGACCTGGTGGTATCCTGCCTTCATGTCTAGGGTGGAGAACCACTTAGCATCTGACAGAGCATCCAGGGCATCATCAATTCTTGGCAAGGGGTATGCATCCATCACAGCCACTTCATTCAGGGCTCGATAGTCTATACACCACCTTACTGAGCCATCCTTTTTCCTCACCAGAAACACTGCTGATGCCCAAGGACTACTGGACATTTCTATTACTCCTTGACTATGGAGATTCTCCATCACCTTTTCCATTTCTTGCCGTTGGGCTGGTGCCATCTTCCGTGCTGGCTGTTTAGTTGGGCGGTGATCCCTGGTGTCTGTACTATGCTCCACCAGATCAGTGCACCCCAGGTCTAGGGTTCCAGTGGAAAAAACATCAGCATATTCCGTCAGCAGCTGCCTCAACATTAGCACTTGTGAACCATCCAGGCATTGACAACTCCTTGAGAAGAGGTCCTGTACGTGGTCTGGCATGTACCCATCTTCCTTGACTATGCTCCTTTTATAGGCTTTCTTCTGATGCCACTCAGGGTCCACAGCCTGGCGCAGTCCCACAATTTCTCCTTTGTTGATCTTCTGTGGCTCATGGGAGAAATTGACCACCACAACCGGCACTTCATCTGCACCCGTTTCCACCAGTGTTCTCCCCGCCATCAACCCAGCCTTCATCTTGCACCGTACATCAGGCTCCACTACCTCTATACAACTGTCAAAAGAGCCATTCACCTTACACTGGAGCAACAGTTCCGATTTTGAGGGTAACAATGTAGTACGAAGCACCCTCGCCTCGCCACCAGAACTGGTACGTTTCATTGCTGTGATGGGAACCGACCTTCCCTGAACCTTCGTTTTCATGGAGCAGAAGTCCAGCTCACATCCCATGGACATAAGGTAGTCCAGACCCAGAAGGCAAGGATCCTTCATGTCGGCCACGTAGACTGGTAGAGTAGCCTCTTGCCCTGCCACTTCAATCCGGACCTCCAGGGGTCCTCTCAGCTCCACGCAGTGCCCAGTTATGCCACACAGTTGTTCTGATGACTCAGCCACCAGTGATGTAACACATCAGGCCTCACAAAAGTCTGCTCTGAGGCCGAATCAATCACCAGGGAACACTTCTTTCCATCTATCCTTCCATCTATTCACACACTATCAATTGCTGTCCTCTTGCATTTTCTCAGTGGTGGGGCTACTTGGGAAGAGCTGGCTAGTGGTTGCCCCTTCACATCAGCCTCCACTAGTTTCCCGTTTCTTTCTGGTCTTCTGCAACCTTTTTCTTATCATCCATTTTCTTCTTCGGACACTCGGAACTGAAGTGTCCCACCTCACTACATGTCCAACACGCTTTTGTTACAGCTGAAGATTTCCTTACACTGCTCTGTTCTTGTTCCTTCTTCCATTTGTGACAGTCTTCCTTCTTATGCCCTGACTTCCCACAGAACCAGCAGCCTCCTCCGGTCTTCTCCTGTTCCCTCTTCCACTTGTTTCAGTCCTCTTTTCTGTGTACTGGCATTTCACAGTACCAGCAACTTCCCTCAAATTTTTCCTTTTCACATACCTGCCTCTTTCTTGCCTTGAATCCTGCACTACGACCTGCCTGAAAGGTGGATGTACTGGACCTGAATAGGACTCAAATTCTAGAGCCCTGGCTAGTGTTTCTTGCATGCATCTTGGTTATGCCTGCTTCACTTGCACTTTCAACTCTGCACTCTCAAGAGCATCGATGAACTGGTCCCTAAGTAGAATAGCCAACAGGTTAGCTGCTGCTCCAGGGTACACCTTATATGCCATACTCTCCAGGTCATGATCAAGCTGCTATAGGGATTCGCCTCGAGCCTGTACACGGCTCTGGAATCTTGCTCTGTACAGTATACCTTCATCTGGTATATGGTCACATATCTGTGCTCCAGCACTTCTACTAGGGACTTGTAACTGTTCCTCTCCTCTACTGTCATCTGACCCAGAATTTCCATTGCAGCACCCTTAACCCGCAGCGTCCCGTCGACGTTTTTTAACGTCCATACGTTTTGTCACTGCCAATCCCGTCGACGTACATAAACGTGAAAAAATTGCAAGGTCCCTAATTTGCAAAATTTTCAATTTTCGCGAGTCATTTTTGGTACGTATACACGTGACACCTTCCTCAACAAGATGTCAGGC
Source organism: Coenobita brevimanus (assembly GCF_032717465.1). NCBI lineage: Eukaryota > Metazoa > Arthropoda > Malacostraca > Decapoda > Coenobitidae > Coenobita > Coenobita brevimanus. The sequence continues at coordinate 31,926,585 of NC_137027.1, forward strand.
AGGGACAATGCCTTACCCAGCATGACCTCCTCCCCTCCCTGGCATGCCATTGTCTCAGCAATTCACCTGTTATCAGTGACCTGGCCAGTATAGCCATGTCATGCCACAGTACAAAATTCAGGGCCAGAGTGATTCCCCAATCAATGACAATGTGGAGGACAAACTTTATAAAGCATTAGAGGAAGAAACAGTTAGAAATGATGATGATCAGGTAATGTGGCAAAAAAAGGTCAGGTATTAGTGAGTGAAACAATGCTTATAATGCCTATATTACTGCTTGAAAACCAATATACTCTTGTACTACATATAAATTCGTACCAAGTAAATAAATAAATACCGTTTATGAGTGGTGTGAAATAGTTATCCTCCCATAGAACTCGTTTTCTTTGGTGCCAGCCTGATAGAAAACCCAGTAAGGTAAGGAGGTACTCCTACCTGTAATGAGTATTTTAAACCTCAGGTGAGCGATTTCTCTATGAATTTTCGATGATTCTCACCAAAAGGGAAGATTTGAGCGAAAAAATTTTTTTCCTAAAATGGTCGGGATTGGGGGGAGTCAGTGGTGGAAAAGTGGTCGGGATGGGGCGGGTTAAGGCTAGTAGCAAGCTGCACTGCCCTCTGCTTATCATCGCAACCATTCTGATCCGCAAGTAACTCAAACTGTGCACAGTAAGCTTCCCAAGATACTCTACCATCAAATTCCTGAGGTTTCTTTTTAACTGGAGCCCCATTATAGGCATGCACTTATCTGGTTTGGGGCCTAAAAACTGGGGCATCTAAAAACTGGGGCATCATAATTAAGGCCAGGACTTAAATCTCCTACATTCTGATTATTCAACCCTGCAATGCTACCTTTCGATGCTTGGGATCCGTCAAGATTAACCATACACTGTCCAGTCCTTTCATTTGCTCCCTGTACATTAACCTGAGGCTCAGCAGTGCAATATCTCTCTACAGCCTCAATTGTCTCATGCATTATCTTCACATAGTCAACTACATGCTTCAGCTGGTTATCTACATGCTGTCTGCACTCCGCCACTCTTCCCTCACTAATCTTCAGCTGGTTGTCCACATGCTGCCTGCACTGTGTCACATTATTTCTTACCTCATACTTCTGTTGCTGTAGCTCAGCATATATCTCCTCCTTCAATTGTTCCTGTTCTTCCTTCATTTCCCCCATGAAAGCATCTAGCTGTCCTTGCATTCTCAGCTCTAATTCCCTCTGTTGCTCCTGTAGTGCCTCCTGAAGCTGCTCATATCATTCTTTCTGTTCTTTGTTCTGTGCCTGCAATTGTTCTTGGAGTTCTTTCTGTCCTGCCTTCTGTGCTGCCTGTAGTTGGGCACTTTGTGCTTCTAACTGTTCTTTGAATTCTTTTCTGAGCTCTTTCTATTCCTTACTCTGTGCCTCTAGTTTTTCACTCTGTGCATGTAATTGTGCTTGGAGTTTTTTCTGTCCTTCGTTCTGTGTCTCTATATGTGATTGTAATAGTTTCATAATTCCACCCAGCGATGCCTCTTCATGCCTAGCTTGGCCTCATGTCTGGACACCTTCTTGCTCCATGTCGAAGATTAGCCTCACTGCAGCCCTGAAATAATAATCCTCACTCCTGACACCAGTGTTACGTCCCAGTCCCCACACTGCCACAGGCTCCAATAGCAGTAGTACAGTACGGGAAGGACGTTGCCCAGTGAGTTGTTCTTCTTATGGTCAGCCTTTAGGTGTGCAGTACACAAGATCAGCTGAGGCAAAAATAAACACTGGCTCCTTAAAGTTCACTGTCTTTATTTTCCGAGTAATTCCACTTAGTTCTTTCCAACTTCACTGTTCTCACAAGCACTGGAGCTATACACACTTTATTAACTCTTATTACACTTAATGCTCAACACTTCACTGTTTTCTCAACTTCCAATGATATACAACCTTCAAATACCCGTCACTGTTTGCCATTGTTTTCACAAGTACCAAAAATATACAATCTTCACAGACAGTAATTACACTTAATGCTTGCAAAGCAACTCTCCACAAACTGCATCAAAACCGACTGCACTTCACTCACACTGAACTGAAACCCGACTCAACGAGTAATAGTCTCTACACCATCTTATATAAGCTTGAATTTTTCTCGAAACTTCTACATTTTACCAGAACAACAGTTGCCAACTCGGATATCAAAACATGTTAAGAGTTGTCTCACATTACATAACACTCTAAATCATTTACCATACGAACTTGATTTACATAATTTAACAAGCAATCACTTAAATAAAACATTATAAAGAAAAAGAGCACAAAAATAAATGAATGTTTAACTTACGAAATAACTATGCTCACAAACAACAGGCAAACTGGCAACTCTGACTCGTACAGGAACTTACGGTACCAGAAACGTCTCGAAGGTACGAGACTACCTAACTGGCAAATCTCCCTTCATAACAATATTTCTAAACTCAAATGAGCACTTTCTCTCTTAATTTTCGATGTTCCTCATAAAAAGCGGAGGTTTTAGCCAAAAAAAAAAAAAAAAAACTTTTCGAAAATCTGCCGGGATTGGGGGGGGGGGTCATTGGTGAATAATTTGCCGGGATATGGCAGGTTAAGGTTGGAGAGAAGGACAAGGAGAAAACAGCCTTTTTGTATGAGAGGGGTTTATGGCAGTTTAAAGTTATGTCATTTGGCCAATGCTATGCCCCAGCTACTTTTAAGCATCTCATGGATCATGTACTGGAAGACCTGCGTTGACAGACAGCTCTCATCTATCAGGATGGTGTAACTGTGTTTGGACAGACTTTAGACCAAGAATCGCTGTCAGAGGTACTCAACAAGATCTGAGCAGCGCACCTCAAGCTGAACCCCAACAAGGGCTACTCATTCTAGAAGGAAGTGAAGTACCTGGGACACCTTGTAGGCAACGGTGGCGTCCGTACTGATCCAGAGAAGGTGGCAGCTCTGGAAAACTGGCCGGTTCCATCTTGTGTGAAGGAGGTACAGAGTTTTCTGAGCTTGTGTACCTACTATCGCCATTTTGTCAAGGACTTTGCAAGGATAGCTGCACGCTGTTGGGAAAAAGGCAGAAGTTTGCATGGACAGCAGAGACTCAGAAGGCCTTAAGTGAACTCAAGCATGGTTCGACAAGCTCTCAAGTGTTGCCATACCCAGCTCAGAGTCAGCCATTCATCTTGGACTGACTTTAGTGACCAAGGTATTGGTTGAAGTCCTGTCACAGAAGAAGGATGACAAGAAGTATGTGGGTGTGTATTACAGCAAGAAGCTCAGCCCACCAGGGAAGTGGAACTACTGTGTGACCCGTTAGGAGCTCTTGGTAGTAGTGAAGAGCCTTGATTCTTCCATCCCTATTTGTATAGGTCCTGTTTCATCAGACAGACCATGCAGCACTCAAGTGGCTGAAGATGTTAAAAAATCCGGAAGGAAAACTGGCACACTGGCTCAGGATGTAGGACCAGCACAATTATGAGGTTCAGCACCATCCTGGGTGGGTATATGGCAATGCTGACAGCCTGAGTCGTCGGCCTTGTGATCCAGAGTGCCAGCAATGTAGTAATAAAGGAAGATCAGAATTTGTAGAAATGCCGTCATTCTGTTGTGACAGGACCAGGATCAGAATGCAAAGACCTGAAGAGGACACAGATGGAGGATGCAGTTGTACAACCAGTGCTAGAGTGGCTTCAGCAGAGTACAGTGTGACCATCTTGGGAAGAAGTGTCCAGGTTAAGCCTTACAACCAAGAGCGACTGGAGTCAGTGTGACCTTCTTCGTTTGGACAATGGACTTTTGGAGCATCACTGGGAGACACCCAATGGCCTCAGCAAGTACAGTATTAGCAGCTGGTGGTTCCAAAAAAAATGAGGTCTAAGAATTTTGATGAGTCTCACAACCAGATCACTAGTGGGCACCTGGGAGTGAAGAAAACTCTAATCCAGCTGCGACAGAGGTTCTACTGGATTGGCATACATCAGGATGTTGAAGAGTGGTGTCGGGCCTGTGATGTGTGTTGTGCCAAGAAGGGACCTAAGAAACGTGGTTACACCCTCTTCAGCTGTACGAAGTGGGTACACCAACCCAAGAAACGTGGTTGTGCCCCTCTTCAGGTGTAACCAAGTGGGTGCACCAATGGAAAGAGTCACAGTGGACATTGCTGGACCTCTGCCACTCACTGAAAGAGGAAACTGATATACATGTGTCGCCATGGACTACTTCACAAAGTGGCCAGAAACCTACACCATCCTCGATCAAGAGAGTGTGACTGTTGCTCAGGTGTTGGTTGACCAGTTTTTCTGTCATTTTGGGATGCCACAAGAGCTACATTCAGACCAGGGGAGAAACTTCGAGTCTGCTGTCTTCCATGAGTGCTGCAAGTTACTGGGGATCAACAAGACCAGGACGACCCCCCCTAAGACCACAGTCAGATGGGATGGTGGAGAAATTCAACTGGACCCTGGGACAAAAACTGGTCAAGTACTGCATAAAGGGACAAACAGAATGGGACCAGAAATTACCTGCATTGCTGATGGGATATCGGTCTGCATCCCATGAGCCTACCAGCTACACTTCTGCAAAAGTGATGTTGGGCCACAAGTTACACTTACCTGTTGACCTGTTAATGGGAAGACCACCTGGTGAAGAGCTACCTACAGACACCACCGACTATGTGAAACACCTTCAGGAAAGACTGGCTAAGGTACATCATCAAGTGCAAGGAGCCCTCAAGTTTTCAGGAGAGGTGATGAAGTGCAAGTATGATGCCAAGGCAAGTGAGGTGAGCTTCCAGGATGGTGATCAAGTTTGGTTGTACAATCCTCAGCAAAAGAAAAGGACAGTCACCGAAGCTGCAGAGCCCATGGGACAGGTCTTACACTGCGCTGGGCTGCCTATCAGACATAACGTAATGGATTCAGGGAGGCAGGAAGTCTTGCCCAAACTATTGGATTTGAGGAGGCAGGAAATTTTGCCCAAAGGTGGTACATGTGAATTGTCTGTGGCAGTACCATGGGCCAGGACAGTACAGCTGGGACGTCTCCGAGGAATCATGCTCTCCCGCAGCCGAGGATGTTGAGGAGGACCAAGAAGCTGAAGTGCAAGAGGATGGTGATGGTTCCCCAAGAGAAGAAGCGAATCAAGAAGAGGATCAAGACATTCCTGGAGGAGTGGACTGTGTGGAGGAGCAAGGATGCCATTGGAAGCAGGATAGAAGAAGACCTGATAAGTTGAAGGATTATTTTGTGTATAGTTAAATGTTTCATTAGGATTAAGGTTTATATTTGTATATATTGTGTAGTTTTGTCGGGACGACAAAGAGCTAGGGAGGAGATAGTGTTAAGAAGCGAGATTTGCCAGTTAGGTAGCTGAAATGTTTCTCAATATGTTTGCCGATGTTTATGGTAGCTAGCTCCAGTACGAGTAAGAGTTGCCAGTTTGCCTGCTGTTTATGAGCGTAGTTATTTCATAAGTTATGTATTAATTT